>NC_141136.1:72366646-72714646 GCF_053477565.2 Lygodium microphyllum
ATCCGAGCATATGATAAACCATCATCAAGGGCCTTTGTCTCCAAACGAGACTGAGAAATAAAAGGTTGACCAAGAATGATAGGATAGCTACAAGAATCTTGAACAAAGAAATGAAATTCATCTTTTACATTACCAATAGTAACCCGTACATAAGGACATGCCGCATAGAGATCGCCAGAGGAGTTATTGGCTGCTTTCATGCGCCATCCTAGGTCCACATCTATGGGCCATCTGCCATTCTCGTAGAGACTTCTTGACATGACGTTGATCTCCGAGCCATGGTCTATAAGGGCAATGCATGGAGTCTCTCTTTCTCCAATCTTGACAACGGTTTCGGTGGTCGCCCTTGCCCAATGGGTACGAGAGTAGTTACTACTAGGAATAAAATGATCATCAATCTCTTCTTGCATGTTGTGAAGACGAGCTTCTTTCTTTTGCATGGGTTGCTCTTTATATTGAGAAGACCCCACCATAACATTCTCAGCAATAGCTTCATCAATTTCTGCTTCATAGATGTCTTCACCTTTGGCTTCTACGGCTGCAATCAATTCTTTGATTGCCTCCAATCGAATCCCTTGAGTATTCAGCTTCTCTTCATCCTGCAAACACACATGAAGTGCTTGCACAAAAGCATGCACAGATTCTTCAGTTTCCTCACCAACATATTGCCTTTTCCGCTTAATTACATCAATTATTACATCATGAAATCCTCGTTGTGCAATTTCGAGAATTTCACCCAATGTAAATTCAATTCTGCTTCCTAGAATCCTTTCTTCTAGGATCTGCTCGAGATCCGTCGCAGTCTCTATGTCAGACTATAGCTTGTAGCCGGGATGTTTACCTTTTCTCTTTCCTTTCGTCTTCTTTGCTTATGGGGCATTTTCCATATCATGCTCTGGCGGTGGTGGTGGACTTTCAGCAGCCTTCTGCTGATCCGATTTACTTCTTGTCACACATTTGGTTGGCCCCGAAGAGGAGGGACCGGCAACATCTTCATCTCTTCTTCTCTTTTCTTCTATCATAGCTTCATGATTATTAATTTCAACCAACCGAGTGAAAGCTGAAAATGAATCAACTGGCTCGGTCCATCCGGTTCTTCCTCGGACACTTTGACTGGTAGTAGTTAAATCATCTTTGGTTGCCTTGCCTCGCTCCATGTGATCTAAGGCCTGCATCAACACTTTAGATTTTGCATCAACTTTACATGCTTTAACAATTTCATTAGTTGGCTCAATTTGCAGCCCATAGGTAGCTGCATCAATAGCTGCATAGGCTGTTCTTGTTGCCAAATCCTTCAGTCTTTTCTTCATGCCACTGTTACCGAAATTTGGCTCAAGAGGAAGCCCGGTTTCGGTTGCATGAATTTTATCATCCTTCCAAAAGACTAATTTTTGCACCTCAGCTTCACGGAATGCACTGCACTCCCTCTTATCATGTTGTAGGCTATCACACCAGATACATCGTCTTTTAAAGCCTTCTCGTACGGGTCTTTGGGTAGTTGTCCGTCCTCTTTCTTCCACTTTCACATCAAGCCTTTCCACTTTGGAATTAATCTCTGTTAGATTAAGATGGAGATCCCGCATGCTCTTGATTAGCTCGTCCATGACATCCTTCTTTGGAGGTGGAACAACAGGATTTCTTGGTTGCTCGGCCATAGAGACAGGAGGTCGTGATACAGGAACATGCTCCTTCATGGATTCAGTTGGTGCAGAGGTAGACCCCCAAGTTAGGCGTATCCGCTCTCTTCGAGCAATCATATTAACTGCTTCAGTAACATCACCCCAAGCAGTCTTCAATCCCGTCTCAGAGTCAGGATCTTTAAGCCGATCAGTTAGCTTCTCTTGAAGAAAAGGATCCGCAACCTTCAGAAACAATTCGAGCTTCTGGCTTTCCATACCCTGCTTATCGTCAGGATCTAGTTGAGCAAATTTGCTTTCAAAGTCGCGGTAAAGAGCAGTGGCAGTTTGTCCCTTATTTGGGCCTTTCAACCCATTCAGTGAAGACTTTCTTCATCATGAGGCTAGAATCTTCAAGAAAAAATTATTCTCGAAGAGCCTTCTTAAATGCAGACCATCCCGCATCTTTTTGAAAAAGACCATGAATCCGGTCCTGGAGATCATGCACGGCCAAACGGGAAAAATATTGGCTCCAAGCATGATGAGGAACTCCAAACAAGACCATCTTATCAGTATAGAGGCGGATAAAAGAGGACACATTTTGCCCATTAAATTGCTTGAGCTCCTGCCCAACTGCTTCCAAAGCCTTAATGGCAACGGCATCATTCCGCTCTTCATCTTGTCTCCACTGTTGTTGCAGTTGCAACTGCTACTGAAATTGCAATTGTTGTTGTTGGCTCTCTTGCATCAGACGAACCAACTGCTGCAAGGCATCTCCTCCCGAACTTGATGATTCTCCCATTATACTTTCTCTTCTGCGGCGGCTGACCTTCACGTCAGGTTCACCACTGTCATCGTGTTGGGGGTTGAAGGTCTTCCATCAGGGTTTAGAGCAGAAGAGGAGTGTGGGATTCAAGGTTAGGAGAGGGAGAAAAGATTGGGGTTTGATAAGATTTGGGTTTTTGAGATGGCTTAGTTGAAGAAGAAGACCTCAAGCTTTTTCTTTTACTTAGCATACATGAATGGAATGAAAGACTTTGTCTTGATTACATCAAATGCATATGCGGATAATAAGCCAATACATTTAGGGATTATCTCAGATTTAATCCAAATGCATACTCCAAATGCAAGCTCAAATGGTTTCTATTTCATGAACATTAATGGACAACAACTCCAAGATACAAGTATTTTGATGGTAGACTCTACTACATCCAATACATAGATCAAAAACTCAAGAAATGCATTGACAAAGCATAAAATTTACTTCATCCCTGTTTTAAAATAGTAAATTTCAGTCCATAATCAAGCTCCAAAAGTGCACATAATCCCAAGAATAAGCTTCTCTAATCATTCACATATGAAGCTCTGATGATAAGAGGTCAATTCCTTCTCTTACAACCACATAGATCACTTGTTTTCTCTTCAAAATGGACATGAACAGTGGGTTGCCCTGTTTATGACTGGTTTTTTTAGTCCAAAACAGCCCATACACCTTCAAAATCCTCCCTTTGCTTGCCCCCAAAGTCACTCAAGCACTTGGGTACAAGACGGGCTTCATTGGACCATGAATATGGTAAAGAAATGAAAGAAGACGTACATAAGAGCAGGTTGAATACTTTTTCTCAGGTTTCCCCCCCTTTTATGGACTGTCATACCACTCATGGATGGGCAAGAAGAGCTCTCACCTTCTTTGTTTGTATCTCCTTCTTTTGCTTCAGTTTGTCTTGAGTTTGCATGCTTTGGGAGCATGCACCATAGCCTTCAGCTCACCCTCCATCTGCCACATGTATGCAGGTCTGTTTTTTGCACCAAAAAATGCGGGCTGCATTCTCTTCAACACCCACTCTTCAGTTTGACCATTTAGGTCACTTATAAGTCATATAAGTCCATTATTCCAGGTCCCATACAAACCTAGTGGACTTTTGGCACTTCTCTTGATTTCCAGCCAAATTTTCGTCTTGAACCAATGTGACTTAGCCTGCAGATTGTCAATTACCTCCAGTTGATCAAGTTGTGGGTTCCCATAGACTTACTTTTTGTCAATATACATGGTACAACTGAAAATTGTATGACAGTTACAAAAGAACTTATGAAATTAAGTGATATCTAAGTCAGATGTTGGGTAATAATGACTGAATTATGTATGAAAGTTCCTCATGTGAATCCTAATGAAGTTCTTCTGCAAACATAAGAACTCTATGATTTATATCATGAATAGAAAACTCTTTCACACCTCCATTGCACACTACAGGTGGCGGGTGCCTGTCACCGTCACTTTATTCTTTATTCTTTTAGTGACAGTTTGAATAAAGGAAGGCCCGGTCACACATTGTGATTGTTGGAGTTCCCATTTCTTGTCTCTCTCTTTCTTGCTCTTGCTCTCCTGCCATAGCTCTCAAGTGCAAGCTTCAATCCTTCCACCTTTCAACTGGTATGAGAGCATGGCTTCTCAACTCTTGAGCTTGGCTCGTGGCATTCTCAGCTTCCCATTGACTCCCCACTCGCATTGGGTCTCCTTCCTGACAGCCATAGCTCATTCTCTTGAGCTCTCGTCACTCCCCGACTTCCCGAGCTTCTTCTCGGCCTATTGAGGCACCATCAGGGCATTGACATTGAGATATTGCTTCATTATTTCAGAGTTTTACTTCAGTCCACAGGTCTAGGTAAACAGGGTTTTCACAGGTTGTGGGCAGCCATAGCTCACACCTCTTGGAGCTTCCTTTACCTAGATCTTGCTTCTAGCAACCTATCAAGGCTTGTTGAGGCTTGGTGTAGGCCTTCTTTGGCCCCCATTTGTGTCCCTTTTAGGCCCTATTGTTGATACGTGGGACAACAGACCTCCCCTAGCCAGCTCACGTTTTTTTTGCGCTTGTTTCAAAATCTGGCCCAAAAATCACTCTTTTTGTCATATCTCGGGCATTCAGAACCCGATTCAGGTAAGGTAAGAGTCTAAGTTGGGGTTTTGGCATGCTCCAAACGCGATGGTGATGTCAGATTTACCAAATTCTGATGATAAAATATTCTGCAATAGATTTCAGGTCTAAGACAGCATGCATTTGTATGCCTATGGCTTATGTGATGCTTCTACTGATGTCTATTGATACCGGATCACTTGTGGATGTTATGCCTCTTGTGTGAGACGCATTTGGAACTGATTTAGCTCAACCATTGACTGTTTTGAACAATCCCAGATCTGTCCAAAATAAGACAGCCACCTATTACTTCAATTTTATGCTTACAGGTCTTGGCATTTGATGCCCGATTATGCCCGGTTGGTACCTATGCATACGGAAATGTATGCCTATGGTTTGCCTATGGATTTGAGCTTCGATTGAGCAATGATTTGCTCAGTTTATAGAGATTATATGATGCTGGAAAATTCAGGGCTAAAGCTATTTATGCTACAGTTGGGTTATGCCTATTGGTCACGGGGTGCTCCCGGCTACTCAGTATGATGTCATGATGTATTTGGACTATGCCACATGTCTTGTTTATGCTCCGGAATGATTTTGAGCTGAGATTAGAGCTCGATTTGGATTTTACCGTCACTTCTTTGCAGCTGGCATTTCATCTATGACATGGTTTATGCTACCCAGTAGTACGGGTTATGATGTCTTGGTGAATGCTTTATGCTTTGGTTGTGGATGGCAGTTGTTTGAGCTCGTCTCGACATTCATTTGAGTATTCCCTTGAGCAATTGGACATTGACTTGGATTTTTCCGTTACGACTTGGCTTTTTCCATTACGACCTTGGATGCTATTGAGGCATTGTCTTGGTTACCTGTCTTTGGTACTTTGTCTTGGTTTGCTTGAGCTATTGAGCTCGTTTATCTGCCTTCTGAGCTAGTGGGAGAATCTTGTATGCTTGACCAACATTGAGCAGGAGGTTTATGCTATTTTGAGCATTTTGCAGATACTTGAGACTTTGGAATCTCTTACACTGAAATGTTGCATGGTTCATGCACTGATATCTTGGAGTTGCTTTTGACCTGAGCTTGGGCTTTGCACTCTTGTGAGCATACACCTACTGGTGTCAGGTCTTGCCAGTGTTATGTATACTTTGCCCTATTGTCCAGGGGGTATTCCTACTCACTGACGGATGCTTTGGTGACATGTTTGGGTGTTTGCTCAGGGTCTTGATGACTGTTTGGTGTTGATTTGTGCCCATTTATGGCTGGTTATGTCTTGGTTATCATTTATTGACTTGGTGCAGTGATTTGGTCAGAAACTGACTCTCACAGTACCCTGCTATCATTTATTACAGCAAGCATATAACTCCAGACTGACATGGATTTTTCATGCTAAAATATTATGAAATGATGTACTTTCACTAGTACTTGGGAGGCAACATCTTTGGTTACAATTTTCTTGCCATTTTCTCTCAATTTTGGTGATTTTTTGGTCATTTTCTGCAGCAGTAAACAACAAGCAATTTTGAGCTATCTACAGTCTTCCATCCTGCATTATGGTGAGTTCGTCCACTGATCATGCTATTTTCAACATCACTAAGCTTGATGGTACGAATTACTCTTATTGGAAGAGCCAGATTTGGTAGGTGTTGGTGCAGAAAACACAGATCAAACCTTTGAGGTTGAGCAGGCATTCGCCTGCAACTATGCCTGATGAGGAATGGCTTGAGCTTGATGAGTTATGCAAGTCCACCATTGTATTATCTCTCACAGAACAGGTTCATTACAATGTATTTGAGGAAGAACAGAGTGCATGGCAGTTGTGGGATAAAATCAAGAATCTCTATGACAAGAAAAGTCCAGCGAGTCAGATGTATTGGTTGAAGCAGCTTATGGATCTGCGCCGCATGAAGGAGAATGTGACTATGTTTGCTCACTTGAGCCAGTTCCATGCTGTACTCAAGAACTTGACTTCGCAGGACATCACTTTTGCAGAGGATGTCACTCCTCTTTTCTTGCTTGGTACTCTTAATGAGTCGTGGGATGTATTCCGCACTGCATTATGTGCCTCTACTGCTACCTTGAAATTATCTGATATTGAGAGTGCTCTTCTGCTAGAAGAGGTTAACCATAAGAATTTGGATGCCTCTTGTGTGTCGCATGCTATGATAGTTAGAGGCAGGAATGATGGGTATGGAAAGCATGGCAGTGGCAGTGGCTGTGGACGGGATTCTCAAAAAACTCAATCCAAGTCTCGTGGGAAGTCACGTAGCAAATCCCGTGGCAGGAATGCTGATGTTACTTGTCACCATTGTGGGAAAAAGGGCCATATTAGGCCACAATGTCATGAACTGCGCAATGAAAGGCGCAAAGATAAGGGGAAAGAGAAAGTGCTAGATAAGTCTTCTGATCACAGCATAGTGCCTGCAAAGTCCAGTGTTAAAATTGAAGAGATCAATGTTATGCAGCCTGAGGATGTTAATGATGATTATATCCTTGTAGCTTCTTCTAGTGCTTCGCAGATAACAGAGATACACTCTATGTATGCACAGTGTTGGCTCTTGGACTTAGGTGCGTCCTTTCATGTGACACCTTGCTAAGAGTGGTTTCATTCATACCATACTGTTTCGGGTTTTGTGCGCTTGGGTGATGACAGCTCTCTTGATATTGTGGGCATTGGTGATGTTAGGATGTAGTTTCCTTCTGGCAACAGTTTTGTTATGCAGGATGCACGTCATGTACATACTTTGACACGTAGTCTCATGTCAGTTGGACAGCTTGATGATGCAGGTTATCATGTATCTTTTGGAGACTCTGCATGGAAGATCACTCATGGCAGACTTGTGATTGCAAGAGGTGCCAAGGCTGGCAGCCTCTATCCATTGATTGTATCCACTTCTTCCCTTGATCATGTTTTGTCTGTGGGTTCTATCCCACATGTATCTCTTTGGCATGCTCGTTTGGGCCATATGTCTTTGAAGGGAATGAAAATGTTTTCTGGTTTGCAGTACTTACCGCCCCTTGATTATGCATGTTTTGATTCATGTGAGCATTGTATTTATGGCAAGCAGACTAGGTCTATGCATAAGAAGTCTGGTAGGCCACGCATGAGTGAGCCCTTGGCATTGGTACATTTGGATGTCTATGGGCCCATGCCTTGTCAGTCTATGGGTGGTGCCAAGTATTTTGTTACTTTCATAGATGATTTTTCACTGAAAGTTTGGGCTTATCCCATTAAGCCGAAATCCGATGTCTTGGCTGTGTTTCAGAGATGGCTTGCATTGGTTGAGAACCAGTCTGGGTATAGGCTAAAATGCCTAGGGATAGATAATGGGGGTGAGTACGTTTCACGTGCTTTTGAGTAGTTATGTGATGAGAGGGGTATTAAGCGTCAGTTGACCGCCATCTACACCCCCCCTAGAATGGTTTGGCTGAGCGGATGAATAGAACCATCTAGGAGCATGTACGTAGTATGCTTAGCCACGCAGGCCTACCACATAGATTTTGGGCTGAGGCAGTTAGTACAGATGTGCATATCATAAATAGATCACCTTCTAGTGGTTTGGATTTTCAGGTTGCAGAGGAGGAATGGATTGGAAAACCTCCCTCTTATGCGCATCTCCGTGTCTTTAGATGTGAGACGTTTTGCCATGTGCCTAGGGACAAGAGAAGTAAGCTGGATCCTAGAGTGTCAAATGCATTTTCCTTGGTTATGGGGATGCAGGCGAGATGGGTTACTGTCTCTGGGATCCGCAAGTGCAAAAAGTCATGCATCGGTAGCTTGAGAGAGTTGTTGAGATCCGCAGGGTCATATTTCAGGAGGAGCTGAGAGCTCCCGCACGGCCAGTTGGACAGCCTACAGCTGTAGCAGCAGATGCTCATGGTCAGGGTGTTGGACAGGTAGTTGGGCAGGTAGCAGAGCCTGCCGTGAGACGGTCTACTAGAGACAGACGTCCACCTGATAGATTTCAGCCCTCGATGCATTATGTCTTGGTTACAGATGCAGGAGAGCCTTTCACTTATGATGAGGCCATGCGTAAGGGTGACAATCACTCTTGGGAGAGGGCTATGCAGTCTAAGATAGACTCCTTGCATAAGAATGACACTTGGGATTTGGTATCCTTGCCTACAGGCAAGAAGGATTTGCCATGCAAGTGGGTGTACAAACTGAAAAGTACCCCTGGACACCCCAAGCCGGCATACAAGGCTAGACTGGTAGCAAAGGGTTTTAAGTAGGAGCATGGTGTGGACTTTGATGAGGTATTTTCTCCTATGGTTAAGATGGCTACCTTGCACTTAGTCTTGGCTTTGGTTGCTCAGCTTGACTTGGATTTATACCAAATGGATGTCAAGACGGATTTTTTACATGGGGACTTGCATGATGAGATTAATATGGAGCAGCCTAAGGGCTTTGCAGAACCTGGCAGGGAGCACCTAGTGTGCAAATTGAAGAAAAGTCTTTATAGCTTGAAGCAAGCACCTAGGGAGTGGTATCATAAGTTTGATGCCTTTATGTAGTCACAGGGTTACAACAGGAGTGCTATGGATCCGTGTCTTTACACAAAGAAAGCCTGTGATGGTTCTTTATTGATTTTGGTACTTTATGTGGATGATATGCTGATAGCAGGGAAAGCTCATGATGAGCTAGATGCTCTTAAGGCTCAGCTCAAAAAGAGCTTTGAGATGAAAGATTTGGGACAAGCCTCTCACATACTTAGTATGTGCATTAGACACGACAGTCATCAGGGACTCCTCTACTTGTCACATAGGGAGTGTTGGGGTAAAGGCGCCTCTGCCGTGCCGCCCCGTGTATTACTACACTAACAGTACCCGCCACTGCACACTGCAGGTGGTGGGCGCCCGTTACGTCACTTTATTCTTTACATTCATTTTTTAGTGACTAGTAAATAAAGGAAGGCCCGGTCACACATTGTGACTGTTGGAGTTCCCATTTCTTGTCTCTCTCTTTCTTGCTCTTGCTCTCCCGCCATAGCTCGTGTGCAAGCTTCGATCCTTCTCACCTTTCAATTGGTATCAGAGCTTGGCTTCCTCTTGCTCGAGCTCGACTCGGTGCTTCTCTACCTTCGCATCGACTCCCTTCACGCATTGGGTCTCCATCCCGACAGCCATATCCGATCTCCTCGAGCTCCCGTCACTCCCCGGCTTCCCGAGCACCTTCCCGGCCTATTAAGGCACCTTCAAGGCATTGGTACTGACGTATTTGATCATTATTTTAGGGTTTTATTTCAGACTACAGGTTGCAAATAGCAAGGGCAGCCATGGCTTCAAACCCTTGAAGCTTATTCTCCTCATATTGTGCCTTACACCTATCAAGGCTCAAAGAGGCTTGTCATAGGCCTTTGATAGGCCCTTCTTGAGCCCCCCATTACCCCCTTTTCAGCCCATGTGGAGCAGCAGCAAGTTCAGCACCAACAGGGCAGATTGCACCATTTTTTTCGAGGCTATTAGCACTTGTCTACTTCAGCTCCACACTTGGCCATTGCTTCTTGCTCTCTACCTTGATCAAGAGGGCGATAGACTTCATGTTTGATGTCATTCAAGCTTTGGGCATTGGTCTTGATCATTCGGGGCTGATTTCTTCAGATTTGGGACTGTCATAAACTGTCATAACAGGCTGAAAACAGGGTGGCACCATTGGCATTAGCATTTGTTGCTTATACTCCATTCCGGTTGTGCTATTTGATGCCCGTATGCGGTCTACATGATGCCTAGTGCCTTGGGAATGTATGCACATGATTATGCCATGATTTTGGCCTAAAATATTGGCTGATTTGGGACTGTTATTTACTGTTATACAGTGCTGGAAATAGGGCAACCACACTTGGCATTGGCATTTGATGCTTATACTCTACTCCGGTTACCTTGTTTTGCCCGCATGCGGTCTACATGATGCCTAATGTCTTGGGAATGTATGCATTCGATTTGCCCATGATTTGGCATTGTTTTTGGGCTGGAAATTGATAGTTTTGGACTGTTTAGAGCTGTTGTATATGAGCGGGCTGAAGATCATTTGTCACATGTATTGCTTCTCTATCGATACCGGATGTATGCTATGGGTTATGTCATGATGTATTACACTTTGGGGATCGACTTCGAACTCATGATCGTGATTCCGGAATGCTTTTGAGCATCGCATTTGCTCCATTGTTATTGGTTTGTCATTGGCAGTTTGGTCAACTTGACTGGCATTTGGGTCGCTTATGCCTATTGTCTGTACTTGACGGATAAGCTCTATGCATTACATGCTTTGGTCCGTGGTTGATGCCTCTTAGTTTGTCCATTCTTGACAGATATTTTGGAGCTCCGATTTGGATGTTTTGAGCACTTCCGACTCACAGGGATATTGACTTTGAAACTATACCATGAAAGACTGTCTTGAGGACTCTCCTCCATACCTTGTGAGGCCCTAAGACACAGTCCCATAAGTAGCATCTATGTGTCTCCTCTAGCTCTCCACATCTAGTAAAAGTAATAAGAAACGTGTTATTCTTAAGCCAAGTGTCAATTTCTAAGCTCTTTCCACTACTAACTAGAGAAACAATGTGATCTTCCTAGGTCTACAATTATGATCTAGTATTCCCAAAAAGTCAGCCAAGAATGTGGATAATGTACCTTTCTATGGATAATAGTTAGCACCACTCTAATCTTGTGCATCTAGATCCTCCTCCTCAAATTGACGATATATCTAAAAAGGATACATCCTTGGGTTTTGCTATGAAGGGATCTCTACACTCTAAATCTGCTAGTCCCAATGTTGTTTTTGGAAAGGCTTCCTTTGATAGGCATAGTACCTCCAATCATTCAAGATCATTGTTCTGCATGTCACTCTATCTGGATCTAGGTAGCATCTTCTATCAAAATGAGCCACCAAAAGAGCATCATGCAAACTCTCTTTGATCCAAATTCTCTTCCATGAGCAATTCTATGAGTTCATTGGAGGTGTTTATCTTCATAACCTTGAGTTTATTTTTCTCTCTATGTCTTCAACTTACCCTCAAGAAAGAATACCATGGGTATTTTTATATGATACTGGGTTATTTACCTGGGTAGTTCCCTATATGTATACCCTTTATATCACGTGCATTCAAGGCCTATTTATAAATATCATCATTTGTGAATTTTTTCTTAATAAAACATAACCCTTTTCTATTTAGTCTATCGGTAACACCTTTATATGGGACCCTTCTGTATATTAAAAATGTGTAAAAATGGTATTTTAAAAATCCCTTATGTTGAACTCATGTGATACATACATATATTGATGAATGACCTCCTCGGGGTTATTTATGTGCTTTCCAAAACAAAACAATGCCAACCTAGGTTGAACATTACCTTACACATTTTAGAACTAGTATTTGAAGTTTCCCAATAAAAGGTCAACTCTTTTTTTGCTTGAGAAACCTTTTCAATTGACTAATTCTTTCAATCTAGATCTTGAAATTTTTTCATAAATAGGATGTGATTAATGACGCCACATTATTGGGTGCTTTTTCTTGACCATTTGCATATACAAATCAATAGCTAGGGTTTAAACCTAATATCCACTTCTCTCCATCGTTTTTATATCAAAATATTTATCATTGCCATCTATTAATGCCCCTATAGCGAGTTGAAAATACATATATTGAGTTTTCTAGGCCTAAAAAAAGGTCGTACAACATGAAATCCAAGTACAAACATCAAAAAATAAAAATTGACTATGTTTTATGTATGAGTAGCTTGTCTCCAGCACATGCTCACTAGTCTTGCTCTCAAATGTAGTCAACACATTTTCAAGGGTTTAACTATGATGATTAACTCTAAAGGTACATTGCCAAGTTATGCATAGCAAGAGTAAACATGTTGCTTTCTAGAGTAGTGTATTTTGTACTCTAGCTAAAAGAACATCTACATCCCATTAAGAATTTGTTGTTAAAACCAAGGATGACTATAACATCTCATAATATTTTTCTTTTATTATCCATCACGTCATATGATAAAAAAGCAAGAGAATATAGTACTTGTTTGATATATTTCATGTATATGGAGTTATTTATAGAATATTTACATCAAAAGGAGATGTAGAAGGCAAAGGCCAAAACCCTTCTTAACACTTGGATAAGCATTTCGAGTTTGTAAGTAAATAGTGTCCTAGGACATTGTTGTTTCTTGCTACATTTTCAGATGCATTTTGTTCTCTTAGACTACAAAAGTTATGTTGGCCATGATTGAGATTGCATGTTCTTTACAAAGGGGTCATTCCCAAACTACAAGCATTACTCAAGTGTTACTTCAGAGGTCCCATCAAGATCCAATCTATCAAGCATTGATGCCTGTACTCTATACATTTTTTAAAGATCTCACTTCAAGAAAAAGATTTGCTATAGCTTTGTGTTTCCCTAGTCATCTTGCCCTTTTAGAGGTAAAAAGGTCCCCTACTTTTCCCTACTCTCCTTAATCTTTCAGAGGCCTATTGTTCTCCTACTTTTTCCCCAAGTAATTCACTATATGCATACCCTCTATATCACATTTATTCCAGACCTATTTATAAATATCCTCATCTGTGAAATTTTCCTTAATAAAACACAATCCGTTTCTATTCAATCTATAAGTAACCCCTTTATATGGGACCCTTCTGTATGTAAAAAAATGTGTAAAAATGGTATTTAAAAAATCCCTTATGTTGAATCAACATGATACATACATATCTATATGATTAACCTCCCCATGACTTTTTCCCTAATCCCCTTGATTTTTTAGATGTCTAATGTTTCCCTGCATTTCCATTTTCTAATATTTTACTATTTAGACATCTTTGCAAATTATACTAAGAAACCACAAGTATCTCTCTAATCCATGGGAAGAATTAAGATTTTAGAAAAGTATGCACTCCAAACTACAAAAAGATATTAGAGTTTAGAATTTGTTCCACAGGTTAGAACTTTTTGTTTTAATCATTTGAATGTGGGTTTCAAGATGGAAAAACAATGCATATGAGTGCTAAAAATGCTTTTGATCTAATTTTACCTTATACTTGGGATGTGCACTTCAGAACATGTAAGTATACCACGTGTGGTCAACAAAAGGGTACTTTGATTTGACAACGTTTGGCTAAATGTATATGATTAGTTTGCAAAAGGAAAAATTATATAGCAACTTGAAAATTTTCATTTCTTAATAAAAAGTGGTCATTTTATTGCCTTATAATGTGTAAGTAAAGGGGGTTTTAATATCCTTTGGATATGCATGTCACATATAGTTTCTTATAGGCGTGCACAACTAGAGATCACATGGAACTGCTTGTGAACCTATTTTTTGCTAAAAGTTCTTAAGACTAACCAAAACAATTGCTAGTTCAAGTGCTAGACATTAGAAAGATTAAGGAACCAAAGCTCATGGATTCAAGTCTTTTAGTTTACATTGAGGCATCTTGTCAATGGGTGTTAAAAGTATGAGGTGGCTTCATTCTCTCTTGGCCAACCACCAAATGAGCATGTTGGAAGGGGAAAACCAACTCCTTATTGCTAGTCACCACCATTGGGTGATGATTTATAGTGGATCAATGTTGAGTTGGTTTTTTATCAATAATGTTACTAAGGTTTTCTACAATGACAAGTCTTCAATGTAGCCTTTGCTTATCAATATAAAATATCTACTCATTGAGTCTAAGTTCCTAATACTTACACCACAAGTCACTTCTTAAGGAAAAATTAAGACCATCATATTAAAATGGGATTGTCTTAATCAAATTGGAAGTCTCGTGCCATCATGCAAATGCAAAGTTGGCAAAAAAGAGCTTGAAATGTGAAATGGAAAGTTTAAGACATCTTAGTTAAATGCACAAAGAGAGAGAGAGAGAGAGAGAGAGAGAGAGAGAGAGAGAGAGAGAGAGAGAGAGAGAGAGAGAGAGAGAGAGAGAGAGAGAGAGAGAGAGAGAGAGAGAGAGAGAGAGAGAGAGAGAGAGAGAGAGAGAGAGAGAGAGAGAGAGAGAGAGAGAGAGAGAGAGAGAGAGATGGGGGGGGCACTCAAAGACTCAGTGCAAATGGTGTGGGGCTTGAGACTGTGTCATTGAACTTGTGCACACATACAGACATATGTGTACAATTATAAGAACATTTTATATGTATATTGCTAAATGATATAATAGTAACATGCAAAACCATAAGGTAAGAAGGCAAAAAAATTCTCATGTACAAGTTATATAATGCTAAATCCTACTATAGGAACCACACAACAATATTTTATATGTATAATGCTAAATGATACTATAGTAACAATACAAAACCATAAGGTAAGAAGGGGGCAGACTCTCTTTTATAGAAGCTTTTCAAGACTCTTTGCTTACATGTGACACACTCCTTATAAGAGTGAATCCCCCATGATTATATGGATGACAAACGTTTGAAAATATAAGAAAAGATGAGCAATCCCAAAGAGGCTGATCTAGATTCTTAAGGCTTGATGCTATAACCATAAGGTTACAAGTTCAAATCTCTCACTCTTGTTCATGTATATGCATGTCCCTTCCTTGGGAGGGGTTCACTTGTGGCTCTCACACTAGGTTAATCTCTAGCTCCTTTATGTAAGTGAACTTCATTGTAGCCCCTTTGATTTCTTAGGTGGGTTTTACTTTGCTGCATATTCCATATTCTTAACCATACATCTTCACCTCAATCTAGAGTGGCTCTTGCTCAAGGGCCAAGCATGCAATCTTTGATTTTTCCTCAACCATATACTCCCTCTTTGTATATTGAAGAGAAATTTTTAAAAATTGAACATGTACTTTCTTCATTTGCTTGCAAATTTATAACTAAAAGAACTCATTTTCAAGAAGCCAAATTTGCTTCTCACAACCTTTTGAGAAGGCACTTCCAAAATGTGAGCTTGTCAAAGGATGAAACAAGTCCATTTTCTCCCAAACCTAGGGTCAAGGGGATGGTGTGTGCATGTGGAAAAGGAGATGAACTCCTATCTCAATGAAGAGGATCAAGGTTCGATAGATGTCGATGAGTGTGTGGACTTGTTGACCTTAGGCCCACACACTCATCAACACATGTCAATGAGTGTGTGGGCGAGTTGACCTTAGGTTATGAGCCTAATTGCATAGGTTGATTGACCTATGTATGATGCAGTGTAGTGTGCATGACAAACATTCTAGGTGGTAGATATAAGAACCTTTAGCTCAAGAAATTTGGAGGGATATTGGAATCAAATTGCATACATTTGCTATTTTATACTAGTAAATAGGAATTTAGTAAAGTTCAAGGTTTCAAACCTTCTTTAGATCTTGAAAGTTTCTTTGAAATTCAACAATTTATTTTTATAACGAACTTTACTTTTTTATGAACATTAGTGGGGAGCTTAATTGATTATATCGTTATAGCCAAAGTGGCTTAAGGGCATGCCTCAACTTGGGAAGCCACTCCTCCTACTTACCTTAATCCCTCTACGGGGAGGTGGATTACCCTAATCCCTACCTTCCCTTGCTAGCACCCACTCTAAAGCATGTCCTAGCTTTGGCTTAGCAAGGTGGATGGCATTGGACTTTTTGATTGGCTATGGATCTCAATACTTTTTGCAATCAGATAGTCAACAACAAAACCGAGACGAGTAAGATTGAACATTTTTTCTTTTGATTAGCAAATTAAATGTTTGCTATCCTAGCATTGGAGCAACCTCCATGGAAGATTTGTGTATTTGTTGGTATGTTGGCGTCTTGATCCTAGAGGCTAGCCAGGCTCTCACAGTTCATTGTGTCGGTGGGGTGAGAGTCGAGGCCTTGGGTTGCAGCCTGGGTGGCACAAATCAATTAGTGCATGCTACAGTAACACACCAATTGATCATAGCAATGGGCGCACTATCCCAAATGGTATGGGCTCTCTCACTTGGTCAGACCAAAAAGGCGCCTTAATTTCAGTAACTCATGTATCTTTTTCCAGTAATCCTGGAAAATCCTAAGAATATTATGTCATCCCTCCTCAGTCCTCTTGCCTTCTTCATGCAAGCTGCAAGTCTTCTCTCAGGCTCACTGTCTATGCCCCTTGGGCCCTCTCCTCTCTTGTCTTCTCTTCTCCCTTCTTGTCTTGACATTACACTCTTCTCTGCACAATGACCAAGGAGGAGGCCACCAAGTTACCCACTAAATTAGAGGTTCGAGGCGCTCCCTCTCTCTCTCTCTCATGATTCTGTACTCTTTAAGCAACAGCGTCACCTTCATTTTTACTCATTAAGGGATTCTTCCTCATTCAATTTGCACTCCAAGTGCTCTACTACTAAACTTTTCCAAGCTGCAATTTGGCTGAAATGGGTTGGCCTTGCTTGCTTTTAATTCTAGCTACAGAAACCCCTCTGTTTTAATGTTGGAGATGCATAGTGGGCAATTGTTCTCCTCTTCTCCTTTAACATCTCCTCATACTGGACTCTTTTCTTTGTGTTTGGTGTTGTCTCAGACCATACATCTCAAGGTCTTCATACATTGCCAAGGATGCAGAAGAAAAGTGAGGAAGATCATCACCTCTGTGGATGGTAATACCCCCGTTGCCCACTCTAGTAAGGTGTTTTATTTTCTACGTCGCATCAAACAGGTGTCTAACAAAGAAGTCAGTGCAAGAGCTAAATAGCCATACAATGAGTAGTCTAAGGTCAGGATTAAGGGTTCTGCCATTGATGTTCTTTCTACTGATAGCTTACGATGAATGCTAGCTGTGGTGTCATGAAATTTGTTTACTAGGCCTGCCATAAGGAATAGAAGTTTAGTACAAGCTTGCCTTGATCTTATGTCATGTAGCAGGTCCTGGTGGCAACTGTCAGGTGAGACCCACTGTATGTGTCCTGGGAATACTGACTGTTAATTGTAATGGTGTTTTTTCCTTGTTCGGAAGTTGAATTGTTTGAATCATGGGAATTTGCATTTGTTTCTCGATTCGTGAGTTGTTGGAGGCATAAGCTAATCTCTTCTGTTTTGCCAACTGTAGGTGTGCAGTCAGTAGACATAGATTCAGGCCTTGGCAAGGTCACCGTAGTCGGCTTTGTTGATTCCAAGACACTGGTGCAGAAGCTGCAAAAAGCCGGTAAATTTGCCGAGCCATGGCCGATTGCAACACCTTTTGCAGGTGTGAAAGGTGGGAATCTGCCAAATTTGGTCAAGCTCCATGGCATTGGCAACAACACTACTCCCACTAACAACAACAATAACAACAGCAACCACAACAATAAAGACAAAACCAACAATAATCATAACAATAACAGCAATCAGAAGAATCTTGATATCGCAAAGGACCTCGAAACTGCAAGATTTGGGTTAGAAGGTCAACATCTGGATGGCAACAACACGGGCAAAAACAAAGGGGTTGAAGGTATCAGCCTTGGAGTCAATATAGGACCTGCTGGAAACATGAAGGTTCCAAATAGTGCAGCTGGGCTAGGTGGTACAGTGAAGAAAGGAGACATTGAACTCAATCCCATGCTGGACTTTACCACTGCTATGGACAATCCAGGCATGATGATGAGTGCTCCTATCATGAGCCGACATGTGGCCTCGAGGTCTAACGTGGCCACAGGAAGTGCTGCAGGATATGGGCAGAGCAGCTACTCAAGCATTGGAGAGAGCAGCGGTAGCCACTTTCTGCAGTCAACAGAGGATGCTACCCACTTGTTCAGTGATGAGAATGCTAACAATTGCCACATTATGTAACACAGCCTCAAAGGCTGCTTAAAATCTTCTTCCCTAATAGTTTCCTTCATGTACTAACTAGCTATGATTCTCATCATCTGGCTAAGCATATCAATGAACATTAGTAATGGCCCTGGTAAACCATAGTATGTGTTAGCAGGGATTATGTAGCTGTGATAATATTCTCTCTCTAGCTCTGCAAATCCATGTACATATTCAACAGTGATGGTAGCATCTTCAAGTGGTTTTGGCTGTTATGTATGCATATCAACAACGCTTGTGGTTACCATGTACTTAGCATTATTGTGGGTTCTGGTTATGAGTGTATGCAAGTCTCTTGAACTGGTTGTGCCATGTGGGTATTAGAATATGAAAGCATCTTGAAATGGGTGTCATTATTATGTATGTGCATTAGCAATGCCTGAGTGGTTCTCATGGAAGAAGGTGTAGACAAACGCCCACTATGATTCACACATCGTGAAAGAAAGCAACATCATTCGCTCATTGTGAATGAAGACAGTGTCATGAGCGTTTGTGTGTGTTGTGGGGATTATAGTGGGAAGTTGTCTTAAGACTTCTGAAATGAATCTGAGCATCAGTCATCCGACCGATTGGTTGGATGATCATGTGATTGAGCATGATGGCGAGGCATGAGAGACGAAGGGCTTGCTGTGAGAAATAACGCACCGCCGCCCCCATTTTTGTGGTCCGTTTTCGTCTCCTGTCGGTTCGTTCCCACACGCTCCCCTCGTGCTGTCCAGGTTCGATTCGGTACGACTATTGATGACCCGCATTACCTGCCGGACTTGGCACAATATCTTAACTAACCCACTAGTAACTACACTAAAAAACAAGGCAATGTTATTGCATGGTCCTTCTTCCAAAATAGTCCTTCTGCCAAAATACTCCATCCCACTCTAATTCCCACATTGTGAATCACGACAACATCATGGTCCATGGACTTCTACGCGACAGGTGCAACATAACTAGGCATGCGATGCCTCTTTTGTCATCACAGAAGGTCATGATGTTGAGCCTCTTTACACACCCACACCTTCAAACCACTTGTAGCACCTCTTCTGTCATCACACCAGGTCATGATGTTGAGCCTCTTTACACACCCACACCTTCAAACCACTGAAGCTACAACCTTGGGTAGAAGGCACACCACTAAGGCATCTTTTAGATTTCTCATCTTTCTCAAAAAAAAAAAAGCCCCTTTACTCATTAGGAAAGATATTTAAAACGTCTTGTGTAAGCATGCCTCTTAAATAGATGTTCTTATTGAAATGAAAAGAGGAATGGGAAGGGAAGTGTTCAAATCTTTTAGTGTATTTTTCTTGGTTAAACTTTGTTATAATCGATCGAAATTCAAGGTTATCCCTGGGAGAATAAGCTAATTATTTGACATTTTAGTTATGAAACTTGCTAATGCCATCATTTTTCTTCTAAATCCACTCACATTTCAGCATCTTTCTTTCTCCATTGGATTAGGGGAAGATGGCTAAGTGGAGACGATGGGCAAGATGACAAGGACTAAGCAAAATACCAATTGCTTGTTGTTGCCAACAATCTTTGAAATAAGACAATAAAAATCACATGGGCTTGGCGTTTAGTAATCAACATGTAAATAATAGTGGTTTTGAAGAAAATTGCATGGATTGAACATTTTAAAACCCTACAAAAGTTACAGGGTAAAAGGAATCCAACATGCAAGGTCAATCACTAAATATGTGTTTGTGTGTGTGTGAGAAAGTACATAAACATGCACGAGAGAGAGAGAGAGAGAGAGAGAGAGAGAGAGAGAGAGAGAGAGAGAGAGGCTCAAAGAGAGATGGTCTTATCATGTTCACTTTTTCATTAGAAAATAGAGAAAGTATAAGAAACCATACCTATCAATATTGGAATATCATATACAAAAACATGAAATATTAGAATACCATGTGTTTGAAATCTCAATATCATATTGGAGTAACATAAATCCAAACACATGGTAGCACGAGAGCCAATGAATTTTTGGCTCGGTCTTGCTATGGATGGCATGAACCCATTTGGTCTCCACTCAACTTCTTACAGTGTGTGACATGTAGTCCTTGTTAATTATAATATCCCACCATGGCTTTCTACAAAGGAAGGACACCTAATTCTTAGCTTGCTCGCTCTTCCTAGCCACTACAAAGTCAAGAATATGATCGTCTATCTCGGTCCATTAATTGATGAGCTTAAGATTTTGTGGGAGGAGGAGGTCGCCGTGGAAGATATGAGCAAGCATGATGGTCAAGGGTTTGCCAATATATGAGCCATTCTCATGTGGACTATGCATGACTTTTCGGGATTCGGGGAGGAGGGGGTCGCCGTGTGTAACGTGTCCCCTAGTATTATTCAGGACAGCCTTAGCAGTCCATCGGAAAGGATGTCTAGAAAACTCCGCCCGGCACTCCCATGGAATGTACGGGTTTTGTGATCTAGGTCTTCCCGCGTCTGCCACATAGCGGAAGTATCCTGGCCGTTTCCCACTTAGGATCGACCGGAATTAGGGTTTTCCTGTCTGGTCATTAGCTAACAGCAACTAGCGTCAGACCCAAGCGAACTACTTTACGCAGAAACGCCAGGTCCGAAGCGGATTCACGCTGCACTTGGTTCAAGGAGAATGGGAAACGAGAGGGATGCAAATCTCAACCTCTCTGCCATAAGGCATAGTCCCATTCCGTTCCCCTAAAACAGCGTAAATCGGGTAAGACGTAACTCTGGGGCACTTTCCTCGGTTTGTTTTAGTTATGTAATTATCTAACACATTAATTTGACATATAACAATCAGCTTCTTTAATTAGCCCTGTTAATAAGCACTGGTTCCTTCACGTAATCTTATCACGTGACATAGAAAAACAATATCAAGCAAGTTCTTTTAACATTTCATCATTTTATCATTGAAATACAAGGAGTTCCGCCCGTAGGCTTGTCCATAATCCGCCCGAAGGCTATCCAGTAATCCCTAGGGATCACTATTCCAAGCTTTCGCCCGTCAACTAGTATGCGGGCCTCGAGATCCAATCCCGAGTCATGTTAGCCTCTTGTGCAGGACCCGGAAGGCGAGGGATTTACGGCCAGAGCCCCCCTGGCACCCAAGCGTCCTCCTGCTCCAAGTAGAACTCAATGGAGAGACCTCTCGCGGCGGGTTCGGTCCACGTTCCCCGCGCGGCCAACAACCCCCTTGGTTAGGGTTAGGCAGGTAGTCGGGGGTAACTGAAACTGCCTCTTCCTTCAGGCCTTTAACCTGAAGTATAGGTACTCATTTAATTTGTAATTCATAATTCAAACAGAGCCCTAAAATCTCTAGCAAGCACAAACATTTCCATTAAACAACCCAGTTGTATGGCAAACTGCTAAGGAAGTGTTCTTCCCTTTTTGAGTGTATCAGCACTCGTTCCCAAGGTGTCTTATGCTAGTTTCCAGTTTACAACTTTCCTTATTTAGAAGGATATCCAAAAATACGTCTTTTTGCAAGATAACTTGCGTAGGGATCTGCCATCCTTGATGAGGGTTTCTACCCTTTCTCCTTGTGAATCAATCACAAGGCTAAATGATTTCTTACTTGTTGCGCAAGTCCTGCGATGGAATAATCTGTTTAGATCCTTTAAGCTGACGTATGTCAGGCCTAGGGTTTCTTCTTTTAAGAACCTTAGGGACAAACCCTATTTCCTTATCTTTTCGAATTTATTGTCCCTACAGTAAGGAAAGTAGTCAAGTGTTTAGGGTATGAATGTTTCTATGTTTAGATTGGTTCAGTTATCTTTTGGAAGGTGATATTAATCGTCTTGTCATGGTTTTGCTATCCTTGAGACAATTTGCTTCCTAGTCAATACAGTTTAATTTAACTTCCGTTTTCCTTAAAGATGAGCTCATGCCAACTAACAACACTTGCCTTGCTAAGATGTGCAAATATTCAAGATAACTTCCTAGTAATTTGAGCATCGAAAGAAACCTTTCATGAATTTAACCATTTACAATGATTCGTTGCGAAAAGAATAAGGCTAATGGTGCAAGATATAATTTCTACACCTTAGGATTTAACTAAAATATACTACTATAGTAAATGGATAATTTTGCTCGTACTTTATAATGCTTGATGCAATTTGAAGAAAACTAAGTTCTATACGTTGTCATTCATAAGCTAAACTCCTTGGTTACAAATAACTCGAACAAATATATCCTATCCTTAACAATTTTTCTTTGCATGATCGACTTAAAACCGAATTAAAGCCAAGAAGAAAAACCTGGTTTTGGGGTGAGATATCCACATGGATATCGGGAGATGACCCTCCCGCAGCTACACCTTGGACTTTCTTTGGCGGCATTGTAGTTTGAATGTGAGATAGCCTCTTTCTTCTGGAATTCCACCGTCTCTTTGGATCAAAAAAGTTTATGGGTGAGTGTGGTTTTGCAACCACAGGAACCCTTGGAGGATTTTGACTTGGGGTAGAAGGAAATAGAAAGCACTTATTCTCCTCCCTTTCCTTTCTTTTATCTTTTTCCCACTCTTCCTCCTTCACTCCTTCTTTTCACTCCCTCTACCTTCCCTCCCTATCTTTTCTCTCACGGCTACTTTTCCCTTACGGGATATCATACGAGGCCATGATGATGAATTGTATTTTTAGGTTCAGGGGGGGAAAATAATAAGGGAAATACGGGGGGATTAAGAGGAAAGCTTAGGGAGTTGTGGGAAAAAAAAAAGAAAAGAGTTATGAGGGGGTTGAAAAAGGGTTAAAAGGGTTATAAGGGGGTGATACGGCTTAGGGGAATAAGACACGGGGGGGTAGGTTCCCAAAGTCAAGGGAGGGGCTTAAGGGAAAAAGGGAATTTAAAATCCTAGGGGGGTTTAAAATCGGGGGGGGGGGGGGGGGGGGGGGGGAAGGGCTTTAGAGGGATTAAACCTGGGGGGGAACAATGGGGCTTAGGGGGGATTAAAACCCGCGGGGGGGGGGGGGAACAAGGGGCTTAGGGGGGATTAAAACCCGGGGGGGTGAACAAGGGGCTTAGGGGGGATTAAAACCTGGGGGGGTGGAGAACAAGGGGCTTAGGGGGGATTAAACCCGGGAGGGGGGGGAACAAGGGGGCTTAGGGGATTAAAACTGAGGGGGGGGGGGGGGGGGGGGACAAACAAGGGCCTTATGGAAAAGGGGCTTAAGAAGGCCCCTTGGAATCTTCCAAGGGCCTTCTGGAAGCTTAGGCAAGCCACGTGGGGGGAAAAAAAAAGGAAATCAACGACTGGGCTGTCGGCCCAGCCTGGCGGCTAATTAGCCAGGCGGCGAGGGCCGCGACTGAAGATGGCGGCAACCTCTCCTGGGTCCACAGCAGTCACCAGGAGTTTGGCATCTCCTCCCTCCCTGCAGCGGCACGGCCTCTTACAACCCTTACGGCTTCCAGCCTCCGATCTCCAGCGGCCCCCCTCGTTTAAATAGTGGAGGGGAGGGGGGTCTTCCCTCCCTGCGTGTCATCACGCATGTTCCCCTTCCTCATCCCGAGCTCCACCAAGGAGCTTAATGGTTCCTTCTATTTCCCTCCCCCTCTAGCTCGTCAGTCGGGTGGAGGGATAGGGGGCAAATAAAAAATTTTTATTTATCCAAAATCATGTTCATTTGAGGCAGTTCACGCGGAATATTACATTCTCTCCCCCTTAGAGGAATCGAGATGTCCTCATCTCGAGATAAACTGGGGATATTGATGGTTGAGAGAGCTTTCATCTATCCAAGTGACATCCTCTTCGGGATAATCTTTCCACTGGACGAGGCATTCTCTCAGGGTTCTAGATCTTAACTGTCTTTCCCTAACATCTAAGATCCTATCCGGCCTTAGTTCAAGGACTCCTTGACTAGGCATTACAATTTGTTGGTCATCAAGTACATGATTAGGGTTGGGTACATATTTTTTCAATAGGCTGATATGGAATACATTGTGAACCTTTAGGTTCTCAGGGAGTTGCAATCTATAAGCATTGGCTCCTAGGCATTTGAGGATTTTGTACGGCCCACAATACCTTGGACTTAGCTTCTTGCATTCTCCTAGGGATAGAGAACTCTTTTTAGGGTGTACACGAATGAAGACCATGTCTCCTTCTTTGAAGACTCTATCTTGACGTTTCAAATCTGCGTATGCCTTTTGCCTATCCTTGGCTGCTTGTATGTCTTGTCTTATTGACCTTATTTGATCATCCATGTCCTCCAACATTTGTCTTGAAGCTTCAACTCTTAAGGTTGGATCAGAAAAGTTTAGGGGACTTTGACAATCATGACCATACAATGCCTGGAAAGGGGTCATTTGAATGCTCTGCTGGTAAGAAGCATTGTAGGCAAATTCAACCAAAGGCAAGAATTGAATCCACCTCTTCGGCTCTCGACAACAGTATGCCCTAAGCATATCCTCGATGACTTGATTTACTCGCTCTGTTTGGCCATCCGTTTGGGGATGGTAGGCGGTGCTAAAACAGAGTTGAGTCCCAATAGCTTCAAAGATAGCTCTCCAGAAGTGTGATGTGAAGAGAGAATCTTGATCACTAATGATTCTTCTAGGTAACCCATGTAGCTTGAATATCTCCTTGATAAACAATCTCACAATGTCGAAGGCTTTATAATTTGTCTTTACTGGAATCAGGTGTGCAACCTTGGTAAGCATGTCAACCACAACCATAATGGAATTGTATCCTCCTTGGACTTGGGGTAAGCCCACAACAAAATCCATACTGATGAATTCCCATTTCATTTGGGGAATGTCAAGCGGTTGCAGTTTTCCTGGCATCATGACATGTTCGGCTTTGATACGTTGGCAAGACAAACACTCAGTGATATACTTGAGAACGTCACCTTTAAGCCTCTCCCAATGGTAGCTCTTTCTAACTGCATTAAGAGTCTTAGCATAGCCAGGATGTCCTGAAAAAGGAGAATCATGAGCTTCCCATAATATCTTCTGCTTAAATGACTGGCTTGCTGGTATACACAGCCTTGTTCTGTAGTAGACAAGTCCATTATCAATGGAAAATTCCTGATACTTAGTTTGCAACTTCTGATTCTGCTCCTTGGTAGATATTTCCTTTATCATTGTTTGGTAGGCCAAATCATGGCATGCTTCCTCTCTAGCTAGTTCAAGTATAGGGTTGTTTGGCATAGATACTTTTGTAGCCAGAGATCTGGCCGTTGATGGATTTTGCAAGATTAGGGAATTTAGGAATGCCTTGCGACTGAGTGCATCGGCAACTACATTCTCCTTCCCTGGTCGGTACTTGATTTCAAAATCATATTCCTCCAATACTTCAATCCACCGACGTTGCCTCATGTTGAGCTCGTTCTGGGTAAAAATCCATTTGAGACTCTTATGATCGGTTACTAGAGTAAACTTGTTACCCAGCAGGTAGTGTCTCCAAAGCTTTAGAGCATGGATGACAGCTAGTAATTCCAGATCATGCGTGGCATAATTCTTTTCATGACTCTTCAATTTCCTTGAAGAGTATGCTACTGGATGACCTTCCTGCATAAGTACACACCCCAAGGCAAGAATGCTAGCATCAGTTACTACCTCGAACTCCTTATTGAGGTCAGGAAGTTTTAGAATAGGTGCTGATACCAAACTTTGCTTCAATTTGTCGAAGCTATTTTGTTCGGAAGTTGACCATGTAATGGAAGTCTGCTTCTTTAGTAAGTCTGTAAGAGGTGCTGCAATCAAAGCATAGTTTTTGATGAAGACCCTATACCATCCTGTCAATCCAAGAAAGCTACGTATCTCCTTGACGGATACTGGTATTGGCCATTCAAGCACATCTCTGACTTTGGCTGGGTCTACTGATATTCCTTCTGATGATACTATGAACCCCAGATATTCAATCTGACGCTTGAAGAATGCACACTTCTTCATTTTTGCATACAGCTTATGAGACCTCATTGTCTCAAGGACAATATGAAGTTGAGGTTCATGATCTTCTTCCTGTTTAGAATAGACTAAAGTGTCATCGAAGAAGACAAGCATGAAATCATCAAGATATGGTCTAAAAATATCCTGCATTAATTATTGAAGGTGGCAGGTGCATTGGTAAGCCCGAATGACATAACCAGGAACTCAAAGTGCCCATATCTTGTATTGAGGGCCGTCTTTGGAATATCTTCTTCCTTGATCCTTATCTGATAATAACCTGACCTGAGATCAATCTTGGAGAAGATCTTTGCACCTTGAAGACGATCGAGAAGCTCATCTATTCTAGGAATAGGATACTTATTCTTGACTGTTGATTGATTCAACCCTCGGTAATCAATACATAGTCGAAGTGTCCCATCTTTCTTTTCCTGGAATAGTACTGGAGCTCCCCACAGTGAGTTGCTAGGCCGGATGTAACCCTGATCTAACAGTTGCTTGAGTTGTTCCTTCAACTCAATTGCTTCCAGTATGGACATTCTATAAGGTCTCCTTGCAATTGGTGCAGCTCCAGGCACTAGCCTAATCTCATGATCTACTTCTCTTGGAGGCGGAAGTTCAATCAATTCCTCAGGGAATACGTCAGCGTATTCCTTTAGCCAAGAAGGTCCTTCATGAGACTCTTGCTTTTGATCTAACTTGTTGAGTTTGATCAGGTAAACGGGTAATCCTTTTCTGACTCCTTTTATGATCTGAGATACTTTGGCTAATTGGATTCTTGGCACTCTTGCCTCACCTTGAGTTGTGACAAATTCCCTTTCAGAGTTTCGAAAGGAAACTTGACCCTTTCCACAATGAATGTGGGCGTCATTAGGCTTAAGCCAATCCATCCCGAGTAGACACTCATGGATACCTAAATTCATGACTCTGAATTTGACTGAAGTCTTCTTTCCTCCCAGAAAGAATTCCACCTTAGCAGTTTGCCTGGTACAAGTTACCTCACGACCGTTTGCCAATTCCACAAGCAGGGTAGGTGCTTCTACTGTGGCTATTCCTAATCTTTTTGCACATGCTAGTGAGATAAAGGAATGTGTACTGCCACAATCAATCAAGGTTTTGAAACCTTTACCTTGATAGTCCGACGGTGTCTGAATCACCGAGAATTGGCGATTTGGTCCTTTCTTGTGTAAAGCGGCATGGACTGTCGCTCTTTCAAATTCTGCTTCCATAGTCGGATCTTCCTCTTCTTCTTCTTCGCATTTTTGCCTATTGGCAATGCAAGCAGTTCTTCCTCTTCCACGGGTGGTGGCTCCTTGACCGCGGCCTGCACCTTGGAAAGGCATTTGACGATGTCCTCCGCTGAGCTTGGGACATTGCCTCTTGAAGTGACCGGGTTCGTTGCAATGGAAACAACGGAGGTTTTGGCCATTACTTTGAGTAGGAACAAAGTTGTTGATGTTATTTGTCCTTGCTTTCTTCCTTTGTCCCTGATTATGACCTTGAACTCTCTTCATTTGAGGTCTGAATGCTCCTCTGTTCGGGTCACTATAGGACCAAGTTTTGTTACCCCTTGGTCTAGCTTGCACCTCCTGAATTACAATCCATTTTTTCTAATAAAGACGATCAACTATCAGGGCTAAAATCCCATGATTGGCATAAGATATGTCAGGTTTGTACTTGTTCGATTGTAATTGGCTTGTGTATTTTGCTATTTAGAGTCTAGTCAATGTTTGTAATGCTTCTTTATTTATGGCGGTTTGTACTATCGATCGCAATCGCAAGATGCCTCACTCCAAAAATAAGTGGGGCGATTTACAAGTTGTCAAATTTAGTGCAATGTATCTCATAGAAGGAGATCAAGACATCCTCTATTGAATCCACAAGGCGGAAAGCAGTGGAGACAGTCTATCTCTTTGAGAAGTACCTGCCCAACATGCTTACGATACAAACCCACCTCCTGGTGCATCTTGTAGATGAAGTGGAGATTGCGGGACATGTCCATACACGATGGATGTTATTCTTGAAGTGCTTCATGAAAACACTGAAAGGCTTTGTGCGACAATGAGCTCGGCCATAAGGTAGCATGGATGAAAGTTGGCTGGTGTCAAAGGTGTTAGTGCATATTTTATAGTGGCTACCAACGGTGGATTCAAACAAGAGTATGCTATGGTTACTGAAGGACGATGATAGATTGACTGGAGATGTGGTGGTTAGAAATGGGGTAGAAAAAATGATGGATGTTGCAATGGAGAAGAAAGTAAATCGTTTTCGTATGTTGTATCATGCATCCATGGAGACGTGGCTCGCTAAGTACAAGCAAGCCAAGAAAGATCGAAAAGAAGCGCAATTGAAATTTCGATGCAGTACGCACCATCGACCAATTCAATATCCTGAGGGCATGGAGGAGATGTCACGGTTTATGTCTATGTGATGGTTACATGGAGCTTTGATTGCAGCTGCTCTTTCAAGTGTCTACCTAACAATTCCCTGCTGTGGCAGCACGTTTTAGTGGTCCATCGAGGAACTATCCTAGATGGCGTAGCCTGGTACGAGAATGCACTGGGTCTATCATCTAGGTTTCCTAGAGCCCACTCCATAAAAATGGAAGGTACCGGCCATCCCTATGAGGATCAATCTGCAAGCTCAGGGTCCTAATTTGACAACTGAGGTCTCAATACATCAACTAGCTCCATCGGAGGTGTCCCACAAGGGCTTCTTGTGTCTGATTGGAGCGATCGTAGTTACCCTTGGTTCATGGAGTGCAACGTTTTTTCTAGTAAGTTAAGATTCAGGGAACCTTAATGGAGTTCTGGCACAACCACCGAACCTTTTCTCTAAGATAATTTCCGATCAAGGTTTTAGGACTTGACTCTAGGTAAGTCAACACTAGGCTCTGCCTAATTTTTTCTAATTTACGTTTCATTCAATCTCTTAAGAGAAGCTCCTAGCTTACCGAGACTACCCATCCGTAGGACGGATCTGTCAGGGATCTCGCCCACCCGCTT
Organism: Lygodium microphyllum; assembly: GCF_053477565.2. Classification (NCBI taxonomy): domain Eukaryota; kingdom Viridiplantae; phylum Streptophyta; class Polypodiopsida; order Schizaeales; family Lygodiaceae; genus Lygodium; species Lygodium microphyllum. Next base: position 72,395,745 of record NC_141136.1, read on the forward strand.
CCCACAAATGGTTTTCTTTAGTTTTCTAATTACCTATCACATTAAGTTATGTCATATAAAAGTAGCTTCGTTAATTAACCCGTTAGCACTGGTTTCTTCGCGTAATTTTACAATACAACACAAAGACAAAGAAAACACTCTTTTGGAAAAATACATTTATTTATTATTTCACAAAGTTATTTACAATGTTTTTTCCTTTTGCCTACGCAGAACATAAACCTCCATTCACCAAAAAATCAATTCTTTCTATGTAGAAAAAAAGAAACCCTCCAAAATTTTCGTCCCTTCACTAGTACTGGAGACTCCAGGATCCTATCCTGATTCGTGTGAGGGTCAGGCAGTTCCTAGGAGCGATTGAGAGATTTATGGCTAGAGCCCCCTAGCACTCCTACCTCCTCCTGCCTAACGAATTCCTCACCGAGCGACCTCTCACTGTCGGGGCCAGTCCAAAACTCCTCGTGGTGGTACAAAACAATCCCCCTTGGAGCAGGGTTCAATGTCTAGCCGTGGGGAGGCATAGCACGATATTTTCTCTTATTATCCTGATTATATATTTACAATCGGATCTAACTACTACAAGCAAAATCAATCTTTCCTGTGCAACCATCAATGTGTATTTACAAATAAAAAAGAAACAGCAGCAAGTGTTTTTAGCATAGGAAGCAGTTCCACCCAAATCTAGGGATTCTCTTTTAAGGTCCCACCTTATTCTTAGGGTTTGACTTTCTACTTGCAACTCTTTTTCGGGATCCACAAGTTATTTTGTGAATCTGAAGTCTATTTTATCCTTATGAAAAATTTGTTATTTCCACCCTAAAAGATAATATGGGCATTTATACCTATGGCGGGCAATTCATGCGCTACTCAGCATTAACCCACTCTTAGAAGGATTTCAAATGATTTTCCAAGCCTATTTAGACTTTAGAATTTGTATCGATAAATTCTTATCAATGTCTAATAGGTCCTATAGACTTCCGATATTTATTTAATTTTCTAATACTGATAGTTTCAAGGTTGTTGAGTATTTCATAGGTGTTTTTGCTTTAACATTCTTGATATTTTAGGTTAGGTTTTCTCACTGATTCATACATGGGCCAACTCATGATATTTATTTAATTTTCTAATACTGATAGTTTCAGGGTTGTTGATTATTTCATAGGTGTTTTTGCTTTAACATTCTCGATATTTTAGGTTAGGTTTTCTCACTGATTCATACATGGGCCAACTCATGATATTGATGCTCTTGCTAATATAATCATTAATATTAACATTGCATGTGTTTTTAGCAAGAAAATAATTTTTATTTATTATACTCATATTCTATGATTTAATTGACAATGTTTGCGACCATTTACCGAACTTTCAACGTTATCTAGAAAGATCAATTGTCATTTAGCTATGTCCTAAGTGCAATGCTGATTGTTTTTCTAAAAACTTTACTCTAGGCAATGCAAAAATCATAAGTGCAATTTTTCTTTTATCTTTCAGACATCCAATTATATTACTATGTACCTAATTTATGCGCGTCTAGTATATATTTTCCTATACAAATTTTTGTTGATTTAATGCATTGATTATTTCATGATATTATCTAAATGATTTTCCATAAATTATTATAAAATTTAATTGTATCTATTTATTATTAGTAAAATAAAATAGATATAGTCACTTTTAGGAAAAAATTATAAATATTCACTTTCCTAACAACATCTACCATTTTTTTGTTATTTTGATTACATGCGTCATTAATGAAATAACAATAAATATCACTAAATAATCCATAATTAAGATATTTTCATTTTCCAAGTGAAATTACGTTTTCACTAAATAGCTAATTATTATATTACCTAGGCTATTTTCTTAAGCAATAGTTCATATGCATTTTCTTTAGAATACGTTTATAATAGTTTAAAGCCAAATATGCGCTAGTATGATAAGCTTATAAAATATTAATTTTTTTCAAATTGAGGAGATGTTACATCTCTCAAGTTTGCTGTAATGAGGGTTTCACCAATTCATACCGCATCATTTTCTCCATCATGCGCGTTCCTTGCTTCCCTTGCTTCAAATGGGATTTGTGAAGTTCTACGACCTCGCGGAGCCATCGGATGTTAGGAAAAATTGACACGGTAGTTCAAGGAGAGTTGGTGGTCATCCAGAAAAATTTCCCCAACATTTCCCTTTGCTATATGGTTGTATGGGGCAAAGGCATAGCATGGGGTTGAGAAAATGAAAATGAGGTAGAAGGGGGGGGGGGGGGGGGGGGGGGGGGTATTTTCCTCCTTCAAGGCTCAAGCTTCAATGGAAAAGAGAAGCTGTAGATAAATTTTTCCATCATTAGGAGGTCTTCCTTCTTGCTTTGTTTGTAAAGGAGAGGGGGTGTATTTATAGACATGAGGGGGAGCATGTAGACTCATTCTTTTGGCTACTTGTTAAGAGCCAATTGAGCTTTATTAAAAATACATTTTGATTGTCTACCTATTGGATGGTGGAATGGGGATGATTATTTTATGCTTTCTCTCTCTCTAGGAGTAAAAAGTCATGAATTTTGACCTATTTTTCACAAACATATTTTTTTCTTCAAAATGATTTCATTTTGTGGCTTTTGGCCAAGTTACCTAATGACTTATCTAGTTTATAAAGCCATATCATACTCTTTGATACTTAACTTACTCAATGTCATGCTCATTCTTGCACATTCTTCATCTACCGATTAAGGCTTTTCCAATTTGTCTTTGTGGTTATGAAATCAATGCGATCTTTGATGCATAAAATGGAATCTAGAATGCTAAATCAAATATAATACATGAAAATTTATATGGTCAAGCCGTCATAATATTATTTACAAGGCATCTTTACTTTTTTGTTGCCTGGGAACATTGAGACGTCTTATCGTGTCGGATTATGGAACTGATTTAATCCAAGATCCAATATTAAGAAAACTACGTGCAGTCGCTTATGTGATAGCTCGATGAGTAATTTTTAAAACGCCTCAAGCCCGAATTTGTTTCTTGATATGAAGTGATGTAGCGAGAATATTACACTCTCGCGAAGGGGTGGAGGTCTTTACTAAGTGGAAATTATCGAGGGGATGTAGCTCAAATGTGACCACATGTTTTATAAGTTGTCGTATCTAGATTTTATATGTGACAACTAATCTAACCGTTTCAATGTACAGTACAAAATACATACTGTGGCGTGGCCGCATGGGTGACATTTCCGCATCGAGCGCATCGACAAAATGCGCTCCACATCGGATTGTGGTATCATGGCAAAGTTCGAGCAAGAAAGCCGATGCCGAGCCATAGATCCAAACACCGTTATAGATGAGATGGAGTACTTTGGAAACTTGCAAAGCGTTATCTCAGTGGATTACCGTAGCTTCTCCATGATCATATTCGATGTGCAATGATTCAAAGTGGTATTGGAAGGAGCTGACGGGGCAACCGTTTGACGAGGTCCATTTGGATTTCTTGAAATATTCCAAGAGAAGATGGATGGATTTGTGAGACACATTTGTCTTGTCAGCCCATTGTAAATAGGTGCATGAGTTTTTTTAATATTTTTTCATGACACAGATATGTCACAAATGTTGAATCTCTTTTATACAAGTAATTTTCTATCCAAACCCCTGACAACCTCGATGGTAGTATGTTATGCCTTCAGCTCCCCAGAGTGTAAGAGTGTATGATGAAAGCAATGTTCATAGTGTAGATGAGGACAATATACAGATGGAGGGGTCGATATTGCAAGGGGTGGAAATCAAAGATGGCTTGGAGTGTGTAGAGGAGGCAAAATCGAGTAACAATGATGGAAAGACATGAGGCCTGAGAACGAGTGGACTCATCCTTTTGTGGTGACCTATCTATCGATCTTCTAGTATATGTGGAGTTGTGCCAGGAGATTGACATGGAACCATAGGCTACGTCATACTTGCAACATCCGCCTACTCAATTTGTTGATGAATCACTTATAAGGGTACTCTAAAATATGCATTTTAAGTAACATCATTTTTTTAAGAGTTATATTATTGTGCTTTGCTTGAATCTTTATAGTGAATTATGATAATATCACTTTCTGTTTGTGCAGGTGATCTTTGACGATATTTGGAGAGCAGGATGAGTCGAGGGATGAGCGACAAGGAGTTATAGAAGATATTCACACGTATGTCTCCAGATCAAATGACTCGATTCAGAGATATGGCAGACCAGGAGCTATCTTGGACACACCATCAGGCCGTTTCATTAGATCTACTTCGGCATGCTCTGATGCTTCGATTTCTAGTAGTAGATGAGGTCAACGCTCCACACTGGGCCCAAACATAGGGAGTGGTTTTGGGGGGTGTAGTGGAGACATGGATACTGTGAATCTATGGTCGGATCAAGATACATGTGCTACTCCTCGTTCTCGTGCAAGTTTGAGAGAGGGTGGCTTAGGTGGTTGTTGTGGAGGCACTGATGCAGTGTCTCTGTCTTGTCATTCTGGTGGAGTTGCATCACCTATAGGATTTGTCACACCTCTAGGGATATCTACTCCAGCGACTCCAGCTTTTTCTTAGCCGTCCTCCGCAGGTGGCACCCCTATAGGTACTACTTTGAGAGAGACCACCTTGTGGGTACACCATAGCCCCTAGACTCCAAAATAGGGGTCCTTGATAACTCCTACACCCTACAACTCAATGTGTTGTGCCAACTCGATACATTGTGCCTTGAGTTGCTACCAATATAACTACTCTATCTAACCCAAAGGCTAGATCCACAAAGGTCGGCTTCTCCTCATAATGGAGGTCTTACAACTTACAGTACCATGGAATGTTGGTAGCACCTTACAAGGGTGGGGCAATGAGCATATCTGTCATTTCCCTGTGATCTTGGTGGGGTGGAATAATGGAGTTAAGAATACATGTACAAAGTTCTATAATTTTATGTTAGCAAAACAGTTAAGAAAGAGATGACATAGTGTTTCTAGCTCCTTTCTTGCATCCGGGGTGAAGACCATCACCTATACTATATTTTTTGGCCCTATCATTAGTCCATATTGATTTGAGAATGGTTAACCACATGAGACCTGAGGCTTTAGGCTGTATGCATTAGTTCCAAATCATTTGGAATTTGTAATTCCATTGATGGGCATTCCAGTTTAGGCTCCATCTACTTTTTAGTTTGTTGGTTAGTTTATTGGTTTCCTTTGTGAGCTCCTGTATGGTAAAAATGGATTTGTCATGATTCTAGTAGATTTCCCTAATATTGAATAGTTTATTGAGTTTTATTGTTTTCTTTAGGTTGGGACCTCAATAATTCATTATGTCTTGTATTGAGTCTTGTTTTAGTATCTGTGAGGGCTAGTCTCTGTTTAAGTTTCTCCATGTTCCTCCAATCACCTCTTTCATAGTCCCATAAGTCTTTCTAGTATTTGACTCCCATGGTCTACTCAGCAATAGAGGATAATATGTCCAGAAAATTTTGGCTTTACCTGGCAGATAAGTTATTAAGTAATCTCTTCCTACAAATGTAGTCTTTATGTAAGGAAGGATACCTAAAGGCTTGATTATGCTCTAATCAGCCAGTTTGATGAGCCACTTAGTAGGTTGTATGCCTTGCAAGTCCAAATCTTTCATTGCCACACCAGTCATTATGGTCGCCAAAGGACCCTCCATCAATCAATGCATTTGCAATAAAACAACCTCCACAGGCTGGATGATGGAGTGCATGCGTGCGTACATGTCACACAGATGATCAAACACACGCAAGGCACTTAAGAGTGGTGCCTCAAAGCTCGAGTGGCTAGATGCAAATGATTGGCGGAGACTCAGGGAGGAGGCTATAGATTCTCCAGGACATTGGCGATAACAGTGGGAGGTAGGGGTGGTCCATCATCTTGGGAGTGATAGCCACAAGACTTATCAGGAGGACTTTGTAAGTTTTTCTTTTGTTCTTCTTGCTTTCCTATTTACAATACCACTTGTACTAACAATCACGTTTCTAACAATTGTATTATGTTTTCTTTGCAGCACTCCATTACAAACCATGATCCTACCGGCTTGGAGACTCAATATGCAAAGAGACACGGTTTCACTGCATTGATTAATAGACTATATGCATGTGGCGGCCCAGTAAGTCATTCATCTTTCTTGTCTGTAGTTACTATTTTTATTAAAATGCATTATGTATGATGGACTGATGTGTAGTTGTTCATTTTGAAGACTTCTTTTGATGCTCCTTTGCATCAGGACGAGCTTTCAAATGGTGAGGATCTATAGCTCATGCTTGGATTCGTGGAGCACATATCCTTTTCCTTTTTGGTCCTATGATTTATGCAGGCATCTTCTATGTACTATGTTATTATCATCCTTTGTATCTTGCCATAATTCTATGAGATTTCATTAGCGATCTTGTATTTATTCTATGTATCAGTCTTGTGGGTTCAAGTACTTTTTACGCTCATCTTGATGACCATTGAACACTTAACATGTAATCCATTTGTAGAATATAAACACGACACATAGTGCTATATGTGGCAGGGAAGCTTCTGCCTTGCCATTTTCTCTATAACAGTTCTTAATATTGACGTGTTTAGTGACGACAAGGGGCAATTTTTTTAATGAGTATTTTCATCGCTTTGAATGTCGGTATGAGGCCGGTATCTTGTAGTGCAAATTTATCAAGAGTATTTTATGTTTCTATTTCCTTGGACCAAGCTTGGTATCTACTTTCTTGTACCGAGCTTGGTATTTATGTCCCAATTATAATAACATGGCACTAAAGAGTAGTAGGGCTACATGCAATTTTGGGTCTTACTAAATGATAGTGTTAATGTATTGAAAGATTTATAATTTTATAAATGTGCCCTAAATGACTTTCTTGGATCTTAGTATCTATGTTCCAGTATTATGTTTAAATATCTATATTTGATCTTGAGTAGTAGGGCTACATGCAATTTTGGGTCTTACTAAATGATAGTGTTAATGTATTGAAAGATTTATAATTTTATAAATGTGCCCTAAATGACTTTCTTGGATCTTAGTATCTATGTTCCAGTACTATGTTTAAATATCTATATTTGATCTTTGATGTTTAGATTATGCTTACTATCTATATTTCAACTTTGACAAAGTTGGCACCATAAGAGATATTAAGACTTGATACAATCATATGTATTATCCCAAGTTATTTGTAATACCTTGTAAGATTTATAGTTTGTTGCAAGTACCTAAATGTACCTTTCTTTAAGCTTGTTATCACTTGATATGCAAGTTCCAAGTTTCGCTTGTCATAAAGAAGTATAAAGTTTTACTATAAAATTTGCTTGTATTGATCTCGATATGAATGCCCTAAGTCTTATAGACTCAATTCCTAGGCATATCAAGGTTGATGCAATCATATGTGATATCAAGTTAGTTGTAAGTGCTAAAATATTTAGAGTCTAATAAACTTATTTAAGTTGATCTATTTTAACCTAAGCTTAGTATTCATGTTTCAAGTTTAACTTATAATAAGAGGAGACTATGTTTGAATGCAAATACCAAGTGTTTGATTAAGTTTGGAATATTGATATCCTAAGTCTTATAAGCTTGGTATCAAGAGAATGAGAATCAATGCTAGAGATTCTAAGACTTAGTACTAACCACATTGTATATACTAGCAAGTAGTATAAATCATATAATTTAGAGATAAACATGTATACCTATGCTAAGCTTGATATCCATGCCTCAAGGTTAAGATTTTATTGTCATATGGAGGAGGTTTGGCCTTGCAAAGAAGTTCAATTTTTGTAAAGAAACTAAAATTTAGTCATTTTCTTACTTTAATCTTTGTATAGTTTTTATTATCTAGGATTATATTTATATTAGTGACTTTAGTATTCTTTAGTTACTTTTTTGAGTTAGTTGTTCATATATTTGTGTCACATTAAAAATATTTGACTCACATATTATAAATTCTTATGCTCAATATATTTGTCTTAAGGGACTTGACATTAAGGGACACAATATTTCATATAGCCATATTACCCAAGTTAGTTATAATATGTGACTTAAAAACTTATTTATCTTATGCTTTGGGTCCATGTAAGCACTTCTTAGCACAAAGAGATACAAAGATTATCCTATGCTTGCACTAAGGATGATGTTTAGATCTCATCTATTCATGAGTTGGCACTAAGGGTTGGCATTGAGGGACACCATATTTAGTGTGGTCATCTATATTACCTAAGTCAATTATAGTTTTGTTAAAATTTACTTATTCAAAGCTTTGTATCTATGTCTCAAGCTTTATTGTATATTTAAAAAAACAAGGATTATCTTACACTTGCATTAAACATGGTGTTTAGGTTCCATGTCTTTGTATTTTGGCACCAAGTGATACCATATTTAGTGGTCATATATATTATCAAAGTTAGTTATAGCTTCTAATAAGCTATTTACTTAAAGCTTTTTGTGTGTATTTCCTAAATCTCCTTTGCTAGTAAAAGATAGAGGGATTATCTTATTCTTGTACTAAGCATTGTATCAGGTTCCATGTCTTTATCACTTAACATTAAGAGAGACTATATTTGGTGTAGTGATGTATATCACATGAATTCATTACTATTTGTAACTTAAAACTTTCATACACATATTTGTGTTTATGTCCCAAGCCTTGCTTAGCACAAAGAAGGACAAAAGATCACCTTCGTGCATGCACTAAGCCTTGTGTTATTTAGGTTTCACATCTTTATGAATTGAAACTAAGGAATATAATGCTCACTGTATTCATATTGTCACATCAAAGAAAGTTTAGATGTTTTTACTCCTATTATTACTTTGAATATATATTACTTGTAAATATATCAAAAACTTGTTTAGAATAATTAATAAAAGCTTAATATGATACCTTTCTACTTTTACTTCAAGAAGTTGTATTTAAATCAATGATGGAGAATAACAAATGGTGGTATGTGACCCCAATCTCCTCATACTTTAGAGGGATATATAATACTTTTACATTTGTTGAGTATATGGATGATGCTCCTCATACTACGTATGATGCTCATGATGAACCAATAGAGGCAAATGATGATTATGCCATATGTGACATAGATTATGATAATGCCACAATACATGATGATGATCATATAGTCATTTTTTATGATAATGATGATGAGTATAGTGACAATACTAGTGGTGGGCATAATTTGATTATACATTTAGATATTGAGATGGACCTTGAAGTAGATATTTAGCAAGGGTTGATCTCATTGTGGATGAGATTAAACATCCATATTCATAAACATTGTACTTTTATATTTATTTTGTGATTCCATCTATAATAAAAAAAGAGAGATAGGTCTAATTAACCTTACTAACTAACTAGGGTTGAGTCACTCACTCACTTATTGTATCACACATGTTGTACAACTAGACTACAATTGTATTGGAGAGTCGGTAGAACTTTATTCTCAATACTCCCTCTGAAGCTCAAGACAGACATTGTACTCCAAGTAGCTCTCTAAAGAGACTAAACTTATATTTACCTAGTGACTTGATAAAGATATTAGCTATTTGGAGTGACATGCAAGAGATCTATCTTCCTTGTTGGAAGTACCATCTCTCGTATGAAGTAATAGTGTATCTCAATATATTTTGTTCTTGCATGATACACAAAATTTATAGCCAGAAGTACACTACTCATATTGTCACAATGCAATGTGACTAGAGAATCTATTTTCATACCTAAATTTCTCAATAACTTCAGCAACCAAGCAATCTCACAAGTTGCTAATGTGGCACCTCTATATTCTACCTCAATACTAGAGAGTGCAACTATTGGTTACTTCTTGTTGCTCGAGTTGATCATACCATTGCTAAGGCTGAAGGCATATCCACTAGTAGACAACCTACCCAATCTGCATCAATACACCCCATGAGATTTAAGTGCTTATCCATAGTCTATTGTAGCCTTGATATAGCACATATTTCTTCTCAATGCATCCAAGTGAGGGTTTCTAGGCTTCAACATGAACTAAATGATATGTCCAATTGAGTAATTGAGATCATGCCTAGTAATGTAAGGTAGATGAGACTGTCTACCATCTACCTATACATAGTAATATCTGAAATTTCAACTCCAGTGTTAACATCTAGCTTAGTATTCTAATCTAGTGGAGTATCTAAAGGTTTGCAATCTATCATACCATATTTCTTCAACATCTCAAGCGCATACTGTCTTTGCATTATCCAAAGTCTATGAGCTCAATGCACAACCTCAATGCCTAAAAAGATTTTAAATTCTCCCAAATCCTTCATATCAAATTCAATTTTCAAAATGGCCATAACATTATGTATCATAATGGTATCATCCCCTGTAATGATTAGATAATCTACATAGATAACTAGTGCCACAAGACCTGCATCTATTTTCTTAGTAAACATACTATGATTAGCCTTTCCAAGTGTGAATCAAAGACTCTGCAAGCAAGTACTAATATGTACATGCCAGGCTCTTGGAGCCTATTTCAACCCATAAAGTGCATTTTTTAGTTTGCATAAGTAGTGTAGATATTGAGGGTGCATATACCCTTTGGGCTGATCTATAAACACCTTTTCTACCAAATATCCATTAAAAAATGCATTCTCAACATCCATTTACTGTAATTTCTAGCCCTTTGTTATAGCCAATGCAATAACTTTCTTGATGGTTACCATTTTGGCAACGAGACTGGATGTCCCTTCATAATCTAGGCCATACCGTTGCACATATCCTTTTGCCACTAACCTATCTTTTTATCTTTCGATGCTTCCTTCAAACTTGCACTTAATATTATTGACCCATTTATATCCTATTGACTTCTTATCATAAGGCAATGCTACTACTTCCAAAGTCTGATTTTCAACCAATGCATTCATCTCCTCATCCATTGCCTTATACAAATTGTGTCAATGAGAGCTTCATTGAATGTAGTAGGCTCTCCATGCTCAATGACTTTTGTCATATACGCATAATGATTTGCTAAAAATCCACTATATGTAAGCCTGTCAATAGGGTATCTCACCCTTTGTGAGCTTCTCAACTGAGATGCACTACTTGGTTTTTCTCTTTCATGAGGTAGTACATATCTATTGTTCCTAACTCCAAGAGTATAAACATATGGAATTCCAGGTTCACTATCCAAACAGTCTGCCAAAAGTCAACATCCCAAGAGTATCATTGAGAAATTTCTCTTTTCCTTTTTCCTTTTGTTTCATTTCTCCCCCTCATCAACACAACATTGTCAATGGATGGTGATGTATGACTATGTAACTTGTTGGTCCAAGGAGAAACACTTGGAGACATATCACCTATAGATCCAAACATAGTAATACTTTGCTATGAAATAGCAATAGATACATGATCTAAAGACTTATCATTGGAAACAACACTAGATGAATCATACCATGAAGCCAACTCATAAAAAATCACATCTCTACTGATCCTAGTTTCCCATATAGACCGATCAAAGCATTTATAAGCTTTTTGCTCCTAAGCATAGCCAGTAAACATACACTTTTGTGCCTTAGGATCCAACTTTTTCCTCTTCTCATTTGGAATGTGTATATATGCAATGTAACCAAAGACTTTGAAATAGCTAATGCCTAGCTCATAACCATACAAATTCTAATAACATGTCATGTCATGAATTCCTACTATAGGAGTACGATTCAATACATACATAGCTGTCATTACAACTTCAACCCAATAATGGAGTGGCATGTTCTTCTCATTGAGGATTACTCTAGTGGTCTCCATAAGAACCCAATTTTTCCTTTATGCTACTTCGTTTTGCTATGGAGTGTAATGGCAAGTAAGTTGCCTGCAAACACCATTGTTTGCCAAGAATCTATCGAACTCATTAGAGACATAGTCACCTCCACTATCAAATCTCAAACAAGAGATAAAGCAGTCAAATTCCTTCTGAACCTATTGCTTGGAATATTTCAAAATAGCAAGTACTTCATCCTTCTACTTCAAGATATACACCTATGTATACATACCAAAATCGTTAATGAATGTGACATAATATCGAGATCCACCAAGAGAAGCATTATGGGATGGTTTCCAAACATCTCAATGAACTAACTATAGTGATCTAAATTTGTTTTGAACATGCTTCATGAATGTAAATTGAGATTGCTTGCCAAATTGACATGCATCACAAACATGACCTAAATCCAAGTAGACAAACTTTTGCAAGCATGTAACCAACTGCTTCTTTTGCATAGTATGCAGGCTTTGGACATTGACATGTCCAATGCACTTATACTAGATCTCAAGATCTCTAACTTTACCCTATCCAGGTGCAAAAATAGCTGATTTTAGCTATGTAATACTAGCATTTAGGGTGAATATAAAACCATGTCTTCAGCCTCTAGCTACTCAAATCCTAATGATGTAGGTCATGATCTCACCAAATCTCTATAAATTTAAAGGTCTTTTACATTTCTTTACTCATAGAGTTCACCTACAGCAAGATTATTTCAAGATTGAATCAAGATCAGTGCTATTGAAGCTTTCTTTAACTCTTTTAAGCTTTCATGGATGAGAAATTTAGGAGATTCTTCTTCAATCATGAAATTCATGTTTCTTGTGTTAGATATGCTCAATGCCCCACCCTCATAAGGTGCCACCAATGATCCATGGTGCTCAAAGTTGTAAGGCTCCCATTATGAGGAGATGCCATATGTGAGCCTGGATATTGGTTGAGTCTTGACTTGTATGTCAGATGAGGTCTATGTGAGTAGATGGCAAAAAGGTGACCGTTGTGGGTCTAATCTTTGGGTTAGACAGAGTAGTTAAGCTGGTAGCAACTCAGGGCACATTGTATTGAGTTGCAGGGTAAGGGAGTTATCAGAGGCCCTAGCCAATGGTAAAGGGAATATTCCTCAAAATATTCCCTAGCCAACTTGTGGAGGTGCACATGGAAGGTCAACACACACATCGGCACATGGAAGGTCAACACACACATGTGCATATGGAAGGTCAACATACACATGGGCACATGGAAGGTCAATAGACATATGTGCATATGGAAGGTCAACAGACACATGTGCACATGGAAGGTCAATAAACACAGGTGCATATGGAAGGTCATCCATCATGACTCCCTTCATAGGCTATAAAAGCTAAACCCCTTCACACCCATCAATCATCTATCTTTCACCCGGTCAGAGTTGTTCCAGCTAGCCTTAAGCTCTTCACTTATCTTCTATCTAGATGTAAGCTTCACGGTGGAAGTGCATGGGTGGATAGAGCCATCTTTGTATCAATTGTTTGGATCTAAAGAATTTTTTTTATTATTCTCTTATCTATTTTGTACTCTCTATCTCTTCCTCAGATTCTGTTCGTTGCTCCATGCAATTTTTAGATAGTATCAAAGCCCATGGGGCTTTAGGGATCGAAGAGTGCACAAGAGGCAAAGGCTTTAACAGCAAAGAGGAACTATGCCGCCTTTCAAAAGCGATTCTGGCGCATCAAGAAGTGGTGTAGGAGGTGGTGCTACTGTATTTTCTATTCAAACACTAAGGATTCGTCCACCAATCTTCAGCGAAGGTAAGTTAGATGGTACAAACTACACCTTATGGAAGTTGAAAATTACAATTATCCTTGATTCTTATGAGCTTTTGGACACTGTGCTGGGGACCGATATAAAACCACAGCCTACCCTCAACCCATCAAATTCTAATGTGATGATTCCTCCGAATGCAGATCTTCTACAAGCTTAGAAACGAAGGAATGCATATGCATTGTGTGCCTTAATTACAAGCTGTTTTGATAGTGTTCTGACTTTGATTCAACATACAGCCAAAGCATTAGAGGCTTGGAATGTACTGAGGAGTCAGTATGAAATGCGAAACCAAGCATGGATTCAAAACTTGGAGAATCAACTAGTAGCGGAGAAGTTTGTTGAAGGAGAGATGCCTGAAGCATTCATCACTTGGATTAAGAATCTACATGTCCAAATGGCTGGCACTGGGAAATAAAAGACTAGCGAGAAGCTAGCTCGGAGGTGTCTTCGAATTTGTCCACAAAAGTTTGATGGACTAGTAATTTCCCTTAATACTTAGGTGAGACCTCAAGCTTTGACTTTTGAGGAGTTTTGTACATTATTGATGGAGGAGGAGTTGAGGCTGAAATCCCAAGAAGGAAGCAACAATGGAGATGCTGCATTCTATGCCAATGCAAAAGGCAAAGGTGGTTCCTCCACAAAAAATAATGGTGACAAAAAGAAAAAGGGTAATAAGAAGAAGTTTCAAGGAGAGTGCTTCTACTACAAGAAGAAAGGACATGCAATCACAGATTGTCATGTCAAGAAGGCAGATGAAAATAATGGTACCCTTAAAAGTAAAGGGAAAGAGACAGCCATTACGGGTGAAGCAAAGTTGAAGTTATTCATTGCAACCATTGAGGAAGTGTGCTCCTCATCAGCGCAAGAAGAATCTACCATTGCTCATCATAGGTGTTGGATAGTGGGGCCTCCCATCACATGATCAACAAGAAAGGTCTATACAGTTGTATGCAGCCTCTATAAGAATCCATCACTATGATGGTTAGAAATGATGCAAAATGCCCTACTGCAGGCACAGGTACTATTTCATTTGTTGCTACAAATGGTGAAGTCAAAAAGTTTTCAAATGTTTTGTATGTTCTCGAAATTAGGAGAAATCTATTATCATTTGCTACCATAACTGATCTTGGTCATGAAGTGAGGTTCAAGAAGACAGGTGTAGAAATTCTCAACCATGCTAGCAAAGTTGTTGGCAAAGGAGAAAGAAGGAACAACATGTATGATATAAGTGCTCTTACAAACACCGCTAGAGTGGCACAAGTAAGCATTGGCATGAAAGGTTTGGACACATCGGATTTGTAGTGTTGAAGGAGATGCACAAGCAAGGTATGGTTGCTCATCTACCTGCAGTGATTGAATTGAAGGAACCATGTGAAGCTTGTATGATGGGCAAGCAACATAGAAGGCATTTCCACAGGAAAGCAAGAATAGAGCATAGGCTCCTCTAGAGTTGGTGCATGCTGACTTGTGCGGTAAGATGCCTACACAGGCCTTGGGTGAATCTTCTTATTTTATGTTGATTGTCGATGACTATAGTAGGAAGATGTGGGTGTACTTCGTTCGTGATAAGGATCAAGATTTTGGTAAGTTTAAAGAATGGCTAGAACTTGTTGAGAATGAAACAAGGAAAAGTATGAATAAATTTAGAACAAATGGTGGTGGTGAGTTCAACTCAAAGGAGTTTGAAGACTTTTGCAAGATCAAAGGGATCAAGCGTCAATTGACGACGCCTCACACACCTTAGCAGAACGGTGTTGTGGAACGCAGGAATCGCACCATTGTGGAGATGGCAAGATGCATGCTAAAGGGCAAGGGATACCATTATTGGGCTGAAGCTGTTAATACTGTAGTCTACATTCTAAATTGGAGCTACACAAAGGCTCTCAAGGGAAAAACATCTCATGAGGCTTACACTGGTAAGAAACCATCTATCTCACATTTCATAATTTTTGGATGTGAATGTTATGCACATGTTCCAAATTAGAAGAGAAAAAAGTTAAAACTAAAAAACAGAAAATGTATCTGCTTGGGTTATAGTGATGAGCAGAAAGCTTACAAATTATTTGACCAAGAGGCAAAGAAGATCATCGTGAGCTGTGATGTGGTGTTCAAGGAGCAGCCACATACAGTGGAGGAGGAGAAGGCAAGTTCTTCCACTTTATCATCAAGTGAAGAAGTAGCCCACTATGAACCAATCCCGAGAGCTATCCCTATCCTTAAGGAGGAGGAAGCTTCATCTTCAAATGATGAGGAAAAAGTTCACCAACTTGACATCATCCCACTGGACAAGCCATTGCCGCGTTGGGTGAAGCAGCTCTATGACCACAATAATCCTATGCCTACAACTATTGAGGAGAAGGCAGACGGGCGGACCAAGGAGGTCTAAGAGAACAGAGGAGCAAAGGAGGGCTTCTGCTCACATAGTCAATATGGCCTTGATGGCTAAGATTATGAGAGAAGTAAAGGAGCCAACTAACTTAGAAGAAGCACTTGTAGTTCCAACATGGAAGGCAACTATGCAAGTCGTGTATGACAGCATAATGAAGAATGATACTTGGGAGCTAGTGGATTGACCAGCAAAGCGGAAGGTTATCGGTACCAAGTGGATCTGGAAGGTAAAGTACAAGGCTGATGGTACCTTAGAAAAGTACAAAGCCAGACTGATTGCATACGGATTTTCAGAGGTTGAAGGATTTGTTTTTCAAGAGTCATTTTCCCCAACTCCTAGAACCACATACATCTTTTTCCAGGCTTAGGAGCTGCTACCATCCCCTTTCCTCTTGTCCTTTTTCATCCAATTTTGCAACCTTCAATTGAAGATCCCACATCCCTTTGACCAATTCATCTAAGATATCTTCCCTAATAGAGGGAACAATAGCAAGTACAGCCATAGGGTTAGCCACAGAAGCGGGTGGCTTATTGGATACTTCAATTGTCTTACCCGTAACAGTGGGCAAGCTAGAGACATGCAATCTTTCTCTTCTTCTATGCTTCTTCACAAGCGCAATAACAGATTCCTTGACATGTCTCCACTCTATTTTCAAACATGTCTCTGTAGTCTGATCCTCCAGCAAATCATCAAGCTTCTCTTGAAGCTCAGGATCAGTTGCCAGTAGAAACAATTCAATTTTTTGACTTGCAAGAGCTTGCTGTTCTGCAAGATCCAATTGCTCAAATCTACTTTCAAATTCTCTTAACAATTCTGTAGCCACAAGACCCTTATTGGGTTGTATAACCCACTCCTGAAAAGTCTTGCACGTAATCAAAGTGGTGTCCTCAATGTAAAATTCTTTTACAAAAGTGTTAACTTGCGCTTTTTCTTGTGCACCTTTCTCCTTGATTTAGGACTTTTATGCCCTTCTTGTGTTTCCATATTTTTCTTGGCACGCTTTTCTCTTTCGTTTCACTTTTTCCTTAGCCTTATCTTCTACTTTAGATTTTCCAAATTTTCCACCTTGTTAACACACAACAATTGCGAATGTAGAACTTCCCTTGCTATAGTGTTAGTGCCAAAGTGTTCTCTTCCAATTCCTCCATGTTCTTCTTGTAGCACACTCTTGATTTTGTGCTCATATACATATCTTCAAAGAAGATCCTACCCTACTAGATAGAGTTGATTCACAATTAGTTGATAGGGTTTAGTCTTGATCAAAAGACAAGTGAGATATGCCTTTTTAATAGGTCTCTTTGGCAATCCATTTTCCAATATATGAACAATGTCATTTGTTCAATGGGGCATGAGATCTACCTTGAAGAGTTGGGATTCTTACTGAATGTGGAACAAAGCCAAAGTGGCTCTCTTCTTCTCTTCTTTCTGCTTATGCTTGTGCTTGTGTTTGAGAGAGAGGGAGTGTGAGAGTGTGAGGGAGTGAGTGAGTGAGGGTGAGGGACTGTGGTGGAGAATCTCTCCATATTCTCCTCTCTTCTTCTCTTCTCTTCTCTTCTCTTGTCTTGGGTGTAGCTATGGAGGAGGATGGAGCTTAGAGGTAGAGGGTTGAGCTTGCCTGAGCTCACATCTCTTAGATCACGGAGCTACTGGACTATGAAGGGAGGAGGCTACTCAATCGGGCATCAAGGTAAGTTCAGTACACTTGTAGGATCGAGAGTACGTATGGCTATCTGAGAGGTAGCCATAACATTTGGCTTGAAATGCCTAAAGCAATAAGTCATCAGTGGTTCTTGGCAATCGAGCGAAGCCTCTCACATTTTGGTTTCATTGTCGAGACCAATGGATTCAATCTTTGAGTGCTTGCATGCTCCAAATCGAGCATTGAAGCAGGGTTTTTCTTGAACCAGTGCTCTTGAGATAGGTAGGAAGCGAGGGAGTTGAAGAGGTATTCGATCTCCTTTGCGAGTAAGTTTCTCTAGTTTTTAATATTTAGGGAAGTAGATTGGAGTACCATGAGTTGTTACTTGTGATTTGAATGCATTTAGGTAAGAAAACAATAAAAAAAATGGAGAAATACACAGTAGGGCGTCTATTGTAATAGTAGGCCCAAAACAGGGAAAAGAGAGCTTCAATGCATAAGAGAGAAGAAGGGGAGTGGAAGATTGAACAACCAAGGGTTTGAGAGACCAAGAGGGCAGAGAGAGAGCTCATTTGTGTGCATTTAGTTGAGAGAGAGAGCTATAGGGAAGGAGCACATATTTGTGCATTGATTCTCATTCCCGCATTCCCGAGCCCTCCAGATATGTTCTGAATGTTGTTTGAGGCTTGTTAATTAGTGTCAGTACCTTGTTACAACTATTAGTAAGAGTAGGGTCTTAGATGGAAACCAGAGGCTTCAAACGGCCAAGTCTTGAGCAGACTCAGAAGTTCAAGTCTTTAGTATCCACTCAAACAACTTGACGGCCACACTTAGACAAGACCACTCGGCCTCGGATGACCACAACCACCCTTTAAACACTTAGACACTCAGACACTTGAATACTCAGACACTCAAACACTCAAATTTGGCCCTTTGACCATTCTGCCCATCTGTATTCGTCTCGCTTGGACTCTTAATCCGAGTCTGGGACTCAAACCTTTGCAGCTCGGACCTCTGCAATTTGGACCACTTGAGACGAATGTGAAATTAGGCAAAATTGACAGCCTCAGACCCTGACAAACCTGGATCCAAGCTTGATGAGCCTCTAGAAGCCTTATAGAGACAAGTTGGTTGGCTTCTAGATGCAAAAAATGGAAGAAACAGTGACCTAAATGATGGGCATTCCATTCGATGACCTCCATTAGCTTTGAGTAGGATGATGACTGACACAAATGGCATTCAGGTTGAATGGTGATTGCTGATTTTGAAGACGGTGGCATTCCAAACATACAAAAATATGATAGTCACCATTGATGAGCGCAAGATGGCATTTAAAAATGTAATTTGACTATTGAAAGCCTTAAGACTAGAGTTTTTTGGAGTTTTTAAAAAACATGGAAGGAAAATCAATGTATTAAGAAGCCTAAGGCTTTTCATGAAAGAAAAAAGTGTAAAAAGCCTTATGTCTATGTGAGTAGAAGAAAAACTATATGAGGAGAGGTGAGAGAAGAGCAAGATGCCCTTCCCAATGTATTCATATTGTATCTTGTGAAAGAGCAGAGAGGAGGGTCGCATGCAAGAGTGTGAACTCTGGACATGCTAACTTGTGAAGTTGGGAAGTTTAGATGTCGAAGAGCTATGTGACGGCCCAAGGTTATCGAGGTATGAAATTTCCATGATGGTGGATTTTTCTTCAAAGTTTGTTTTGAACTTTGTGCAAAGTGTTGGTGTTTTCTGAACTTTTTGGGAGTTTGAGTGATGCTCTACTCGAATTTGGGTTTTAGTGGTTTGAGCTACAAGAGGCATTGTGTGTTGTTTTGTTCTCATGAAAGGTTTGTGTGGTGGTTGTCGAAACATTTAAAATTTTTGTGTTGTGTTGTGCATCCGAGAAAGTCAATTTCCCCAACCGGCACTCCTTAACATCTCATTATCGGGTTGTGAGTGAGGCTTGCTCTCAATCAATACTCACGTAACAACGTCCAACACCTCTACCAAAGATCAACCGACGAGTGGGTATATCAACTTGACAGTATGCTTATAAGATCCATGGCCTACCTAACAATACTTGATAGCTAGGCACCTTGCGAATCTAATCACCCTAAATTCCAAAATGCATTCCACATTAGCAATGGTCACATGGACTTTAGTAATGCACCCTTCAGGTTGTCTTAAACTATCATCAACCCTTCAGAGAATCGTGTAGGCATCTTCTTTTATTTCTAGACCTAGCCTCTCCATCAATTCCGAACTCATAATGTTGACAAAGGATCTCATGTCCACAATAGCATGCTCCACTAATATGCCATCAACATATGCTACTACCCTTGGACAACGCTTTTTAGCATGCTCAAACCAATCATCTCCTACCCGCACTATGCCCAAGGACTCCACGATATACCCATTGCAAAGAATCTTTTTAAATTCTCTATGCATTCTAGGAGATAACTTGATTAATTGTAGGAGGTTTACATCCAGCTTAA
Organism: Lygodium microphyllum; assembly: GCF_053477565.2. Taxonomy (NCBI): domain Eukaryota; kingdom Viridiplantae; phylum Streptophyta; class Polypodiopsida; order Schizaeales; family Lygodiaceae; genus Lygodium; species Lygodium microphyllum. The sequence continues at coordinate 72,415,831 of NC_141136.1, forward strand.
CTTCGCAAGAGAACTCACTAAATCAAATTCATGATGGCTAGCAAGAGTTCTCTTTTTCCACCAAACCATTCTCTCCTTTGATCTTTGAATAGGCTTTAGTACCTCTTTCTTGGCATTTGCCTTCTTCTTTGGCAATCCCATATCCTTCTTGGTGTTAGCTTTACCATCAATGGCTTTTAGAGGTCTGCCTTCCATGTCAAGATTAAGGACTTGCGTCCCCTTATTATCTTGCTTAGGATTTCCCTCGATAGGTTTTACCTCGTCTTTGTCACCATCTTTAGCCCTTTGACCTCTTGTAATGACCTGTAAATCAGAATCTTTGGTGCCATTTATACAATCAACTTCAATAAGGCTGACTCCACTACCATTAGGTAGCTCCTCTACAATAGCTTTCCCTCTTTATAGTATTTGTTTTGGTCCCTCATCTTGCTGGAGATTATTTTCTTGTGCTCGATGGTTGACTGGACTTGGTTGTTTACTTTCTTATTAGAGAGAGCTAACCTTGATCCAACAAGTACTAGCTAAGTGGCCTTACTTCCCGCATATGTCACATTTAACATTTGGACAATTCCTAGGGTAATGTTGGCTACTACACCACTTATAGCTGAATCTTGAGGGGGCACCCTCTTCAAGGCATCAACTCCCTATCAAATTCTACTGCTTTTTAAGGAAATTAACATCAACACCTGTTTGCCTGTATTGTTCAGTGATCATATTAGTATGATGCTTCATTATATCCTTAACTTCACCAAGGACATTTGATGCACTTGACTCATAGCCAAAATTGTCTACATGTCATTCCATTGGCCTAACCACTTGGTTAGGAATTGGCTATTGATTCCCTAGAACAAAAATTAGGGTTTATTGCTTGCCCTCCAACACTTGGTGGAGCCATCTGACTAGCCACAGGCATGGTCACACTAGGAGGATCTAGCAACATGGGCACATTTTGAATTATGCTTCCTCTTCCATTGGAAGTACTCATGGGCATCCCTTGACCTCCATTTGTCAATGCCAAAGTATTTCCAACACCTAGACTTGGATTCAAATTTGTCCTAGATATATAATCTGCTTGTAATTGCAAATCTACCTCTTTTGCTCATGTAATAGTCGTATCAATGTCAGCAAGAGCAACACTACTTAACTACATGAATGTTAAAGTTTAGCCCATGCAAAAAGTTTGAGCAACAGCTGGAATAGGAATATAAGTTTGCAACTTAGAAATACTTCCTTCAATTTCTTGGCATAGCCTTGAACATTCTTATAAGGTTCTTGATGTGATACGTTGAGAACACGTAGCCAATTGACCTCCCCTTTCAGGGGCAAACTCTCTTTGGAAGGCCGCAAAGAATACATCAATTGTAAGTGTGGTTCCAACCTCTAGGCTATGATGCCATACTAGATATCGTGTCCTTTTAGAGTCATATTAAAAAACATCATCAAGTGTCCTTTATCTTGGATTCAACAGTTAAATATTAACTTTTGGAATTCATTAATATAAAGTTCTACATCTTCCTTTGCTAACCCATTAAAAATTGATAGAGAAAATCGTAAGGCTAGAAAGTGTGATGTTCCCTACTGGGATTGCAAGAATGGGTTGCACCATGGTGATGAACAGATTCACTAAAGGATTTTGAACGATGGGAACTATTACTCCACTCAAAGTAGGCTAACCAAGTGGAAGAGGGGAAGTATTGGAACTTCCTCCTCCTCCTAATGGACTACTTGTCAAACTAGGGTTGCTAAGACCCCTCACTTGTAGGGATATCAAATCACTCCTTAGTGGGGAATATCTCCAAATAATCTCAACCCACTGTCTAGCCCGTTCAGCTCTTTCTTGCTTTTGAAGCTTGGCTTGATAGTCTTTTGGATCTATTTTACTGCCTTTTGGCATATACTAATATATTAGTCCCTATTGACCAAGATTCGAAGACCGCCATTTATTAGCAGCTCCCAGCAAACACACCACATGTCGGGACCTGAAACGGGCCCAACACTGGATCTAAGGCACTATCCATGCCTCTACTATATACCCAAACCACACCTCATGGCCTTGCAGCCAGGAGTGTCTAAGGGGTATATTACCCTAACCTCCAATATAGAACTTTGCGTTTGTATGGATTGTAATCTAACAAATAACACTTTCCGCACTCCTCAGAGGGATTCCCTACATATATAGGTGTAATACACCACATAAGCACAAACAAAGGGAGTGTCCCTAGGCTAATTGCAACTACCCCACTACTACGACTCTCCTACACCTCAGGGATTGGCCCCAAGATGCATTGTGAACACATAAAGCACGTACAAAACATACTCCACTCTTTTAATCGATCAATCCAAGAGATAATAGATAGTCCTCACTAAATATTCCCCAAGGAATGAACCACTAACCCTATAGCTTAGGGTACCTCACCTCCTTAACGTAGGTCATCGTTCATGAAGACAATTGCTATGCATCCAGGATGATACCATGTTTTGTGTGCAATGCAATTGTGTATGATTTATAGTGCTCAAATAATTTTCTCATTGACAACCAGCATTGTGAAGGTGCAAAAACATCTCTTTTCATGCCTTTACTATACACCAAGATTGTAATGTTGCTTACTAGGGCCAACACCAGGCATGCTCGTGGTACTAGACCCTCTTAATTTCAAACCACACATGCCTTATATGCCATATATCAGAAAAAACATTAAAATTCAGCGTATTATAAGCACTTAAAACACCCCTTTTCTCCCTACTACTTAAGATTGTGCATCCGATGATAGGTTTAGAGAGCATTTTTAAATGTATTTTTACTTCATAAAAGCAATAAACACCCACTTTAACATAGAGATAGGGCTGAGACATGAGGCTAAATCTCATGTCTTAGCCTTATCATACATTCACAAAAACAAATATTATTTTTTTCTATTTTTGGAATGCAATTTTTTTCTTTTTTAACTATTTATTTATTGATAATTATAAATATTTTTGATTTATTGACTTAGATTGATTGATCTTATTGAGAATTATTTTTCTGTCATATTCCATCCCATACAAACACCATACGCACAACAAAACCCCAAAATCACAAAATTTTCCTTAAAAATTGCAATATTATGGGTTTTGCGTGTTTACAAAGAAATTATTGGATGATTAATTTTTCTTTATTCCTTTAACATTTCTGATCAATCACAGCATTAACAACCAAATGCAACCATTTTTAGCCAAAATTTATCATAAAATAATAAAATCTACCACGTACTCATAAAATTGCATCTCTTACGACGTACGTATCTCATGACTAAAGACCCACTAACACTTTCCAATAGCTGCTGACAATCTTCCAACCTTGATCTATGCTCCTTTATGCTCCAATGTTAGGGGCTAAAAGGGACACCACATTAATGAATGTAAATGCACCTTTATGTGGAGCCAAGGGTTGCAAAATTGGGCTATAAATATATAAGCAAGGGAAGAGGTTGTGTGCATGAATGAAAGACTGTTGCATTATCTTTATCATGTCCATTCTCTCACTCATTCTATAAATTTAGTTTCTTGTTCATTCTCTCTCGCGTCTTTTTCTCTTTCTCTTTCGATGTATCGATTTGAGGGTCGTGAGGGAGATAAGACTGGGGCCGCAAGGCAATCACTTGGTGATCCTGCAATCATTAATCTTCGTGAATCTTCAGTTGCAAATTGTGAGGGTGAGCAACGTCATCTTCCTGCTTCTTCTTCAACCTCACCAACTCGTCCGCAGCACCTTATTGGCCCCATTAATGGCTCCAACACCCCGTTATTAACCCTCAAACGAACAAGGTGGAAAATCCAGAAAATCTAAAGCAGAATACAAGGCCAAGGCAAAAGCAAAATGGAGAATGAAGGCACACCAAAAAAATCGGAAAACACAAGAGGTGTGAAAAATCCCTCAATCAAGGAGAGGCGCATAGGGAAAAGAGCAAGTCAAAACTTTTGTAAAAGAGTGCAAGGTATACCATGATTTATTTTAAGAGTACCGGATGCAAATTGTAAAGGTAGATGGGTGGTAGGAAGGAAGCTAGGAAGATAAGAGAACAATGGGAAAAAGAGCCTAGGCCACAACCGGCCATGTAAAAAAAGAGGATAAGGGGATGACCACCCAAAAGGGATTTAGGGTTTTGTATATAAAGTTAAAAAAGTGAATGAGAGCTCATTCCTTTGGTGTGTCGCAACAAGAGACTCACCTTCTTCTCTTCTTCTCTTCTCTTTGCTTGCTTGTGTGTGCTTGAGGGAGGGAGTGTGAGAGTGTGAGGAAGTGAGTGTGTGAGGGTGAGGGATTAAGGAGGTGAAGCTCTCCATCATCTCCTCTCTTCTTCTTCTCTCCTCTTCTCTTCTCTTATCTTATCTCACATGCGGCTATGGAGGATGGAGCTTGGAGGTGGAGGCTTGAGGATGCTTGAGCTTGCATAAAGAATCGTGGAGCTATCGGAGTGCTTAAGAGAGGAAACAACTCGATCGGGCATCAAGATAAGCTCACTACACTCGTAGAAAGAATAGTGCATCGGTTATGTGAGAGGTAGCCATTAGTGCTCGCTTGAAACACTTGAACAATAAGTGGTCTGTGGGTCTTGGCGGTTGAGCTTGTACATTTTGGTTCCGTTGTTGTGACAAGGAATTCAAGCTTGAGCACTTGTGCGCTTCAAATCTAGCATTGAAGGAAGGATTTCGACCCCAAACCAGAGCTTGAGATAGATAGGAGGTTTTGGGTCTTTAATCCGTGCTACAAGCAAGTATTTTTGGTCTTTGATGGTTATTTTAGTAGGAGAAATTAGTTCAGTACTTTGCTTTCGATTCTTGTTGCATTTAGGGTAGGTTAAGGTTAGAAAATTGGTTGGAAAAGTGTAGGGTTTGCTGCTGTAAAACAGGCCAAACAGAACACAGATATGGGAAAAATGGGAGGAATGAGAGCTAAAAGGGGTTGAGGCTGACAAGCGAGGGGGCAGGAGTGGCAAGAACATTATGAAGGAGGGGTTTAATAGCTAGGAGACCAAGGGGAGCTCATTTGAAACCCTAGTTGCTTGAGAGAGAGAGTGAGTGAGTGAGTGAGCTTCATTGTATGGACCCGCTTCAAGCACATCATCGACAAGTTCGTTGCCCACTATAGGTATACCCACACCTTCTTCTTCATGCACAGGTAGGATCTAGAGGTGCTCGACTAGTGTGAAGGCCACAATCGCTCAACACAGTGAATTTTGTGTCAATTAAAAAAAAACGCATCGTGTTTGGCCCGTCCGAGTGACGACGATTCTGGGACGAGTCCTAGAATCCATCGGCCCACTCTCATTCGGCCATTCGGCCAACTTGACTTGGACACTCGGCTCTCGGCCCACTAGACTCGGACATGCGAAAACTCAGCCCTTGGCCCACTCGACTCGAATGCCCACTATTCGGTCCGTCCGAATCAAACACTCAGACCGGCCCATCCGAATCAGACACTTGGCCCGTGCAATTCAGACATGTTGGGCCAAGTCATATTTATCCTTTTTTTTTTGAAAATTGGACCAGACCACCTGGACACCAGCTGTCCGAACATTCGAAGACCATATAGACTCTCGAGAAGCCTTTCTGGCACACGGAACAAACGGATCAGCGAGATTCTGACACTAGTCGACAATCTAGCGATTCAACCCGACAATAGCATCGAGTGAAGTCTTAGAGCACTAACGAATCATGACTAAGCAAAGAGAATAGCAGAGAACCCTCTAAACCAGCGGGGACGGCCAAAAACCGGGGGCATACAAGCCTATTAGGCTAAACCTATGACAAGAATGGTAGAGTCGTCTAGGCACGTCTTCTCGCTCACTCTGGATTTCAGCCCTCCAAGAACAATTGAGAAAATCTAAAAGCCTGATTTCGCACAGTGCACAAAAAAGAGCATACACACGCACAGAATGAGGGTAAGTTGAGGATTGGTTGTAATTAACAAGGAACACACCCGGACTTAAGGACTTGAAGGAATACACCAATAAGAGAAGACCCAAAGACATAGAAGGGAGATGGAATCCCCAAAAGTAGGACCGAGCAGAGAACACATCTAAAAATCTGAACGCAACAAGTACGAACAATACCGCGGAAGTGGATTTACCCAGCCTTATCAACTTGATCGATAACTTGGCAGAACAGGAAGTCCTAGACATGGAAGAGGGCAGCTCACGCCGTAGAAGCAATGAGGAGCTTAATCTAGGAGACTTTCATGAGACTGTCTTGCAATTAGTGAACAAATACGATGCTCAAACCGGCTAGAGTATCACAGTAGACTTGTAGAGGACATTATAACAGATCTCGAGGAGGAGAGGAAGCTCGCACGTAGGGCTTTGCAAGACCTAGAGGCGTACAGCCAGGATCAACAAACTAGAAACTTACGGGAGAGCTTAGAAATGCGAGAGATCCAGAGAGTGCTAGGCATGGCAGGCAGAAATCGATTAGAGAGTGAGAGAGTGCTCTCACGCTGAGCGAGCTCTTGAGGAAGCGGCTGCTAGATAACACTGCAGAAGAAAGCGCTACAGCATTGGCAAAATTGCTATTAACAAGGTTGGGAGTCAACCAAGGTTCTAAGAGCCAATCGAAAATCCCCATGGTAGTAAAGCAGCTGGACAAATACCAAGCAATCGACGACCCATACAGCTTCATGGAGCAGTTTGAGTAGGTCTACGAGGCCAATGCCTCACTGATCCTACTCAACATTTCCAAGCCTTCGGACTGTGCTTAGGCAACAAGGGTCGGTGAACCTGGAACGCAAGTCTAGATGCTGCGGAGAGTGTCAATTTCAATGGGTTGAAATATCTCTTCGTTAAGAGATTTTCCAAACCTGGATACTTCGATAACTTGTTAGTGTGACTCATGAACATCAAGCATAAAGAGAAGGATGATATTCAAGATTATGAGACCATGTGAGGAGTCTCTTCAAGAGAATTCCAATGGGCAAGAGACCCAACCAAAAGGGCAGTGTCCATGGTATTCATCAACAGGATATGAAGTGAAGAGCTCTACAAAGCCTTGGCCGACAACTCAAGCTTGCAGCAAGATGCACTGGCAAGGGTCTTTGAAGAAGCTATTAGAGTGGATGACTAGCTCAAGGAAAGAGGCTCAAGAGGCTTGAATAAAAAAGAATCCAGTGCCAGGATTTTGGAGAGGGTCTCAACATAGACAAACTACTGGAGATGATGAGGTGGCCAACGCGCCCACATGCCCAATGTGTGCATTGTGGCAAAAACCACTTGCCAGCCAAGTGTCAAGACCCTAGGTCACGACCCTGTGCTAATTGTGGTAGGTTTGGCCATGACACCATGCATTGTTGATTACCTCGGAGGATCCCATACCCACAGCCTTACGGTCAACCCTACCTTGCAAACATGCCACTGAAATTATTTGGAAGGGGAGTCTCATTGGCTCTTCTAGCACCTAATGATGCTAAACCAACCATCCGTAGGATGAAAATAAATCCTACAGGTATCCCTAGACCGCATGGACCCTAGTGACCCATCCACCTAGTGATACTTCAGTCCACTATGTGGAAAAGTTGAGCAATGACGAGCCTCATGTAAACCCATACATGTCATACGATGAGGAAGACAACGCTATCCTCATGGACTATCGACTAGTATTGGTGATGGCATTAGGTAGAGGGAGAGGTAGAGGCCTAGGAGGGAAAACTCAAGAACCAGTCATGTGTTGGACTTGCGGGCACCTCGGACATATTTCTTCGCGCTGCCCCGAGAGGGAGTAAGCAAATAGAGATAAGGCGGACTTGAGATGCGTTGAGTGTGGAATCACTCATCTCTTTTTTGATTGCCCTAGGCAGAGGCCATCATCTAGTTTGGAAAACAAGCCATCTATTCCATTGGGGTTGTTTGGTGTCAAGACACTCGACAGGGAGGCCACACCTATCCCACTGCATGTCATGACCCGTGCGTAGACGAAGCAGGCCGGCATATCATTGCCAGGGCCTAGCAACCTTGATGCAACCTTGACCCGTGCGTAGACGAAGCAGGCCGTTATATCATTGCTAGGGCCTAGCAACCTTGATGCAACCTTAGTTGGAAAGAAGAGTTGGAAACGAAGGAAGAAGAGACCAAATGCTAAGGTCACCCTCAAAACCGCAAGTGCCATGACACTACCGGTTGGAGGGAAAGTCATTGACGCAGAAGAAGAAACGTTAGCTCCTTGGATAGTTGAAAAGGGAAATGCTAAGGTCAGGAAGTACCCCAACCAAAGTGCTCGAAGCCATCAAGACGGTGAAAAAATGGGTGAAGGAGGCCCATGAGCACCTGAAGGACAATGAGCCCATACTGGAAGACAAGATCAATGATCTCTCAAGCATAAGCGTGCCAATCTCTCTCCCATGACCAAGATCAAGGGAGGCGATGGCACCACAAGCTGGGCCGCCTAGGCAATGTCTAAATGCTTAGGACCACCAAACCAGTCAAGGCCATTAGCCAAGAACCACAGACTTAGAAGAGAGGCAAGCAGCTAGCAACCTCCTCAATACACTAGTGACTACTCCTGTAACTCTATGCTTAGGCAACCTGCTTAGACAACATCCAACACTATGGTTAGAGCTGAAACAATGGGTCAAAGAACCAAATGAGCCAATTACCACAGACTTGCTTGACCACAATGTGAAAACTCAAATACCGAGTCTAATGCTGCATTCCATGCCTAAATCCCTGCATGTCAATGCCTTTTGGCACGGTACAGAAATGCATGCAGTCCTACCAATCTTAGCACTAGGGGACGTCACCAGAAAGGGGATCGTGGACATAGGGGCAAGAGTGAGTGTGCTAAGCCATCTGGTACTCCAAACTTGGGGTAACCCGTCGGTTGAGACGGCTAGGTTAAACGTCACAATTGGAAAATAGAATGAAGGAACCGTTCGGAGTGTTGAAAAATTGGCCAGTAAATGTTGCAAGAATCCAATTCTCTATTGACTTCATAGTCATGAAGAGAGTGGACTACGACATCTTGCTAGGCCGCCGACCCTGGATGTGCAACGCGAGAGTCATAGAAGACTGGGGAAATGGTCTTATCTTCTTAGGTAATTGAACAGAAGCTGTAAGAGTAGAGATGGATACTTGGAAGACTATGCCAATTGACCTAGATTCCATCTCCACCATGCTAAAGGGCGACAGAAAAACTAGGGGATCCTATGGGACCCTTACCAACTATATCCCGTGCCATGAGGACAAGCAAGACTAGATGCATATTCTTGCTACCATCGACCTACCATTCTAAGATACTGAGGAGTATGAACAAGCCATCAAGGCAACTGTCAAGCTCAAGGGCATACCTTCAGTGCTAGTCTGCATGATAACAAGGAGCCTATGTGGAAGACCTAATCATGTTGGATTCCGAGTCCCAAACAATAGATGACAGCTCCTGGAGATTCTAGGGTACTTGATCGATAAGTTGGTGGGCAACCCAACAATGAATCTTAAACCACTTAAAGACCTCTTGGATGAGCCTAAATGGCAATGGTCCAAGATACACAATTTAAACTTGAGATACAATTGAGCTGTACTCCTAACAAGAAGAGAATTGTCAGAACCAAGGGAATGAGGAGCAACTGACAAAGACATCTCTGATGACGAATATGAGGACTGATGTTTCCTTCAGTGGACGAGAGCGAAAGAAAAATTGATACTCTAGAGTATGACACTGGGGGGCGTATAATCGAACAAATACGACTAGACCCCAAACCACGCAAGCAGAGGGCACTTAGAATAAAGAAAGGATTCAGAGATGCACACTACGATCAAACTTGGTTAGATCACATTGGTGCAATCGACTACGAGCAGGCATGCCTAGCCCAACCGAGTGACACACCACTGCTGCGAACGGACTCACCTTCTGAGCTACGACCACTAGGAGAGAGCCCCTCTTCTAGCAAAGACGGAACATCGATTCTAAATCAGAAGTCAGCTCAAATAGTGACCCTGGAATACCTAGGTCTCCCAAGATTAGATGCACTAAGGGGAACCTACCTATCTGCCTACAACGCTGACAATTAAAGGAGGAATGATAGGTGAGGTGCAAAGAAACGTGGACAGACAAACAACAAAAACCGCAAGACCTGCCAAAACAATTCACAAAGTTCAAAAAGGGAGATAGGGTGGCAATCTTGCTGGGAGCAAAACTACAGGGGCAAACAAGCGAACCAATCAAGGGACCCACCAAGGTCAAAGAGGTCAATTTAGCTAAGGAAGGGGAGACCCCACAACCTGCCTACAGGAGTATATAGATGTCTTTGCTTGGTCCCTAGAGGAACTCAAAGGGGTAGACCCGGACTAATGTGCCATCCATTTTCCAAGGACTGATATGTACAATATTCAAGGACATGGCGAGGAAGGAGTTAGAGGTCTTTGTGGACAACTTGTGTGTTCTCTACTTGGCGAGAACACTTAGACAGTGATGTGTGATGATATTCAAGGGCATACTGAGGAAGGAGTTAGAAGTCTTTGTGGATGACTTGTGTGTTCACTCTACTTGGTAAGAACACTTAGACAGGCTCCGAGTGGTCTTTGAATGATGTCGGCCATACAGCCTCTCATTGAACCCCTTGAACTGCCAGTTCTAGGTGAAGCATGGATGTATCCTAGGACACATGGTGTCAAAGAATAGCATTGCCACAGATTCCTTGAAGATCAAGGTCATTGTTGATTTTCCACCCCCAACTGATTACAACGGTATTCTGTGCTTTTTAGGACATACAGGATATTATCGATGGTTTGTGTTAAAGTATGCACTGATTGCTAGATCTCTATACAAGCCATTGATTATATTCAAATGGACCGAGGAATGCCAATGCATGTACGAGAAAATAAAAAAGACTCTAACCACATCACCAATACTACGAGCCCCAGATTGGACACTCACATTTCACGTGCACATCGACACTTTGAAATTCATCGTAGGAGCTATGTTAAGCCAACTTGGTGAACACAATCTAGACTACCCGGTGAGCTTTGCTAGAAAACAACTCACTGAGACCAAAATAAATTACTAGACAACGGAGTGAGAGGGCTTGGCCGTGGTGTTTGTCGTAAAGAAATTTTGACATTATCTTTTGGCTATGCCTTTTAGTTTCTTTGTTGACCATCAAGCCTTGTTGTACTTGGTTAATAAATGCTACAGGATGCATTACTAGATGGCTTCTTCTACTTTTGGAGTTTGATTTCTTCGTGACGATTCATAAGGGGAAATAGCATTACATATCTGACCATCTATCCTGCATCCCCACGAGAGAAGCGGTTGGACAAGGCATTGCGGATGAACTGCTAGACACGCATCTAATCCACTTATCCAGCGAAAAAGATTTGTTTAGAGTTGACATGAAGCCATATTGGATAGATGACATAGTTCAAGTGCTTGAACATAAACTACCGGAACGACCGATAGAAAAGGCCCGACTTAGGCAGCTTATCGTGAAAATCCAACCCTATCAGTTGATAGTTGGCCAACTTTACAGGCTAGGACAAGGCGGATTACTGTGCAGATGCATGTGTGAGCATGAGATGATGATGTACTAATGACAGAGGCACACGACAGAATCACAGGAGGACATTTCAGCTGTAGCATGCTTGCTTATTGGTTGTCCAAGCACATTTTAGAGGTCTAAGCATCATCGCCCGGCAAATCCCATGGAATGTTTCGGGGATTGTCACCTAGGGTTTCCTAAGCCTGCCTCACAATGGAACATTCACGGCTGAACCCATTAGGATCAACCTAAAATCCAGGTTCTTAATGGTCAACGTCTCTTGACAACATTCTAGCGTCGGGTCTTGGACATCCTACTTTACACAGAGATGCCCAAGCTGAAGCAGATCCAAGCCGCACTTGGTTCAAAGAGAATGGAAAATGGGAGGGATGCCCCGCTCAACCTCTTTGCCCGTAGGGTATAGTCCCATTCTGATCCCCTAAAATGACATGAATTGGGTTCTAACTTAACATTACCTAGAGGTCAAACTATGAAAAAACCTTGTGAGAAGCCTCCCAGTTCTCTGGGACCACCCTGCCATAGGACTGACCCGTTTTGCCCGCCGGGGTTTCCACCACCCGCTTTCCTTGATAGCTTTAGTTTTCTAATTAGGTCATATCACATTTATGTGTGACATTCAAAATCATCTTCCTTAATTAAGCCTTTAGGGAAAAGGGTTCATTTGCATAATTTACAACACAGTCATGAAAACAGAGCAAGCAGTTCTTTGACAAACAAGTTTAAACAAGTTCCTTAACTTATCTCAAGTTAATCTTTATCTCCTGCCCATACAAGAGAATTATATATCCCTACTGTCCAATAGAAGTACCCAATCTAAATCACATGGTACTATAATTTCCATCTATTATCTAGAATAGGATCTTCCAATGCCTCCAGACATTGGGCTCACAGCAGTCTAAAACTCTGTTCCGAACTCGGCAAGGGGTGTCCAGAGCTCCATTAACCCAAGCCACCTAAGAGTGAGACACTTTCCATGGTTGGCCTTTTCACCACTTGACCTTCGGCCCGTGAATCGAGTAGTGTCCTCTCAGGTTGAAATGCGACGTCACCTTGGAGATGATCCACTCGCGCAAAATATACTTAATTAATTAGGAAGCAAAACAGTGCACCATTAGTACTCAATGTTGAGATATCGAGCTCCACTCGTGATATGCTAGGGTGACCGTTGTGCATTTATGTCACCGACGTGTTAGTTGCAGATGCGGTTGGTATACCGCCCATGAATAATAGCTACATGATAGCTATCCTTATCTACTCTAGTTCGTGGCTCAGTTAGTATGCCACCTTAGTTAGTTGAGTTTGGTTTGAGACCCATATCTAGGGTTCTTCTATTTCTTTGTACTGGAGTTCTTTTGGCTTACACAACTAAGAAGAGGAAAACTGTTTTCAGCCTCCACCCTTGTGTGTATTCCCCCATTGTGCAAGCAAGAAAGCTACAAGTGAGACTCCTTCCTTCTCTCCCATAATCTTGACATGGTATCAGAGCCTTGTTCGTGGTAAGGAGCTCAAGAAAGCAAGCCAAGCTCGCGGTGTTCTGGTAAGAGGAGCAGTGTTGCTTTCATTTTCTGTTTTGGGAGCAGATCTCTGCAGGTAGCACAGCCGGAAAGTGCAGGAGTGCATTGTCTCAGGTTGAGACGCCCTTCGCGTTGAAGCAAGAGGGCAGTATATGCTGCGGGACAGGGCTTTAGCCCTTGTCGACCTTATTTTTTTGATTTGAGGCCATTTCGGGGCCTGTTTTGGAGGCGGAAGTTTTCTGCACGCACTCAGGAAAAGACCCAGTTTTATGCTGTGCAGCCACTGTTCTACAAGTCGGTGAAAAGTTGCTGTAGAAATTGCATCGTATGCTTATGTGCAGAGACATTGGGAGTTACAGATTCATCCTTGTTGCCTGTTGATGCAAAATCGTCACTAGGAAGTGACTGTGTGGTCAAATACCACTTTCGCCAGTTTTGCAGATTAGCCCTTGTGAGGCTGAAGCTGTGTTCTTTGTAGTGACAGAACTTTTTGCAGTGTTCTGTAATGGCGTCTGATTCTCTCTCACAGATTGTCACTGAAAAGCTTGACAAGAACAACTTCCAAGCATGGAAGTTTAGAATGACGAATTTCCTTATGGGAAAAGGATATTGGGAATTTGTTGCAAGAAATGAAGAAGAACCAGTTCTTCCTGATGTTCCCAATCAACAGCAAATGCAGGCATTCAAAGCATGGCATGAGAGAGCCAGGAAAGTTATGTACTGGCTGTCTATCAGCATTTCAGACTCTATGATTGTGCATATTCAGGATGCAAGTACGCCAAAGGAGGCATGGGATACTCTGTCAAAGATATATAGCACAAATACGCAAGCCAGGAAAATGCAGCTCAAGCAAGAGTTGCACAATGTGCAAAGAGAAAATATGAGCATCAATGACTACCACATGAAGGTGAAGAAGATTGCAGATGCACTTGCTTCCATTGGGTCGCCAGTGGAAGATGATGATTTAGTTTCTGTGACCTTGAATGGTCTAGGAAAGGATTATGCACAGTTTCGGACATCCATTTCAGTTCGTGAAAGATTTCCTGATTTTGAGGAGTTGATTGCTCTTCTAATTTCTGAGGAGCAGAGAAATGGTGGTGCATCTTCTTCAGGAGGAACTTCAAAAGAAGCTGTCTTCTACTCAAATGCTGGAAGAGGTAGAGGCAGAGGTAGAGGAGGCCGATTTGGAGGCCGTGGTAGAAATCAGAATATGCAGCAAACTCAAGAAAACCAGTCCTATGGAGGACGACGTGGTAACTCTAGAGGCAGGGGGAGCCAAAGAGGTCGTGGTGGATGGCAAAGAGGCCAAAATGCAAACAGTAATGTTGAATGCTACTATTGTGGTAAAATGGGTCATATGGCTAAAGACTGCTATAAAAAGCAGAATGACATCATGAATGGAAAACTGCAACAAGGAAATTATGCATCTTCTAGTAGACAGGGTGATGATAGAAATGAGCATTTGTTTATGGTGCAGCACATGAACAATTCTGTGACAAATGCAGAAGAAAGCAACGATGTGTGGTATGTTGACTCAGGTGCATCAAACCACATGACAGGTCATGCAGAATGGATGGAGGATGCAAGGAAAATGGAAAAACCAGGATTTGTGGAGACTGGTGATGATACTGCACATCCGATTGTGCAGATTGGAAAAATTCCCTTGTCTATGCAGGATGGGAAAAAGAAATACCTGTCCGATGTATTTCATGTCCCGAATATCACCAAGAATCTGGTTTCTGTCGGTCAAATGGTTGAGCAGGGCTTGCAGGTCAGATTTAATCCTCATGGATGCTTTGTTGAGGATATGAAAAATAAAGGTCGCTTGATAGCAAAAGGAAAGAAGAAGGGCAGAATGTTTACATTGGATGCAGACATGTCTGAATTGAGTGCAGCAATGTTTGCACATGGGACCGGTGTAGTTGCAGATATTGATATCTGGCATAAACGCATTGGTCATGTTAATGTACAGCGACTTAAATCAATGCAGGCCCAAAATATTGTTGCAGGATTGCCCAAATTCAAGGTTGCAGAAATGCATAAGGTATGTGAAGCCTGTCAGTTTGGAAAACAGGCAAGGAAACCATTTCCTAGACATGTTCAAGAGAGTGAGAAGCCATTGGAATTAATCCACTCTGATGTGTGGACTACTAAAGCTGCATCTCTTGGAGGCTGTCATTATTTTGTCACTTTTATTGATGACTATAGTAGAAAAGTTTGGGTGTATTTTATGAAAAAGAAAAGTGAAGTTTTTGGGCATTTTAAAACTCTTAAAGCTATGGTTGAAAAAGAAACAGGCCTGCAGATAAAATGTCTAAGGTCAGATGGAGGGGGAAAGTACCTCTCAAATGAGTTTGCAAGGTTCCTGCAAGAGCATGGCATAAAGCAGCAATATTCATGCAGTCATACCCCACAACAAAATGGAATTGCAGAAAGAAAAAACAGACATATTGGAGAGGTGTCTCGTGCCATGCTCAATGAAAAAGACTTGCCAGATTTTTATTGGACTGAAGCAGTTGCTACAGCAGTCTATATAATGAACAGGACTCCCACTGCAGCAATACATGGAATGACTCCAGAGGAGAGGTATACTGGTAGGAAACCAGATATTTCTCATTTGAAAATTTTTGGTTGCATTGCCTATGTACATGTGCCAGATGAGTTGAGATCCAAGTTGGATCCAAAAGCTGAGAAGTGCATCTTTATTGGTTACTCTCTGCAGCAAAAAGGGTATAGATGCTATAACCCTTCTACTCGTAAGTTTTCAGTGAGCAGAGATGTTGTTTTTGATGAGATGAGTAGCTAGTATAAACCAGTAAATGTGATTGATGATGTAGATGCACAAAATGGTAATGCTGCACAGAATTCACAGCAGCAGTCACAAAATATTAGTGGACCTGGAGCATCCTCTAGCAGTGGTTCACATTCTTCGCCATGGACAGGCAGATTGAGATCAGGAGAATCTTCTCAAAACAATGCAGATAGTGGTATGCAAGTATTACGAAAAGGAAAAGAGAAGGTTGATCAACCCATGTTTGATGTGAATGCAGGTCACTCTTATGTGGATGGTGAATCCAGTGGCTCAGAACAGAGCATTGATGATGAGTTGGGTATTCCTTCTATTGTTACACCTGGAGTAAGGAAGACCAGGGATGTTTTGAGAGCACCTGGGAGTGAACCTATTTTGCGCAGGTCTACGAGAGCTAGGTATCCTGTGGATAGGCTGAAATATGATGGATTTACAGCCATTCACTATGCATATATGGTCAAAGTGATACAGGAACCAGAACCCACTTCTTTTGAGCAAGCCATGGGAAAAGAAAAATGGGAGAAAGCCATGGATGAAGAAATGGATGCCTTGGAAGCAAATGCTACATGGGAATTGGTACCTTTGCCTAAAGGTAAGAATGCAATTGGCTGTAAGTGGGTTTATAAGGTGAAGCACAATGCAGATGGTTCTGTGAACAGATACAAGGCAAGATTAGTAGTCAAGGGGTATGCACAAACATATGGCATTGACTATGAAGAAACATTCAGTCCGGTTGCAAGGATGGCAACCGTAAGAGCAGTCATTGCTATGGCTGCATCAAAGGGATGGTCTTTACATCAAATGGATGTAAAGAATGCCTTCTTGCATGGTGATTTGCAAGAAGAGGTCTATATGGAGCAGCCACCAGGTTATGTGCATGCTGTTCATCCTGAGTTTGTTTGCATGTTGAAGAAAGCCTTGTATGGCTTGAAGCAAGCACCTAGAGCATGGTCTGACAAGATAGGACAGTATCTTGTCACTATTGGCTTTCAGATTTCCAAGGCAGATTTCTCACTTTATGTGAGAAAAACAGAGAAAGATATCATGCTACTTGTCATTTATGTTGATGATTTGATTATGACAGGTGACAGTGATGAAGATATCCTTCATGTGAAAATGCTATTGAAGCAGAAGTTTGAGATGAAGGATTTGGGAGAGCTGCGTTATTTCTTGGGCATTGAGGTGATTAGATTACCAAGTGGGATACAGCTCTTGCAGAGGCAATATGGATTGGACATGCTGTCCAAATATGGGATGACAGGCTGTAAGCCTATTTCAATTCCTTTGGAGCAGAATGTGAAGCTGAGCACAGATGTAGGTGAGCTTCTAGAAGACTCTACTATGTACAGATGCATAGTAGGAAGTTTGATTTATATGACTATTACCAGGCTAGATTTGAGCTATGCTGTTGGATTGGTAAGTCAGTTTATGCAGGCTCCAAGGAAACCCCATTTGGATGCGGCTAGACGCATACTCAGGTATGTGAAGTCCACATTGCAGTATGGACTATTTTATGAGACTGGGGTTCAGATACAGTTGCATGGATACACTGATGCTGATTGGGCTGGTAGTATTTCTGATAGACGATCTACCAGTGGATATGTGTTCTCTTTTGGGAGTGCTGCAGTCACTTGGAGCAGCAAGAAACAGCCTACAGTTGCCTTGTCGAGCACAGAGGCTGAGTACAGGGGTGCAGCAATGGCTGCATGTGAGGTAGCTTGGTTGCATAAGCTACTTTATGATATGCATCAGTCTACAGATGGGCCAGTTGTCATTTATTGTGACAACATGAGTAGTATACACTTGGCAAATAACCCAGTCTATCATGCTAGAACAAAGCACATTGAGGTGCATTATCACTATGTGCGAGAGAGGGTTTTACTAGGTCTTATTGATCTAGTTTATGTCAGCACAGAGAATCAGGTAGCTGACATATTCACGAAGGCATTGGGCGCAGAGAAGCTGCGCAAGTTCAGAGACCTGCTTGGTGTGCAGGAATTGGGATTGAGCTCGAGGGGGAGTGTTGAGATATCGAGCTCCACTCGTGATATGCCAGGGTGACCGTTGTGCATTTATGTCACCGACGTGTTAGTTGCAGATGCGGTTGGTATACCGCCCATGAATAATAGCTACATGATAGCTATCCTTATCTACTCTAGTTCGTGGCTCAGTTAGTATGCCACCTTAGTTAGTTGAGTTTGGTTTGAGACCCATATCTAGGGTTCTTCTATTTCTTTGTACTGGAGTTCTTTTGGCTTACACAACTAAGAAGAGGAAAACTGTTTTCAGCCTCCACCCTTGTGTGTATTCCCCCATTGTGCAAGCAAGAAAGCTACAAGTGAGACTCCTTCCTTCTCTCCCATAATCTTGACACTCAACCCATCTCCAATCATCCATCTCCAGCTCCAAGTTGCCTCGGAAGCGATCCAGTACCATGCGGGACAAGCATTTACCACCCGGGGTTCATCTCCCTTCACACGCATGAACTACCCCTTGCATGAGAGAGAGAGGGAGGAGAGAGAAAGACTAAAAACTAATTTTCTTATTTCTCAATCATATGAGGCGTGCTTACAGCCAAAACGGAGAGCACTCTGTGTGGATCAGTAATCCATCTTCATCTCTCTCACTCGGACACCAACAACAAAGAGGCACCAATCATCCGAGCGTCGCATGAAAAAAATGTGCTATCTTCTGTCTCGATAATTTCATGAGTTTTTTTCCTTTTTAATCCATCATTAAGGTTTAAAGATTAAAATAACCGGTTTAGGCTTTTGTGTTCACACTGCCCGAAAAATGGATTTTTCGATTTTAAAGGCCCAAACGAACTCCGATTCGCAATCCAACTAGACATACGGCTTCGTGGCATCAAACTCCATCAATCTGGCCTCTCCTATGCACTTTATGGCTTCCCAATCCGAAAGCTGCTTTATGATGCCGAACCTTGTGGGGATTAAATGGGGGGTCATAAGACCTCCGATCGACGAACCGAGACTTGCATTGGATTCCTGACGTTGAAATACATCTAGGAAAAATCTAGCTCAGTCGTCAGCCACCCTTTGATTTTTCATCAAAATTGGCTCTTCACGGGCACATTTCAGCTTCCAAAACGGGCTCCAGCAATTCAAGAACGAGTAAAATTGGGTCCTAAAATCTAGCTCTCATTGACGACCACGGGATAGGGCGACTTAGCACGTCGAATCCCACGAACAAATCTGCACATCAACACAACCACAAAGAGCATCAAGCTGATACAAAAAATACTCAACAAAACACATCACAACTCTCACCCTACCCCCTGTCAAAACCAAGGCATGAAATCCACGAGGAGTAGGCCTAGCATAATCTGACAGAAAGCCCAAAGCTAGTCACTAATCGACTGCTCCAACACGGCCAAGCTAAAAAGAACTATCAAAGAGGTCGTCCTAAGTAGTGCTCTGAACTACTTTCCTAACTGAGGAAAACACAACTAGGAGCTCCTTCTAGGTGAGGACTTCTAAAGTATGATCAAGATATAGTGTCTTTTAGCACATTGTCCTTCTAGGCATTTATTTTTTATACTCGGGCGTGTAAAAAGGAGGGAGATGAGCGTAATGACCCAAGGAGAATAGGGCATCCGCCTTAGGTCCTGTCCTGGTACCCAAGAACCTACCAAACCCTCGCAAGATGACACTTAATCCTTTTCTAACACTCACTTTTATTTTCACTCCAACCTTCTCGTATCCTTAATTTTCAGCTAGATACCACCCCTAGGAAGATACCCCAAGTCTTGTCTCGGCCCCAGGAACCTACCAAGCCTTCTCAAGGCAATGAACAACTACTGGAGGATTTTTCTTTCTTTCTTTTGCTATTTTTAGAGGGGTTAGAACCCCTTTTTACACACCTCCGCATATTTATTGTTAGCTAGATTCAGAACTTGTTCTTCTCTTGATATTTAAGTGCAGGCTTCTCTAACTGCCTCACATTAATAGAAACTCCTAGAATGGCCACCTAGTAGGTTAGCATAATAGGGTCACTAGAACTGCCTTCTAAAATAGGTCTTTCAGTGCCCTGACAATGCCTTTGCAGGAGGCAATAACTGCTCAGACCTCCCACAGACATACTTAACCTAAACATGGGACTTCATGCCTTGATCACCAGTCCCCAACAAACAAAAAAGAGTAACCCTTTCATATACATATATCATTATCTACGTAAGGGAAGAAGACTCGAAAAAGGGACGAAACCGCCTGGAATGGCCACAAGAAGCTCCTTCGCAGCAAAGGCTCCCTCTAGTGACTTCATCAACCTGTATGATGCAATCATTAAAATAGAAAACCATTAAACATACTTGCACCAAATAGACATATGGACCTCTTGGCCTAAAGAAATAGCACATTTTAGTGCAAACTAACTGGCCCTCTTGGCCTAAAAAAGAAAACATTCAAGCTCGACAAAACTGGCCCTCTTGGCCTAATGAAAATCAAGCATTAAAACCCTTAAAGCAATCGACCCTCTTGGCCTAAGGAAATAAAACAAACTAGCTCATATACATCCCCCCTTGGAGAATCTTATTAATGGACAACCAGATGCTCTAGCCCAAGGAGGAAATAGGGCTCTTGCCCTAAACTAAATGCATCAAATTGTGACCCATACCTCCTGCATAGATAGCAAGAGGGGTACACATAACATGTTGTCTAATGAACCTATGGATCCAAGATAACAGAGACAAATGGGTCTCAACCACCCTTTACATTAACCATACTAACCATTGCCTGCCATATAAGACATATTCTAATAAAAGTCCCCCATAATTGACCAGTTCTATCCCATCATCCATAGAGAGATCCAAAGTAGGACCACAGTTAAAGAAAATGTATTCTTCATAAGCGATGTTTGCTAATGAGTCCGCAAACTAATTTCAATAACATGGAACCAGCTGAAGAGACACTCTCTCAAACTCATCGAGAAGGGTCATAGCAATGAGATAATACATAAAAAGAATAGGATTTTGAACTGTGTATGTCCCATTTAGTTGGTTCAATACGAACTGGGAATCCCCCTTTACTAACAACTGACGAATACTGCCTTTCTTAGCAATATTTAACCCCATGATTAAGGCTTTGTATTTTGCCATGTTTTTGGTAAATCCAACCCTGAGATAAAGTGGTAATTTCATTACTACTCTATGTCCGCGATCTTTAATGACAACCCCTATACTCCCCTTCTTATTGGGACCCCTGGATGCTCCATCAAAGTACATTGTGTATGTCCATAATGGGTTCACATAGCCAGCCATCGTCAACTCTACTCGTAATTATGATATTGAAAATTTAGCATATGTTCAGAGCATGTACAGAAGGCTCCATCCCACCCTCTTCATTAAATGCAACAGGGATGCTTGTCAAGATTCATATGCAATGATGACAAAAGACTTTGATTTCCCAAACGAATGATCCGTCCTCTTGCTCAATCACCTTATATCCTTTACTCCACCAGATAAGCTTCCCTGATAATATCTCTACTCCAAGTATGGGTGTTCCAAATAAGGGATTAGCCACCCCATCAACCTCTTTCGTCTCTTGTAGGTTGTTGATCTGCCTAGCATTGACTTGCAAGGCATTTATTTTGTTACTGCATTTAGAAATAATAAGGTTTAATCTTATTAAGATGAACCTTATTTTTAAATTCCATTCCCTCAAGATCAGCCAGTAATGCCGTGGATTTATTCTTCCCTATTCTTACGATCTTATAGGGACCGTCCCATTTGGGCTCATGTTTTTTCGAAAATAGTTCTCTCCGTGCATTATAATAAAGAACTAATTGCCCCTTCTTAAAGGTATATTTCTTCACTTTTAAATCATATAGTCACTTCATTCGACGCTTAGCTACTTCCTGGTTCAAGAGACTCTGCAATTTGAGCTCATTCAAGTGGGCTAGAGTCGTAAAATGTCTGAATAGGGCATCTTCATCACCCAAAGAATGATTGATTGTGAATCTTATGGTCGCCAACTCAATTTCTAAAGGCAAGTCACACTCCTCCCCATAAACTAATTTGAATGGGGTGTGGCCAGTGGCTGGTTTAAACGTCGTGTTATACACCCACACCACCACATACAATTTTGTATCCCACTCACACTTCTTTTCAGACACTATTTTTTATAGAATGCCCACAAGCTGCTTGTGAGTGCTTTCTACTTGCCCATTTTCCTGCAGCTTATAAGGAGTCATCTTGTTATGCTTAATTTTCCATGCTTCAGTCAAGCTTTTAATCACCTTGTTTAAGAAATGGGTTTCGTGGTCCGATACTAATTCTTTTGGCGGACCAAATTGGCATATAATCTGCTCTAATAGGAAAGTAGCTGTCTCTTTTGCATCGTCCTTCTTTGTCACTCGTGCTTCTGACCACTTTGTAAAGTAGTCAGTCACCATGATAATATATCGCCTTAGCATAGTGGATGACATAGTAATAGGACCCAAAAAATCGATGCCCCACTTTTCAAATGGGAGTATAGTCATAATTAGAGTAAGTGGTCGCTTCCTATTCTCCCTACTGTCATGTCGTTAACAAGTATTGCATCTCTTAACATACTCAAATGAATCTATGAAGATGGACGGCCACCAATATCCAGCTCTTAAAGCCTTCTGTGCTGTCAAGTGCCCAACCACAAGTGGAGTCAGGGCACTCCTCCAGGATAAATGGAATCTCGTTAGGCATCACACATCGGCGATAGATATAATCAACACCCTGCTGATATAGTGTTCTTGCGATTAACGTAAATTTTAAAGCATGTTGTTTAATTTTTCTCTTCTCAAATTTTGATAGAGTAGCTCCAGTCTCTCCTGTAGATAGATAGTGCATTATAGCAGCATATCGGGAGGGAATACAAGCTGTATCAATCTTAAACAATGTTTCCATGTCTCTTTCTTCAGCCAAGACCTCTTTTGGCTCTCCAAAATCCAAAAGACATTCAACAATGCCCTATAGCTTTGGTGGCATACTCTTAATCTCGTAATCAAATTCCTGCAAAATGATTAACCACTTTGCTAAATGATCAGGCGGTTGTAACTTGTTCATCAACAATTGAAGCCCTTTTGCCTTCGTATAGAAAACCACCTTCTCATAAAGAATGTAGTGCCTGAACTTTTTTATCACAAATACCATCGCAAGGCACAACTTCTCCATATAGATGTAGTTAATTTCCGATATACCCAACCTTTGACTAGCAAAAGCTATCAAATGATACCATTTTTCCTCGCAAATTTGGGCCAAAAAATAGCTAATATTATGCATTGTTGTTGCTGAAAATATATAAAACATTTCCCCCCTTGTAGATGCTTTTAAACACATGCTTTGGCAAGCTCCTGCTTTGCATAATCAAAAGATACTTTGCAAGCATCACGCCATGCAAACAAACAGTTAAAGGACAATAGATTCATCAATGGCAAGATTATTTCTGCCAAGGCACTAATAAACCTTTGATGATACCCTGTCGATGACAGAAAGCTATGTACCTCCTTTGGAGTACGTGGTGGACTCATAGCAACTATGACCTTTATCTTTTGAGGGTCACTTGTGATACCTACTACTGAACTAATCACATGGCCTAGCAACAGCCCATAAGACACCCCAAAGACGTACTTCCATGGGTTAAGAGCTATGCAAAATTTTATGTAATGCTCAAAACACTTTCACAAAATAATCAATTGTCTTTCTCTTATGGTGGCTACCCCTAGGTCATCGATAAATACCTTTAACTCCTCTATAAGGGAGATGTCACCAAAGGTCTTATAAGTTGTTCTTTGCCATGAACCAGGTGCATTGCATAAACCAAAGGCCATCACATGGTATGCAAAGGTACCAAAGACAGTAATAAATGTCATTTTCATCTTGTCTTGCTCAACAATCACCATCTGGTTATACCTTGCAAAGCAATCCATGAATGAATATATTTCCCTACCCGCTAGTTGATCCAAAATTTGGTCAATAAATGCCAACGGGTAGTAGTCTTTAACAATCTGCTTATTCAACTCTCTAAAGTCTACGCAAAGCTAGATTTGATTATTTTTCTTCTTCTTGATCACAATTGGTGAACACCATTCAATATGCTGAATAGGGAAGATCAAACCTGCTTTCCACAACTTTTGTAGCTCTTCGAATAGGTCATACCTTAGTTCAAAAGGCATGCACCTTACTTTTTGACATATGGGCCGACTTCCTTCCTTTAGAGGAATGGTATGCATAGCCAGGCTTGGAGGAATGCCTCTAAGTTTTTCATAACTCCAAGCAAAGATGCCGTGGAACTCTTGAATTAAGGACACATAGCCCTCTCTTTCTTCCAAACTGAGCATGGAACCTAATTTAATTGACCGCGAATCGTTTGGCGTACCAAGGTCCAACTCAATTACATCTGCGTCTCTTATCCTATCATGCGTCTTTATCGGCTCATTCAAGGTTGTCTGGTAAATGTCCTCTATGGTGGACCCTTCTTTAGATCCATCGCTCAATGACGTCTCACTACTAGATGGATCATCTACTGTTTCTAGTTCAGTAGAGGATAAAGTAGCTCTCTCACTCTGAGGAGACTCAGGGTAAGCATCCACTATTACATGATTGGCACCTCTACCCTAGAATCACTCGACTAGCGGGTATATCGACTTGGCAGACTGTTTGTAAAATCCATGGCCTGCCTAGCAAAACTCGATAGCTAGGACACCCTGCAAACCTTATCACCCTAAAGTCTAGATAGCATTCCATGCTTGCAACGGTAACGTGGACATTAATGATGCAACCTTCTAGTTGCCTTAGACTATCGTCAACAATCCTAAGAAGTGTGGAGCCATCTTTTTAGATTTGTAGACCTAGCCTCTCCATCAAGTCTAAACTCATGATATTGACGGAGGATCAAGTGTCCACAATAGCATGCTCCACTAATATTCCATCCACATATGCTAGAACCCTAGAACAATGCTTTTGAGCATGCTCGAACCAATCTTCTCCTACTCTGGCTATGCCCAAAGGTTCTACAATATACCCAATACACAAGATTTTCTTGAATTCCTTGCATAGTCCTGGAGACAATTTAATCAATTGCATGAGGTTCATGTCTAGTTTAACTTCGCAAAGAGAACTTGCTAAATCAAAGTCATGGTAGTTAGCCAAAGCTCTCTTCTCTCGCCAAATGATTCTTTTCTTTGGTCTTCGGACCACCGGATTTGGTGCCTCTTTTTTATTTTAACTTTTGTCTTCTTGCTTGGCAAATCTTTATCCTTCTCAGGATAAACTTTACTATCAATAGGCCTTAGAGGTCCACCTTCCATATCATGATTCAGGACTTGATTTCACCTAGCATCTTACTTAGGGTTCCCCTCGACAGGTTTCACAATTCCTTTGTCACCCTCTCTAGTCTTTTGACCTCTTGTTATGACTCATAGATTAGAAGTTTCAACATCACAGCCTCAATAAGACCACTCCACTCCCATGAGGCAACTCCTCTACCGTAGTCTTTCCTCTTTTTGCAGTATTTGTCTTGGTCCATCATCTTGCTGGAGATTATTCCCTTGTGTGCGATGATTGACTAGACTTGGCTGTTTACTTTCTTGTTTGAGAGAACTGATCTGACTCCACCAGGTAGCAGCTAAGTGTCCAGACTTTTTGCAACTATTGCATTTGACATTTGGACAATTCCTTGGGAAATGTTGGCCATCAGACCACTTACAGCTGAATCTTGAGGGGGCACCCTCTTTAGGGCGTCGACTCCCTATCAAAATTCTGCTGCTTATTAAGGAAATTGACATCAACAGCTATTTGTCTATACTGTTTGGTAATCATGTCAGTGTACCGCTTCATTATATCCTTGACTTCACCAAGGACATTTGAGGCACTTGACTCGTAGCCGCAATTGTCTATTTATTGTCCCATCGGCCTAATCACTTGATTGAGAATCGGCCGCTAACTTACTAGGACAACATTTGGGTTTGTTGATTAGCCTCCACCATTCAGTGGAGCCATCTTACTAGCCATAGGCATAGTCACACTAGGAGGAGTTGGTAACATAGGCAAATTGGGCATGATACTCCCTCTTCCATTCACATTTGACATGGGCTCCCCTTGACTCCCATTGTTTAGTGCCAAATTTACCCTTGCTGCATAAGATGCTTGCAAGCACAGCTCTACTGCTTCTGCTTAGGTAATAGCAGTGTCAATGTCGGCCAAAGCGACACTACTCAGCTACACTTGGATGTTGAAATCTAATCCATGTAGGAAATATTACAATTGTGCAGCCGCGCTAGAATGGGAATATAAGTATCAAGTTTACGAAGAACTTGCTTTAGTTTCTTGGCATAAGCCTGGACATTCTCATTTGGCTCCTGGTGTGTAACATTCAAGATACGCAACCAAAACGGTCCACCCCTCTTAGGGGCAAACTCTTTGCGGAAGGCCGTGAAGAATTGGTCAATGCTAGTTATGGTTCCGGCTTCTAGACCATGATAGCATACCCCCTGTGACGCAATGGTGATGTCCTGAGGCAGGGGGATTAAAATATTCAAAAAATTCCAAAAAAAATCAAAAAAATAAGAAAAGTGGGAGAAAAGTGAAAAGTGATAAAAAAGAAGAGGAAAAATCACGAAATGAAGCTAAAAAGCTAAGAATTGAAAATTTGTATGATTCAAAACAAAAAATTTTGGCAAGAAACTGCAAGTGCTGAATGATGGCAGGTTAGAGGAATGATATGAAGCTCATAAAAAGGGTCCTAACCTTAAACTACTGCAAATGGAACAATAATTGAGATTGGAAATCATTGAAGAATATGGCGAGATAGTGGCACGAGGGGGTATGCCCGATGAGAAGGCAAAAAGTATGGAATCCCAAGCGAATAAAAAAAAACCAAGCACTAAGATGCAGAAAATGGAAACTGAAAGTGAGGCAAATAGTGAGAGTAGTGAAAGTGAAATGGAAAAATGAGAAAATATGTGTGCTGCCATAGAGGCCTAGTTGACAATGGCTGAACATATGATCTCGGGGGGACAACTGAGTCATGCACAATGCATTAGCTTACTACAGCTGATGAACACATTGAAAAAAGGGCTGGCGGAGCGAAAAAGAGAATGTGGAGTAATGACAAGGCCACTGGATACCATGAGTGAGTCAAATGATGAGGAGTTAATGACTGATGAACCGACTACCTGTACAGATGAGTTTTACTTGAATGAGCGGATAGACTGGGAGGCCTAAAGGCGAATACGGGAAGAAATGATGCAGGATGCGCAACGGATGGAAAGGGGGAGAGCTCAAATAGAAAACGATCTAGGCCAATTTGACGATGCAATTGAAGAAGATGGAATGTGCAGGGTGAGTCAATGGAGAGAAGAGGAGTGGGCGGCAAATGAGCCTTGTGACCAACCCGAAGAAGCCTACTTTGGAGATCAAGAAGAAATGTTTGAAGAGGGTAGGTGGGAAGAAAGGAATCAAGAGTGGGCTCCAGATTATTATGCACAATCTCAAAGGTTCAAGCATGAAGTAGAGGACAACGAGTGGCATCAAGGGGAAGAGGAGGAGGCCTAAGGGCCATATTCTTACGAAGATGACCACAAGATATGCCAAGCAGAGAAATGGCAGGCTGATGGGCCATATGATGAGGAGCAACTCGAAGAACTCGTAATGGAGCAGGCGAGTATAAACAAAACCGTGGCCATAGAGTCTCCAAGAAGTCAAGGGGAGGCATGCGGGCTAGCTATCATGTTTGATGGAGTTCTCATCGAAGATTGTGCAGAAGAGGAGATGGTCTACAAATCAAATCTACTACCAGATGGAGTGATCTTAGAGGAGCGTGAAACGGGGAATGAGGACGAAAGAGACAGATTCCAACTTGAAGTTCCCGATGGATGCGAAATGTTTGGACCCAGCAAGGGGGTGATTGAGGAAGTGGATGATCTCACAGTTGAAGACTCTTGTACCTAGAGGGAGTATAAAGAAATCGGGGTAGATTATCCAGAGAATCCCGCACCTAGGGGGAGTATAAACAATCCAGGATAGAATGGGCTATTGTGTTAAGAAGGATCGGATGAGAAGGCAACTTGCCCGGGAGAGAAAGAAGTATGTGGGCTAGAGGCCCGTTGCTTAGATGAGAGGAATGTGGAGTTAGAGTAAGGAGATGGTTGGGTGACGGCGGACGAAGATGAGGTCGGTTGGCAAACCAATTATGAACTCGTGAGCCGCGAGTCTAAAGAAACGGCCGTGTGCAGGTTGGAAGAGGATAATGAACTCGTGAGCTGCGAGTCTAAAGAAACGACCGAATGTAGGATGGAGATGGAGGAAGAACTCGTGAGCCACGAGTCTAAAGAAACAGCCGAATGCATGATAGAAGTGGAGGAAGAACTCATGAGCCACGAGTCTAAAGAAACGGCCATAAGCAGGATAGGAGAGGAGGGAGAACTCGTGAGCCACGAGTATAAACAAACGACTGTATGCAAGATGGAAATGGATGAAGGACTCATGAGCTGTGAGTATAAAGAAAAGGCCGTGTTGGGTGAAGAGGGTGTTGAGGGGAAGGTGGAGATCAGAGAGACAGGAGGGGTCGAAGAACTCGTGAGCCACAAGTATAAAGGAAAGGGCGTGTGGGGAGAAGAGGTAGATCAAACTCGTGGAGCCGTGAGTCTAAACAAATGCACCGGATGTGTTGAGGAGAAGGTGGAGATCAGGGAGACAAGAGGGGCTGAAGAACTTGTGAACCGCGAGTATAAACAAACAATCATGTGTTGTGATAGGTGGGTGGATGATGTGGATAGTGAGGCCAGTGGGACTTGTGGTAATGAGAAGAGCTATGCAGAGAAAGGGGTAAAGACAAAGGCCCATGCTGAAGAGCGAGTTGAATCTAACATTGCTTCAATGTCTAGGGTGGAGGGGGAGATGACAGAGTCAACTCTAAAACTGCAAAAAACTGAGTCAGTTAGAAAGGGGAATCGTGTATGCTTTAGTGAGGAGGTACAAATGTATTCTTACAAAGTCCATGAGCAAGAAGACTGGGCTACAACAGCTGATTTTGAGGGAGACAAGCCCTCATACAGCAAAGAAGACAGGGGTACTGGGGTGCCCCTCCCGTGGACACATAGTGACGAGTGGATTTCTTGGAATGAGGCTCAAATCACGAAGGTGCGTGAGGCTGGGGACCTTGTACTTTGGATGAGAGTGTCTTTCAAGGAACCTACTTCGACCTCGAAGTCTACTAGCGCATTCAATCCCATTCCGATCTCACGAGCAAAGGGGTGCAACTTGCTAGGTGACATCATTGTGGTCAGATGGCTTCATGGTCGAACCGAGCGGGTTGCGTGGAGGCTTCACCCTCCAAGTTCACAAAATCAGATCTGGCTCAATGAGGAGCTTAACACAAGTGTCGAGATCGGGTGTGAAGGCTTGGTCTCAACCTAGACCACTAAGGAAAATCTCGATGTCAAAAGGCCGCTGTTGACAGCCAAAGAAATGGATTTGGCTGTGAGGGCAAGACGGCATGCAAAGACCTTGCATATCGACTTGTACAAGCTCTTCTGGTCCCACTTGCAAAATCAAGCCATGCAGGGTCACAAAGAGGTGGACACAGCGATGGTTCTCATCAAGTCTCTCTATCTTTTACGCAGGTGATCCAACTCAATCTGGCCAAGCAGGGCCTTTTTATGCAAGCAGGCGCAGTTTGGCTACCTAATAGCAATGGCCGCTCCATGTATTTGTGCATCACCGTGGTGGATCAGGGCAGAGAGGACCAACACAAAAGGTTTCGGCATGAGTGTGCGATCAAGTCGGATCTAGCCAGGCAGGACTCCTTACTTCTCCACACCACTTCTGTACAAAACGGTGCAAAAAGGAGAAGGATAAAACATGCGGGGATGATGGACCTCGCTAGAAGGGACTGATGCCCTTCCTTTTATTGTCATATTGAAGAATATCATTAAGTGTCCTTCGTCTTGGATTTGATAGTTGAACATGAGTTTTTGAAACTCATTAATATGGAGTTCTCCATCTTCTTCTACTAACCCATTGAAGATGGGTAAAGGTGCTCCTAATGCCGGTAAATCCAGTGTCATTGCTGGAATTGCAAGGGTTGTGCCATGGCTACAATCGGATTGACAATAGGAGTTTGTGTAGGTAATACTACACCTCCAATTGAATGGGTTGATTGATTGGAAGAGGGGAAGTATTAGGACTTCCTCTTGCACTCAAAGGGCTGCTCGTGACACTTGGTTTATTAAAACCAATGCCGCTTATGCATATCGGGCTACTCCTTTGAGGAGAATAATGCCTTAGAATCTCAGTTCGCCATCTAGCCCTCTCAGCACACTCCTCTTATTGTATTTTGGCTAGACGATTCTTGTCAGAGGACATAAACTGACTATTTGGTCCCTAGAGACCCTAGATTCGGAACCACCACTTATTGGTGGCTCCCGACAAATGCACCATCTGTCAGGACCTAAAATGGGCCTGACACTGGCTCTCTAGCAGACCTCTAAGACACATGACACCCCACACGGCCTTGTAGCCACGAGCGTCTAAGGCTCATACTACACGAAACTCTTACATAAATTTTGCATTTGTGATAGGACACAGTCCAATGTTTCCCTTTCCTTACTCCTCAGAGGGAGATCCCATACAGATTGGTATAATACCTCGTATCATATACACAGGAGGCAACCTCTCGGTTGAAACACCGTGACCTCACTGCAGCTCTCCTACATCAAGGGGATTGGCCCCTTGATGTGTTGCCTCAACATAAAGAACAAATGTACAAGCTCCACTCTTTGATTTATTGAACGATCCAGGAGTTGATGTTTCATCGTTGAACTTATCCCAAGGAACCGCTCGTTTAATCTACAGCAAGGGCTTTCTCACACTCTCAATATTGGTCAATGTTCGGCATACAAGTGCTATGCATCCAGGATTTTATACCATGAGGCATGCAAGATTCAAATGTGTATACTTATTGTGCACAAACATTTATCATTAAAAATCAGCAAAGCAGAGTGTAAAAACAGTCTTTCAATGATTTTCCATCTATTCGTTCTTGTTGCATTGCGAGAGACTAGCACCGAGTTACCTCATGCTACTAGCCTCTTAAAACTTAAATTTTTATCATCCTATATGAAGTGCACAACCAAAAGATTAGACTTCACTTCATTTTCAGTATTTAAATGCTTCCACAACCCCTTTTTCCCCCTACCGCTTATGTGTTGCATTGTTGCACAGGTGTAGGGTTTTATTTTTTGTCATTTTCAATTTATAAAGCAATTAAACGCACTAGAAGATACTTACAAGGGTGAGCTAAGGCTATACCTCATGCCTCAACCTTGTCAATCATGCACGGACATTAATCATATTTTTTCTTATTTATTTGTTGCAAAAATCTAATTTTTTTAATTTTTTAACTATTTTTCATATTTATTTATCAGGAAAATAGAGCATTTACTGGTTTTTTTATTTTTTTTATTTTGACAACTAAGAATCACTCATTTTCCACATTTTATCCCTCATACATCATTTTTATCAAACCTGAAATGGTAAAAAATCCCATTTTCTTTGTAAAATGCGTGTTTTTCGGGTTTTAGAAAATTATTTTCAGCATTATGGCATTATGTATTCTGATTTTTCTGACGTAGAATCATCAAACATATAGCAAACAACATTCCTACTAGTTTTCATCCAATATGAACATCATTTGACCAACCAAACCTAAAAAAGAAGCATTGTTTCTTTATAAAATAGAATTACTGGGTTTTTTATAGTTGCGGGTTTGTAAAACTGGATTTGAGGTAGCAAGACAGTCCACCATTAATGCTCAGCCCATCTCCAATCATCCATCTCCAGCCCCAAGTCGCCTCGGAAGCGATCCGATAGTACCATGCCGGACAAGCATTCACCACCCGGGCTTCATCTCCCTTCACATGCACAAAGTACCCCTTGCAGGAGAGAGAGAGGGAGGAGAGAGAAATAGTAAAAACTAGTTTGCTCTCCTCCTTGGGATCCAAGCGATTCCATGCAAAATTTACTTAACACTTCCTCCATTGAGCTAGGATATATGTTGAAGTTTTAACATTTCTCAAGACATGAGTTCTAATAATCCCTTACTCAAAGCATCATAGCTATAATCTTAATGATTGTTGTTTGCACTAGCTACACATAACTTCAAGAACCCAATGAGCTAATAGCTCATGATATTAGTAAGACTTTAATGCAAGATCAATTTGTGTACCATTGATGCATGTGTCATATAATCTTTCACATGCATGTACCCTCTATGTGCATCTGCGAGCCTTAACAATATTGTCCTAGGTAAAGAATAATTGAGGACTTATCGATGCCTAGTATTTTAGAAATATTTATGTTGCTCATGATATGCATGGATTTGTCGCATAGCAACGAGGGCAATTAACTTCCCTTGATACAAGCACTTCGCAAACTTCATCCTCGAATATTTGAGATGGACTTTATCCTTTCAATTAACCTATTCTTACGCTGCCTAGTACGATCGAATGCACCTCGTGTAAAAATCAAAGCAAGTAGTCCTTTAATTCGAAAATATATTACTTACAATCGGTAGTACTGCAGTTGGATCGACAGTGATGCCCTCGTCCCGACTTCATTGCAGTATGTGGGATTTCCACCCGTGCTTGAAACTCTTTGCTTGGGAGCCATTCCCAATCTTCCTCGCTAGAATGCGATTTCTGTAGGAATTTTAGCAACCTCTTGAGTAGAAGAGGGGGGAAATTAGGGAAACTAGCTTGCGGGGTAGAGAAATAAACTTGGGGAAGAAGGAAGAGGAAACACGCTGATCCAAGAAAATCACAAAAAAATATTTTTTTAACACTTTGTTGATTTTTTGTACATTTGGAGGTTTGAAATAAAGAAGAGGGTGGGAACAACCTCTTGGGAAATCCAAGAAATCACTGGATGGAAATATTTCATGGACCGGTTTACCAAGGGGGGGTGAAGAGTAAAGGTCAATGGAGGAAGGTGAAGGAAAAATGTGTAATGTGAAAAGAAAAGACATGAAATGGATTTGGAGCCATCCAAAGGGCATGTGAGGCTCATAATGTCATGGCTTTGGAGCCTTATGATAATTCAAACAAATGGGACCCTTCTTGGAAGTATTAGTGGAAGAAAAATCAGGCACATGATTTTGTAAAATTTTTTAAAAATACTTTCACTCCTATCCAAAAAACTTTTCAACATAAAAGTTGTAGCGCGTGAGTTGAAGCTTTGGCTGGTATTTTTTTAATAATTTTTTAGAGCTACAAGTCAGGAGATATGGCCAAAATGGTGGACGCCAACTTTTTCCAACTGCGGTGGAGACCACCTCCCAATTTTATACACACTCACACTTTCTTCTCCACACTTAACACTTCCATAAAACATCATTCATTAGACTCCCAACCCTTTCTCCTCTCTTCTCCTCTCTCTCAAGCTAATAAACCATTAGAATTCTCCTCCTAAATCACCCTCAAATTATCCTTAATTGTAGTAGTAATGTATGAATTCTCACTATTCTCTCTCCATTATTGCTAGATATGATCTTATTTTATGAAGATTCTCTATATTTTTTTATAGGAGAGCTCTTGGATTCAAGCTATGGGAGGGAGAATGAAGACAACTCACCTATGATGGAACTTGATTAAGTACAAAATTGGTCAACAAAACATCTAGATGAAGCTTTCGCATTGGTGGAACTGCCTTAATGCAGCTTTGGTGGTGTTAATTCCTATTCTATCTTAACCTTCTCCCTAAACACCCTCAAGGCCTATATAAAGAGGCATTCTCCTTTGTAATTTGCAAAAGAAAAAAGAGAGAGCCAAGAGGCCTTCTTTAGCCCTATTGAGCCTTCCCCATTCTCCCTCATGAGCTTATGCAGTTCATTCCCTTACTATAGCTTATGCATGCTCTACAGTGTAATAAGCCCATGCTATTGGTGTCCATATTGTGTATATTGGTTATGTCTTGAGGGTTCTTCATCTATTGTGCCCTCTTAAGTTTTATTGATTCATCTATTTTTTGTAGTTCTCTCTCTCTCTTTCTCTCTCTTAGTTTTCCTCTCTTATCGCTCACAAGCTCCTCTCCCTCTTGCATAGCATTCTAGTCCGCTCTTCCATGATTAGGTGGTGCCCTTACCTCATTCACTTTGTAGAAGAAGGGAGTTTGGCATAGTATAGAGGTTGCCATACCGAATTTCCTTCGTCATAAATTGGTGCCCCCGCTGAGGACATTCTCATCCACAATTCTCTACCTCCTTATGCGGGATGATACAACACATAGTGGTGCATCCTCTACAACAAGTGCTCCAAGTGGCTCTTCTTCAACGCCTTCACTAACTCTTTTTGAAGCTGGTCGAAGTCCATGACTCCCACAATGGTCTCCCAAGGAAGCCCAAGAAAGGAAGTATGCCTACCAGATGATGGCACGTATGCGGGTAAAAGGTGTTTAACTTAGAAATTCCATTCTCTCACAATGGAAAAAATCATGTTGCCATCAATTGTTAGGTTCTCATAATTGTGGTGAGTCTTTTGCAAACAAAGTGAAGACCCTTTCAGGAGGTTCTCGTCTCCAAATCATCAAATCCCTCTCTCTCTCTAGCCTAATCCACATCAAAGGAGGACAACTATGCATGAACGGTGTGGAGTTGTGTAGAGGTGCAAAGTATAGAGACTACCTTCAACTGTTGCTAGCTCGAAGGTTGGGTGTGGTTGAAAAGGTGGCCATCACACCTTATGAAATATATATCACCGAGGATGGACACACTAAGGCAAGAATAATCACTGGTGAGCAAATTCTCTATATAGCAAAGTTGGTGGATTCCAGAAAGAAACACTTTGGGGAAAATCCTTCATAATTCAAGAAAGTGCATTCCCTCTACTCCCTTAAGTAGTCTCCACTTATGAATAATAATAATGGCCCGAATTTCTACACCTTCCACTCTGTATAAAACATCCGAGTTAATGTATGCATCAGTAGAAAGGTTTTCTTCCACCAGCGCCTTGTCATGTACTTTGGGACTGAAAGATTAAGGGAGATTCTTGTATCACCAGAACCTATAATTTTCCCAATGCTAGACTACAATGCATCCTTCAATGTACATGTCTTTATTTTATTATAATAGTTTCTCATGAATCACCGCGAGTTGTATGGACCAATCCAACCTCTTGCTATGCAAACTATGCATATTGTAGCCAGCACAAAGCTTAGATTCCAAGGCATTATTAGAAGCATACTGGGGCCTAAATGTCTTGCTGAAATCAATGCATATGTGAACCCATTCATCCTTCCCCTCATAAAATACTGGGGCCTAAATTAGAAGCATACCGGGGCCTAGATGTCTTGCTGAAATCAATGCATCTGTGAACCCATTCATCCTTCCCCTCATAAAATACAACTTAAGTCTAGACGTGTTCATCTTTGTACTCTACTAAGGCAACGTCGCATTTCCAAGCTTCTTTGGGTGCAATGGGAAAAATGCAGTGGATTTTTTGGACAACCTTGAGATGGCCTTCCTTGTCTTTGGGAGGGATGATGAAGCATTAAAGTTGAGGGCTTTTCCTTTGGTGCTCAAGGAAGACGCTAGAATGTGGTTCCAAAATCTAAATCTGGCCCAAAGAGCTGAATGGGAGGGATTGAAGATAGCTTTCTTGCAGAGATTTCAACAAACTAACTCAGTTGAAGAGTTATGGAAACGGTTTTTTGCCCTCCATCAAAGTGATCCTTATGGTTATGCAACTTATGAGGAAGGGTTTTTGAAGCTTTGGGGGCAGTGGTCAGACTCATTGAATCCTGGTGAGAGAGCTCCAA
Organism: Lygodium microphyllum; assembly: GCF_053477565.2. NCBI lineage: Eukaryota > Viridiplantae > Streptophyta > Polypodiopsida > Schizaeales > Lygodiaceae > Lygodium > Lygodium microphyllum. Next base: position 72,451,470 of record NC_141136.1, read on the forward strand.
ACTACCTTCAAAAGGACTGATTTATTTCAGGTTTGAAACCCTTGCTCAGGTAAAGGTGAAATTTCCAAACACTTTTGAAGATGCTTTGAGAATCACTAGGGAAAAGAATTGAAAGATTCTCTACCAAGCCCAAGCTAGCCAAGTAGTTTTGGCAAACAACATCACAACTATGGAGGCCTCTCAAGCATCCCAAATGTATCTAATGCACTAGGCCTTGTTAGAGGTCAAGAAGACATGATCCAACAAATAAACAATCTTACCAATCAATTAGAGGGTTTGAGAGTGAATCTTGTGCAAGGTGCAAGAAGACCTATCGAGGGGAATGGTGGGAATCGACCACAAATGCGGCGACAAGAAAGGGAGATGTTGTGTTACAACTGTGGAGAAAATGGACATGGCATGTACAATTGTTCTCACCCTAGAAGATATGATCACCCTGCCAGAGGCCCTCGACAATAAGTAAGCCCTCCTCGTGCTAGGACTCAAGAGCAAGAGCAGTCGCGACCTGCAATTTCACAACCACCTTATGTTCATGCTGAAACCCTTGTTGTTCAACCAAATGTTAATGTCATAAAAATAGAGGAGGTGGTCAGGGATAGAAGGCTCCAAGAAGAAATAGCGAGAGGTAAGATGAAGGTAGATGTAGTAGAGACCATGCCTATCAAGCGGATACATGTCCAAACTGAGGCAAGCAAGGAAGCAATCAATGAGGCAAGTACATCACGGGCACCTAGAGATGAAGGGAAGAAGAGAAAGACTCGAACTAAGTCTAAAATTGATATCTCAGACTTCCCTTTGGGTTCTCGGACACAACCTTATGATCTGATAGTAGATGTGAGCTCGGGGCCAAAAATTATTTGGCCACAACTACTTAATGCCTCTCCAAAGCTACGACGACAATGGTAAAAAATGGTAAGCACAAGGGCAAGGCAAGGTAAAATGGTTAGTGCAATCAAGGCATATGGCCTCAAAGATATAGTGCCTTTAGTGGAAGCTCAAATCAAAGGTCAACAGATTCGAAAAACATACATCGATAGTGGAGCAGAGGTTTGTGTCATGACAACAAAGCTTATGCATCAATTAGGCATAGAAGTAATGGAATCCTCAACCTTTAGGGCAAAGATGGCCAACAATGATGCGGTCACATGTGTGGGTGTAGTGAAAGCTCTGAGAGTTTCTGTTTTTGGAATCACTGCAGCAGTGGATGTTTATGTGATGCCAATAAAGGGAGAATGATATCCCCTCATCCTAGGGAGACCTTGGCTTATGGGCATCGGAGCTAGGCAAAATTGGGCAATAGGGGATTTGGAGTTGAGGCCACGTAAGGTGGGTAGCCACGATCAAAAAGTGGTTTACAACTTGAAGAGTGGGCGTCAAGAGAACCTTGAACTAGAAACATCTGCCGATGAGTGGAGCTCAAGTGGATGTTCCTCATCGGTAGAAGAGGAAGAGAGTTCAAGTGGAGAGAGTGATAGCACTCTCTAAGTTATGGGCATCACCTTAAAGCAACCTACCTCATCAGAAGACAACCCAAGAATCCAAGGAGAAGATGTGTGAGATGCTAGCCTAGAGAAGATGATACCCAAGGATATAAAGGATGAAGAAAGGGAGGGTTATGTGAATGTCCTCAAGAAGCATGCATCATTGTTTATTTTTTATTATACTCACATTACAGGTGTCACTGCAGTGAAGCATCACATCCAACTCAAAGAAGGAAGCAAACATGTAGTACAAAGATTGAGAAGGCTGGGAGTTGTGCAACAGGATGCACTGTTGACAGAGGTGAAGAGACTCTTGAATACAGGATTCATATACCTATTGGGAGATTCAGAATGGGTCTCCCCAGTAGTAGTGAGGCCAAAGAAAAATGGTAAGTGGCGAGTATGCATAGATTACAAGCCACTAAATGCTGCAACAAAGAGAGACCACTTCTCTCTCCCATTTCAGGATGAAATCTTGAATGAAGTAGCGAGACATGAGTGGTATACATTGTGTGATGGCTACTCTGGCTACTTCCAGATTTGCATTGCAGAGGAGGATCAAAAGAAGACCACTTTCATCATCACACCGTGGGGCTATTTTTCCTTTCGAGTCATGCCCTTTGGTCTCACAAATGCCTCAACAACCTTTCAACGATTCATGAATATGGTCTTTTAACCTTACTTTGGTAAGTCCATAAGGGTTTTCATATATGACTTTTGTATTTACAGCTCAAGGAACATACATCTACGCAAGGTTGATGAAGGATTTACTCGCTTAGCTAGGTTGGGTGGACAACTAAATAAGGATAAATGTCACATTGGGGAAAGCAAGGTTACACTACTAGGGCATGTAGTGTCAATTGAAGGAATTGAGGTAGATCCAAAAAAGGTAGAAACATTGCTAGCTCTACCTTCCCCAACCTCCATCAAACAATTAGTTTCCTTCTTACAAAAGCTAAGATATTTGGGTAGATTTATACACTTACTCTCTCAGGCCATATATCCCCTGCAGCAAACTGACACGCCAAGAAACACTTGTATGGAGTGAACAAAGTGAAGAACATTTTAAGGAGATAAAGAAAATGTTGGGGTCACTTCCTATAATCCTCCAGCCTTAAACATTCTTTGTAAACCCTAGCGTGGGAGAAGAGGCCATTGGTGATGCTCTCCTACAAAAAGATCCAAAAACATCCTTCATGAGGCTTGTGTATTTTGCCAGCCGCCTCATGAAAGCCTCAGAGAAGGCTTACACCTCCATGGAACAACTAGTGTTGGCCCTCATGTTTGCAGTAACCAAATTTTGGCCATATTTGCTTCCAAAGAGGTTTGTGATCATCACTGTGGAGAATATATTTCCCTATGCACTACAACATATGGAAATCTCTGACAAAATAGTAAAGTGGGTGGTTCGACTTCAAGAGTTTGATTATACAGTGCAAGTTGAAAAAACAACTCGAGCATGTCTAGCTGATATTTTGACAAACAGATGCTATGAGAAAAATATCAAGTTGAAAAGAAAGGACCTTTCACCACCCCCATCCATAAAGACTCTTGTAGATGCTTATAGCCTCTACTTTGATGGTGCATACAAGAGAACTAAGGATAAGGCAGCCGTAGGCATTGTTGTTTTCTCTCCTTTAGGAGAGAAAATCTATGGTGAAGGAATCATCTTGGAAGGTGTCCACTCTAAAAATGAGGCAAAATATCAAGCTTTAATTCATGGTCTTTGTTGGTGTCTTAGTAATTCAATTGAGAGGTTGAATGCTTTTGGAGACTCCATGCTATTGGTAATGCAGATGCAATGTACATGGGCATACAAAAATGCAAGCCTCTCTAGTAAAATGAGAGAGGACAAATCTCTTATGAGAAGATTTAGGGAGGCACAAGTACATAATGTACCAAGAGACCAGAACAAGGATGCCGACCATCTAGCATCATCAAAGCTGAATGAGTCAATGGTGGAAGCAATGGCTATCAAACCCCCACTTTAGCAAGGCAAGGAAGACTTAGAAGATATTCTACACCTCTTAGAGCAAGGAGAAGCTCCCAAACACCTGACTAAGGGAGAAAGACAGTGGCTAGCTCGGAAGGCTACAAGATATCACATGGTAAATGATAGTTTGTATTGTCTTCGTAAGGATGGTGTGCTTAGGAAAGTGCCTTCAAAATGGAAAATTGAAGAAATCTTAAAAGCTTGCCATGATGATGTGTGTGGAGGCCACTTTGCACACGACATCACAAGTAGAAAGGTTCTACAAGCTAGCTTTACCTGGCCCAGTCTACACCGAGATGTCAAATATTGGTGTCAAACATGTGAAGAATGTCAGAAATCAGGAACATGACGGCTCATAGCAGAACCCCAAACCCCAATCAAGGTATATGGACCCTTTGAGAAGTGGAGAATTGATGCCATAGGGCCTCTACCACGCACTCCATCAGGAAAAGAGTATATTATCATGGGGGTAGATTACATGACTAGATGGGCCGAGGCTATGCCAACTAGAAGAATCACTGTTAAGGAAGTGAGTAAATTCATCTTTGACCACATTTGTTGTAGGTTTGGTACCCCTCTTAAAATACTATCAGATAGAGGACCAGGGTTTAGAGCTAATGTGGTGGTGAACTCATGCAAAAGCTAAATATTCAACGACGACACTCTACCCCTTACTACCCTCAATGCAATGGATTGGTGGAAAAGGTAAATGGAATGATTTGTAAAATCATCAGCAAACAGATACATTCAAGGCCCCGGGATTGGGACAAGCACCTTAGTGGAGCTCTATGGGCTTACAGAACCTCCTTCAAAACCATGTTAAGGTTCACATATTTTCATCTAGTTTATGGACAAGAGGCTCTTTTTCCTATTGAGGTGAAATTAGCTAGCCTTTGGGTATTAGGTGGCACAATAGGCTCTCAAAAGGAGAAGTTACATCAAAGATTACTGGATCTAGAGAGGCTACAATTGGATCGTGAAGAAGCCATCAACCACTACTCCCAGGAAATTGAGAAGCGTAGAGAAAAGTTCAACAAGAAGCTAATAGATAAAAACATCAAGGAGGGATCTCTAGTGCTTCGATATGACAATTGCTTTGATAAAAGAAAGGATGGCAAGTTTCTCTACCGGTGGAAGGGACCGTTTTGGGTCACAAAAAAATTCAACAATGGCTCCTACAAACTTCAAGACATTGAGGGAAAAGTGCACAAGACCAGGGTAAATGGATGGCACTTAAAACCCTATCACATCAAGGTGGGGTCAGCTCAAGATACCAAAGAGTGTCTAGAGGCATAAATACCTCTAGCCAGGTTGGGGGGCCCCCTATATGATCCGAGAAAATCACAAAAAAATATTTGTCTAACACTTTGTTGCTTTTTTGTACATTTGGAGGTTTGAAATAAAGAATAGGGTGGGAACAACCTCTTGGAAAATCCAAGAAATCACTGGATGGAAATATTTCATGGACCGATTTACCAAGGGGGGGTGAAGGGTAAAGATCAATGGAGGAAGGTGAAGGGAAAATGTGTAATGTGAAAAGAAAAGACATGAAATGGATTTGGAGCCATCCAAAGGGCATGTGAGGCTCATAATGTCATGGCTTTGGAGCCTTATGATAATTCAAACAAATGGGACCCTTCTTGGAAGTATTAGTGGAAGAAAAATCAGGCACATGATTTTGTAAGATTTTTTAAAAATACTTCCACTCCCATTCAAAAAAATGTTTCAACATGAAAGTTGTAGCGCGTGAGCTGAAGTTTTGGCTAGTATTTTGTTTATAATTTTTTGGAGCTACAAGTTGGGAGATATGGCCAAAATGGTGGATGCCAACTTTTTTCAACTACGGCGGAGACCACCTCCCAATTTTATACACACCCACACTTTCTTTCCCACACTTAACACTTCCATAAAACATCATTCATTAGACTCCCAACCCTTTCTTCTCTCTTCTCCTCTCTCTCAAGCTAATAAACCATTAGAATTCTCCTCTTAAATCACCCTCAAATCATCCTTAATTGTAGTAGTAATGTACGAATTCTCACTATTCTCTCTCAATTATTGCTAGATATGATCTTATTTTATGAAGATTCTCTAGATTTTTTTATAGGAGAGCTCTTGGACTCAAGCTATGGGGGAGAGAATGAAGACAACTCACCTATGATGGAACTTGATTAAGTACAAAATTGGTCAATAAAACATCTAGATGGAGCTTTCACATTGGTGGAACCGCCTTAATGCAGCTTTGGTGGTGTTAATTCCTATTCTATCTTAACCTCCTCCCTAAACACCCTCAAGGCCTATATAAAGAGGCATTCTCCTTTGTAATTTGCAAAAAAAAAGAGAGAGAGCCAAGAGGCCTTCTTTAGCCCTATTGAGCCTTCCCCATTCTCCCTCATGAGCTTATGCAGTTCATTCCCTTACTATAGCTTATGCATGTTCTACAGTGTAATACACCCATGCTATTGGTGTCCATATTGTGTATATTGGCTATGACTTGAGGGTTCTCCATCTCTTGTGCCCTCTTAAGTTTTATTGATTCATCTATTTTTTGTAGTTCTCTCTCTCTCTCTCTCTCTCTCTCTCTCTCTCTCTCTCTCTCTTAGTTTTCCTCTCTTCTCCCTCTTGCATAGCGTCCTAGTCCACTCTTCCATGACTAGGTGGTGCCCTTACCTCATTCACTTTGTGGCAGAAGGGAGTTTGGCATAGTATAGAGGCTGCCATACTGAATTTCCTTCATCAACGTGTGTGGCCACCCTCTAGAGGGGAAGAGAAAGAATCTCTGTTCCTCTCTCATTCTCTCTTTTTCCCTCTTCTTCTTCTTTCTCCCTCTCTCTCTCTCCCTCTTCTTCTTTTTCCCTTCTTCTCCTCCTTCTCTTCTTCTCTCCTCTCTCTCTCCCTCTCTCTTACTCTTCTTCTCCCTCTCTCTCCCTCTCTTCTTCTTCTTCTTCTTCTTCTTCTTCTTTTCTTCTCTCTCTCTCTCCCTCTCTCTTACTCTTCTTCTCCCTCTCTCTGTCTTCTTCTTCTTCTTCTTCTTCTTCTTCTTCTTCTTCTTCTTCTTCTTCTTCTTCTTCTTCTTCTCTCTCTCTCTCTCTCCCTCTTCTTCTTCTTCTTCTTCTCCTCCTCCTCTTCTTCTCCTTCTCTCCTTCTCCTCTCTCTCTCTCCCTCTCTCTCTCTCTCTCCCACAGCAACCAAGGGGGAGAAAGAGTAAGGCGGTCCTTTTCCTTCGCTTAAGGGGGGTTTTTTAAGGGGGAGGGGGGGTTATAATTGGGTGGTGTGGGGAGGAGGTGGAGCCACTGGTGTCTCCCTACACCCACCTCTCATGGGTGCATGGCAGTGGGAGTTGACCCATGGCCTCCCCCTCCATCCATATCATTGTCATCATCATTTATCGGCCTTGTCGTTGTCTTCTCTTTCGGCTTCCTCGTCATCCACATTATTAACATCATCCTTTTCCACCCCCTTGCCACATGCTGGACGATAGGGGGAGGAAATTTTTAAAAAATCACTTTTTTTTTGTTAAAGCGGGCGGCGATATTACATCCTCCCCCCCTTAGATAACTTGAGATGTCCTCATCTCGAAAGAACTAGGGAAGACAAGCATTAATGAGTCTTAAGGCCTGTGGGTTAGGACCCACCATGTGTCTGTTGCGCTACTCGTAATAACTCAGGTAATACAACTATATTATTGCAATTAACCGTAGGTAGAAGATAGGATTTGTTTCCAATATAAGTTGTGTTACATGTCGATAGAGCTTCTAGGATTTCTAATCATCCTGAAGAGGTGTAGTAGGCTCTAGGTCTTTGTCTTCGTGACTCCTCTATATATCCATAGACTGCACTTGTGTAGCTTCATTTCCTTGGGGGTTCAATGTCTTCTAGGACTTAAGTTAGGGCAGTCTGCTTGGATTTGCCATAGCTCATTACAATGGAAGCATTGACAGTAGGGACATCTCCTACGGATGTGCCCTATCTCGCTGCACGTGTGACATCTCTTGTCCTGATCTTGGGAATCATCTTTGTCACAATTGCCCGGTTTAAGTTCTTGGATGATTGGCTTTGCTCAAAGTAATGCATCTTGCAAGTCTGTTGGACGCATTGCCTCTCGAGACAGTGGTTCAGGCCATGGCAAAACTTGGATACTTGCTGCACAATATCCATAGGTAGTGCGTATTTTAGTGGAGTTACAAACTTCAAATATTAGACTTCCAAGGTTAATTCTAGCTGCTTGATCTTGAAGAATTCATTCATCTTCAAAGACTAGTAGGTTGGCGGAAGGTATCGTCCGCGTACAACATTTTTCAGCTAAGCCCAAGTGATAGCGGCTTCAGAAACACCTTGATCCTTGCACCATTGCTTCCACCATATCCAAGCCTGGCCAACTAACTTAAGTTTGCCTATCATTGCTTGATTGGAGAAAGTGGTTCCTGAAGCAGGAAAATAATCAACCATCGACTCAATCCATATCTCTACCTCTCTTGCGACATCTATCCCTTCTCCATCAAACTCGAGTGCCTTAATTTTCTTGAGAAGAAATTTATTCTCTTGAATGTCAGCATTCGTGGGTGCAAAAGGTGCTTGACAATCAAGCCATACCACTTAGATTATTCTTTTTAGGATATGCCTATGAACCATACATTAATCAATCACATATCATCATGACATTTGGCTCTGATACTAATAGTAACGTGCCCTATTGGCTATCCAAGCACATTTTAGCAATCCATCGAGAAAGAAATCTAAGCGTCACCGCCTGGCACTCCCATGGAATGTTTTGGGCATTGTCGCTTAGGTTTTCTTGAGTCGGCCTCGCAACGAAACGAACCCGCTAGGATCGACCTGAAATCTGAGTTCCTAATGGTCAAGGTCTCCTGACAACATTCTAGCATTGGGTCCTAGACATCCTACTTTATGCAGAGATTCCCAAGCCAAAGTGGATCCAAGCCGCACTTGGTTCAAAGAGAATGGAAAACAAGAGGGATGCACCACTCAATCTCTCTATCCATAGGGCATAGTCCCATTCTGGTCCCCTAAAATGGCATGAATCAGGTTCTAACTTAACATTACCTAGAGGTTGAATGATGAAAAAACCTTGTGAGAAGCCTCCTAGTTCTCTGGGACCACCCTGCCATAGGACAGACCTGTCGGGGTTCTGTCCAACCGCTTCCCTTGATAGCTTTATTTTTCTAATTAGGTCCTATCACATTTATGTGTGACATTCAAAATTAGCTTCCTTAATTCAATCATTAGGAAACGGGGTTCATTCGCGTAATTTACAGCACAATCACGAAAACAAAGCAAGTAGTCCTTTGACAAAAACAAGTTCAAACAAGTTAACTTATCTCAAGTTAATCTTTGTCTCCTACCCATACATGAGAATTATATATCCCTTCTATCCAAGAGAAGTACCCGGTCTAAATCACATGGCACCATAATTTCCATGGAGTATCTAGAATAGGATCTTCCAATGCCTCCAAACGTTGGGCTCATGGCAATCTACAAGTCCATTCCGCACTTAGCAACAGGGGGTGTCCAAAGCTCCACTAACCCCAAGCGACCTAGGAGTGAGACACACTTTCTGTGGTTGGCCTTTTCACCACTCGACCTTCGGCCTATGAATTGAGCAGTGCCCTCTTGGGTTGAAACATAGCGTGACTTTGGAGATGATCCACCCGTGCAAAATATCCTTCCTTAATTAATCCAATAAAGAATCAAGCACAATCAAGGCAATCAGCCTAATATCATCTTCTAGGAAAACATTCCTTTATTTTCCCATGGCAACTTGTCATCACTGACCCTTGCCATGCATTTACCATCAAACACAAGCACTTGGAATAATCATCTAGATCACATCCCAACAATTAGTTTAATACAAAAGCATTTAGAATGTCATTTGATCAATCAACAAAAACAATGCTATCCTTTTCCAAAAATTCAAGGAATAGTCACAATAACCTTCCATCACGTGTTTGCTCTCCCCCTTGGGATCTTAGCGATTCCATGCAAAATTTACTTAAGACTTCTTCCATTCGGCTAGGACATATATCAAAGTTTCAACATTGCTCCAGACACGAGTCTAATAATCCCTTACTTTGATTGATAACCAAACCTTCTTGAGTACAAAAGCATCCTTTGACTTTGGGTTTCCTAACTCTTGAGCTCTTCATTTGGCTTTGAGGCCTAGAGTTGTTTGTATCCATCTAATCCAACCCTGAATAGGATTGATAAGCATAGTTGCTATCGGATGGATCTCAAGGCATCATAGTTATAATCCTAATGATTGTTGTTTGCACTAGCTATGCATAACTTCAAAAACCCAATGAGCTAATAGGTCGTGATATTAGCAAGACTTTAATGCAAGATCAATTTGTGTACCATCAATGCATTGTTGACATATCGAGCTCCACTCGTGATACGCCAGGGTGACCGTTGTGTATTTATGTCACCGACTTGTCAGTTGCAGATGCGGTTGGTACACCGCCCCTGAATAATAGCTACATGATAGCTATCCTTATCTACTCTAGTTCGTGGCTCAGTTAGTATGCCACCTTAGTTAGTTGAGTTTGGTTTGAGACCCATATCTAGGGTTCTTCTATTTCTTTGTACTTGAGTTCTTTTGGTTTCCACAACTAAGAAGAGGAAAAACTGTTTTCAGCCTCCACCCTTGTGTGTATTCTCCCATTGTGCAAGCAAGAAAGATACAAGTGAGACTCCTTCCTTCTCTCCCACAATCTTGACATGGTATCAGAGCCTTGTTCGTGGTAAGGAGCTCAAGAAAGCAAGCCAAGCTCGCGGTGTTCTGGTAAGAGGAGCAGTGTTGCTTTCATTTTCTGTTTTGGGAGCAGATCTCTGCAGGTAGCACAGTCGGAAAGTGCAGGAGTGCATTGTCTCAGGTTGAGACGCCCTTCGCGTTGAAGCAAGAGGGCAGTATATGCTGCGGGACAGGGCTTTAGCCCTAGTCGACCTTATTTTTTTGATTTGAGGCCATTTCGGGGCCTGTTTTGGAGGCGGAAGTTTTCTGCACGCACTCAGGAAAAGACCCAGTTTTATGCTGTGCAGCCACTGTTCTACAGGTCGGTGAATAGTTACTGTAAAAATTGCATTGTATGCTTGTGCGCAGAGACATTGGGAGTTACAGAATCATCCCTGTTGCCTGTTGATGCAAAATCGTCACTAGGAAGTGACTGTGTGGTCATATACCACTTTCGCCAGTTTTGCAGATTTTCCCTTGTGAGGGTGAAGCTGTGGTTTTTGTAGTGACAGAATTTTTTGCAGTCTTCTGTAATGGCATCTGATTCTCTTTCGCAGATTGTCACTGAAAAGCTTGACAAGAACAACTTCCAAGCATAGAAGTTTAGAATGACGAATTTCCTTATGGGAAAAGGATATTGGGAATTTGTTGCAGGAAATGAAGAAGAACCAGTTCTTCCTGATGTTCCCAATCAACAGCAAATGCAGGCATTTAAAGCATGGCATGAGAGAGCCAGGAAAGTTATGTATTGGCTGTCTATCAGCATTTCAGACTCTATGATTGTGCATATTCAGGATGCAAGTACGCCAAAGGAGGCATGGGATACTTTGTCAAAAATGTATAGCACAAATACGCAAGCCAGGAAAATGCAGCTCAAGCAAGAGTTGCACAATGTGCAAAGAGAAAATATGAGCATCAACGACTACCATATGAAGGTGAAGAAGATTGCAGATGCACTTGCTTCCATTGGGTCACCAGTGGAAGATGATGATTTAGTTTCTGTGACCTTGAATGGTCTAGGAAAGGATTATGCACAGTTTGGGACATCCATTTCAGTTCGTGAAAGATTTCCTGATTTTGAGGAGTTGATTGCTCTTCTAATTTCTGAGGAACAGAGAAATGGTGGTGCATCTTCTTCAGGAGGAACTTCAAAAGAAGCTGTTTTCTACTCAAATGCTGGAAGAGGTAGAGGCAGAGGTAGAGGAGGCCGATTTGGAGGCCGTGGTAGAAATCAGAATATGCAGCAAACTCAAGAAAACCAGTCCTATGGAGGAGGACGTGGTAACTCTAGAGGCAGGGGGAGCCAAAGAGGTCGTGGTGGATGGCAAAGAGGCCAAAATGCAAACAGTAATGTTGAATGCTACTACTGTGGTAAAATGGGTCATATGGCTAAAGACTGCTATAAAAAGCAGAATGACATCATGAATGGAAAACTGCAACAAGGGAATTATGCATCTTCTAGTAGACAGGGTGATTACAGAAATGAGCATTTATTCATGGTGCAGCACATGAACAATTCTGTGACAGGTGCAGAAGAAAGCAATGATGTATGGTATGTTGACTCAGGTGCATCAAACCACATGACAGGTCATGCAGAATGGATGGAGGATGCAAGGAAAATGGAAAAACTAGGATTTGTGGAGACTGGTGATGATACTGCACATCCTATTGTGCATATTGGAAAAATTCCCTTGTCTATGCAGGATGGGAAAAAGAAATACCTGTCCGATGTATTTCATGTCCCGAATATCACCAAGAATCTGGTTTCTGTCGGTCAAATGGTTGAGCAGGGCTTGCAGGTCAGATTTAATCCTCATGGATGCTTTGTTGAGGATATGAAAAATAAAGGTCGCTTGATAGCAAAAGGAAAGAAGAAGGGCAGAATGTTTACGTTGGATGCAGACATGTCTGAATTGAGTGCAGCAATGTTTGCACATGGGACCGGTGTAGTTGCAGATATTGATATCTGGCATAAACGCATTGGTCATGTTAATGTACAGCGACTTAAATCAATGCAGGCCCAAAATATTGTTGCAGGATTGCCAAAATTCAAGGTTGCAGAAATGCATAAGGTATGTGAAGCCTGTCAGTTTGGAAAACAGGCAAGGAAACCATTTCCTAGACATGTTCAAGAGAGTGAGAAGCCATTGGAATTAATCCACTCTGATGTGTGGACTACTACATCTCTTGGAGGCTGTCATTATTTTGTCAGTTTTATTGATGACTATAGCAGAAAAGTTTGGGTGTATTTTATGAAAAAGAAAAGTGAAGTTTTTGGGCATTTCAAAACTCTTAAAGCTATGGTTGAAAAAGAAACAGGCCTGTAAGTAAAATGCCTAAGGTCAGATGGAGGGGGAGAGTACCTCTCAAATGAGTTTGCAAGGTTCCTGCAGGAGCATGGCATAAAGCAGCAATATTCATGCAGTCATATCCCACAGCAAAATGGAATTGCAGAAAGAAAAAACAGACATATTGGAGAGGTGTCTCGTGCCATGCTCAATGAAAAAGACCTGCCAGATTTTTATTGGGCTGAAGCAGTTGCTACAGCAGTCTACATAATGAACAGGACTCCCACTGCAGCAATACATGGAATGACTCCAGAGGAGAGGTATACTGGTAGGAAACCAGATATTTCTCATTTGAAATTTTTTGGTTGCATTGCCTATGTACATGTGCCAGATGAGCTGAGATCCAAGTTGGATCCAAAAGCTGAGAAGTGCATCTTTATTGGTTACTCTCTGCAGCAAAAAGGGTATAGATGCTATAACCCTTCTACTCGTAAGTTTACAGTGAGCAGAGATGTTGTTTTTGATGAGATGAGTAGCTGGTATAAACCAGTAAATGTGATTGATGATGTAGATGCACAAAATGGTAATGCTGCACAGAATTCACAGCAGCAGTCACAAAATATTAGTGGACCTGGAGCGTCCTCTAGTAGTGGCTCACATTCTTCGCCATGGACAGGTAGATTGAGATCAGGAGAATCTTCTGAAGGCAGCGCAAATAGTGGTATGCAGGTATCACGAAAAGGAAAAGAGAAGGTTGATCAGCCCATGTTTGATGTGAATGCAGGTCACTCTTATGTGGATGGTGAATCCAGTGGCTCAGAACAGAGCATTGATGATGAGTTGGGTATTCCTTCTATTGTTACACCTGGAGTAAGGAAGACCAGGGATGTTTTGAGAGCACCTGGGAGTGAACCCACTTTGCGCAGGTCTACCAGAGTTAGGTATCTTGTGGATAGGCTGAAATATGATGGATTTACAGCCATTCACTATGCATATATGGTCAAGCTGATACAGGAACCAGAACCCACTTCTTTTGAGCAAGCCATGGAAAAAGAAAAATGGGAGAAAGCCATGGATGAAGAAATGGATGCCTTGGAAGCAAACGCTACATGGGAATTGGTACCTTTGCCTAAAGGTAAGAATGCAATTGGCTGTAAGTGGGTTTATAAGGTGAAGCACAATGCTGATGGTTCTGTGAACAGATACAAGGCAAGATTAGTAGTCAAGGGGTATGCACAAACATATGGCATTGACTATGAAGAAACATTCAGTCCGGTTGCAAGGATGGCAACCGTAAGAGCAGTCATTGCTATGGCTGCATCAAAGGGATGGTCTTTACATCAGATGGATGTAAAGAATGCCTTCTTGCATGGTGATTTGCAAGAAGAGGTCTATATGGAGCAGCCACCAGGTTATGTGCATGCTGTTCATCCTGAGTTTGTTTGCAGGTTGAAGAAAGCCTTGTATGGCTTGAAGCAAGCACCTAGAGCATGGTCTGACAAGATAGGACAGTATCTTGTCACTATTGGCTTTCAGATTTCCAAGGCAGACTTCTCACTTTATGTGAGAAAAACAGAGAAAGGTATTATGCTACTTGTCATTTATGTTGATGATTTGATTATGACAGGTGACAGTGATGAAGATATCCTTCATGTGAAAATGCTATTGAAGCAGAAGTTTGAGATGAAGGATTTGGGAGAGCTGCGTTATTTCTTGGGCATTGAGGTGATTAGATCACCAAGTGGGATACAGCTCTTGCAGAGGCAGTATGGATTGGACATGCTGTCCAAATATGGGATGACAGGCTGTAAGCCTATTTCAGTTCCTTTGGAGCAGAATGTGAAGCTGAGCGCAGATGCAGGTGAGCTTCTGGAAGACCGTACTATGTACAGACGCATAGTAGGAAGCTTGATTTGTATGACTATTACCAGGCCAGATTTGAGCTATGCTGTTGGATTGGTAAGTCAGTTTATGCAGGCTCCAAGGAAACCACATTTGGATGCGGCTAGACGCATACTCAGGTATGTGAAGTCCACATTGCAGTATGGACTATTTTATGAGACTGGGGTTCAGATACAGCTGTATGGATACACTGATGCTGATTGGGCTGGTAGTATTTCTGATAGAAGATCTACCAGTGGATATGTGTTCTCTTTTCGGAGTGCTGCAGTCACTTGGAGCAGCAAGAAACAGCCTACAGTTGCCTTGTCGAGCACAGAGGCTGAGTACAGGGGTGCAGCAATGGCTGCATGTGAGGTAGCTTGGTTGCATAAGCTACTTTATGATATGCATCAGTCTACAGATGGGCCAGTTGTCATTTATTGTGACAACATGAGTAGTATACACTTGGCAAATAACCCAGTCTATCATGCTAGAACAAAGCACATTGAGGTGCATTATCACTATGTGCGAGAGAGGGTTTTACTAGGTCTTATTGATCTAGTTTATGTCAGCACAGAGGATCAGGTAGCTGACATATTTACGAAGGCATTGGGCGCAGAGAAGCTGCGCAAGTTCAGAGACCTGCTTGGTGTGCAGGAATTGGGATTGAGCTCGAGGGGGAGTGTTGACATATCGAGCTCCACTCGTGATACGCCAGGGTGACCGTTGTGTATTTATGTCACCGACTTGTCAGTTGCAGATGCGGTTGGTACACCGCCCCTGAATAATAGCTACATGATAGCTATCCTTATCTACTCTAGTTCGTGGCTCAGTTAGTATGCCACCTTAGTTAGTTGAGTTTGGTTTGAGACCCATATCTAGGGTTCTTCTATTTCTTTGTACTTGAGTTCTTTTGGTTTCCACAACTAAGAAGAGGAAAAACTGTTTTCAGCCTCCACCCTTGTGTGTATTCTCCCATTGTGCAAGCAAGAAAGATACAAGTGAGACTCCTTCCTTCTCTCCCACAATCTTGACATGCATGTGTCATATAAACTTTCCCAAGCATGTACCCTCTACGTGCATCTGCGAGCCTTAACAATATTGTCCTAAGTAAAGAATAATCAATGGCTTATCGATGCTTAGTATTTTAGAAATATTTATGCCACTCACAATATGCATGGATTTTTCGCATTGCAACCAGGGCAATTAACTTCCCTTGATACAAGCACTTCACAAACTTCATCCTCGAATATTTGAGATGGACTTTATCCTTTCAGTTAACCTATTCTCGCACAACATAGTACAGTCGAATGCACCTCGTGCAGAAATCAAAGCAATTAGTCCTTTAATTTGGAAATATATTACTTACGGCTGGTAGTATCGCAGTTGGATTGGTAGTGATGCCCTCATCCGTGGCTTCATTGCAGTATGTGGGATTTCCATCCGTGCTTGACACTCTTCGCTTGGGGGGCATTCCCGATCTTCCTCGCTAGAATGCGATTTCTGCAGGAATTTCAACAACCTCTTGAGTAGAAGAGGGGGGCAATTAGGGAAACTAGCTTACGGGGTAGAGAAATAAACTCAGGGACGAAGGAAGAGGAAACACGCTTGTGGTCACCCTCTAAGGAGGGGAAGAGAAAAAATCTCCCTCCCTCTCTCACTCTCTCTTTTTCCCTCTTCTTTTTCTCTCTCCCTCTCTCTCTCTCCCTCTTCTTCTTCTTCCCTTCTTCTTCTCCCCCTTCTCTTCTTCCCTCCTCTCTCTCTCCCTCTCTCTTACTCTTCTTCTCCCTCTCTCTCCCTCTCTTCTTCTTCGTCTTCCCTTCTTCTTCTTCTTCTTATCTTATTCTTCTTCTCCTTCTCTTCTTCTCTCCTATCTCTCTCCCTCTCTCTTACTCTTCCTCTCTTCTTCTCCCTCTCTCTCCCTCTCTTCTTCTTCTTCTTCTTCTCTTCTTCTTCTTCTCCTTCTCTTCTTCTCTCCTCTCTCTCTCCCCCTCTTCTTCTTCTTCTTCTCTTCTTCTTCTTCTCCCTCTCTTCTTCTCTCCTCTCTCTCTCCCCCTCTTCTTCTTCTTCTTCTTCTTCTTCTTCTTCTTCTTCTTCTTCTTCTTCTTCTCTCTCTCTCTCTCTCTCTCTCTCCCTCCCCCTCTCTCTCTCTCTTCCACAGCAGAGCCAAGGGGGGAAGAGTAAGGCAGTCATTTTCCTTCACTTAAGGGGGGTTTTATAAGGTAGGGGTGGTCATAATTGGGGGGTGTGGGGAGGAGGTCAAGTCACTGGTGTCTCCCTCCACCCACCTCTCATGGGTACATGGCGGCGGGAGTAGGCTTGTGGACTCCCCCCTCCATCAGTATCATCATCATTGGCCTCTTCATCGTCTTCTCCACTGGCTTCCTCATCATCCACGTCGCTTGCTTTCCTCGTCATCTTCCACGTTATCAACCTTGTTCTTTTCCACCCCCTCTCCCCGCCACATGTCGACGACGACAAGGGGGAGGGAATTTAAAATTTTTCATTTTTTTCATTAAAGTGGGTAGCAATATTACATTAGTGGAGACGCGATAGCTCACAAAGTGTTGCAGTCCCAGCTATGGTGTCCTGCCCTCTTTTGAGATGCGACACGATTCGTGAAGCATTGTGATGAGTGCCAACGAACTAAAGTCCCTATCTGTAAAGATTGCATGGAGCTAACCCCAATTATTGCACGACAACCTTTCGAGAAATGGGAAATTGACTTCATCGGACCCATTAGTCCCACATCACAATATTCACAAGCTAAATACATCATTATGGCCACCGACTATCTAACCAAATGGGCAGAAGAATGAGCTACGAGAAAGAATGACGCTGGGATCACTGCTAAGTTCCTATGGGAGCAAGTGATCTCACAATTCGCTCGCCCCATCAAACTAGTCAGCGGGGCTAGGGCACACACTTCATCAACGAAGTAATAGCTCACCTCCTGTCCTCCTTCCTAATCATCCATTGGAAATCCTCACCTTATTACCCACACAAAAATGATCAAGCTGAATCAACAAATAAAATCCTAGTAAACATCCTAACTAAGGTCATCTATACTTCACGCAATGATTGGGATAACAAATTGATGGTAGCCTTCTGGGCCTACCACATGGCTTACAAGACAGTTGTAGGACAAACCCTCTTTAGATTGATTGACATATGGTATAGATGCAATCCTTCCCTTGAAATTCTTCATACCAAGCCTCAGGATCACCCTTCAAGAAAGATGGGATGGGAGGGGGCATGGACAAAACGCTCAAACACTTAACAGAAACCCGGCTTCTAGCCACCCATGTGCTCATATACGAAAAGGTGAGACACAAAAGTTGGTTTGACAAGCATGTCAAGCAGTGCAGCTTCGAACAGGGTGACTTAGTACTGCTATACTTAGTTAAAGGACATAAGAAAAAGTTGAAGTTTCAAGGGCTAGGACCTTTTAAGGTTTGATCCATCAGTTGAACTAGCAATATTGAACTAGAAACCCTAGAGGGTGAGGGCATATGCTTCTTTAATGGCAACCGCATAAAGAAGTATTTCCCTCCCACACACCCATTGCATGAGCCCCCAATGCTAGCACCCCCTGTCCACGTACGAGTAGCTACTATCACTGAGGTGGATGGTGAGGATGAGGAAGCAATATCACCAGCTTACCTACGCATGACAGTCACTGCTAAACACACATGCACCATCAATGCATAGATTGATGAAGGAGCTGATTTCAATATCTTGACTCATGACCATTGGACCCAAATTGGCAAACCGCAGTTGTAGCCCACCAATGCTAATCTCACCCCTTATGGAGGCCAACCCTACACACTGTTAGGAAAGTGCAAGGTTGTAGTTTCTATCGAGTCTGAAAGCGTGCTAATAATCTTCTATGTGTTGCCCAACACTAAGAATGCAAGCACAGAATTGCTATTAGGATGAACTTTCAAGAAGCAAACTCGTTGCAATGTCGACTATCAGTCACAGCGTATCCACCTAGCCATGGGCAACATTCACATTGTTGCAGCTTTCTGCAAGGGTGGCGTGACTCTTTCCAAGACTGCAAAGCCACCGGTAGAGGAACCCATTGTCAAGACTAAGGAGGGAGGTCGTGACTTGTCACAACCTACCAAGCCTCAATGCCAGCACCCACTGGAATCAACGATAATGCCATGAATCCCAATTCAAATGGGCACCTAAACAGAGAGCACAACCTAGGAATAGAAACCCAGGGCCTCGTCAAGCTAATGATCCACACTCAAAACCTAGGAATCCAAGACAAAACTATAAACATCAACATACGGTCAAGCCACGATGGGTCCCCAAGGCCTTATTGCACATGCAAGGCTACAATGCGGGTAACACCTGGATTTGGTTGCCTAAAGCCAAAACAACCAAAGGCCCTACTCAAATGCCACCCTCAAACTTGACCACATGAAACATCAGAAATCAGAGACACTCACAACATAAGAGAATCAGGCCGCTAAGTCCATAGAGCCTCCAAATTCTAACTCAGTACGGACTAAACCAATCTATCCTCCAAAATCACAGCCTGTACTAGCAAAATGCCCAGCTCTAGCATTGATGATACCCCTCAGATCTCAAATACATCTAGTAGCATGACAATCGCAACTACCTCCAAACACATTGAATGTGAGGCCAAGGTCCAACTTAAAAAGCCACCAAACCACAATGGGAGCTAGAGGGATGCCAAATAATGACCAACGCTGAACAACGGTGTGCAATCAAGGCACTTGAATATGACCCAACCTATGTCACTCCAACTTCCTATAGGGTGTTGACTTCCATTCGTAACCGACCCCTGGAAGAACACATTGAGGGACATTCTTATTTATATCACATCCTCACTAAGGAGGAGTTTGCATGTCACTAGTGACCAGCGAGGAAGCCGTCAGGAGGATCATGGATCAGTGCAACCTCACCACGTATATTGAAAAGTTCGACCACACTAGGCGTGTGAAATTCTTGAGGACATATGACTCCGATAAGGAGAGTGGGATAGTGTCCTTGGAAATCAAGGAAGGAATCAAGCAAGTGCAGGTCCCGCTCAACAAAGCCTTAGTGGAGAAGGCATTGGGGTTAGAACCGAAGGTGGAGAAGAGGGATAAAAAAGATGTCTATGCCATGCTAGGGATGAAGAAGGAAAGTGACTTAACAAATGATGGCATAAATATCCAGGACATTCCTGACACAGACGTTAGATTGCAAGTAAAGGTGATCCATGCCCTCTTCTCTAGCCTAAGATAAAATTCGCTTATGCATAGGATCATTGTGCCCGTGTTAGAGAGCATGGTGGCTCATTTGTTGTATGAAGTGGATTGGAACAGCTATGTCAGGAAAACCATAGACCAATTAGCCAAGACACTTAACCTTGGAAGCAAATCGGCAGGTGGAGAATCCCCAGCATCAAAGGGAACTGACAGGAAGAAGCCCTCGGCCAAGCCTCATTCATAGGGTATGGAGGAGTCTTGACCCCCCTTATTCGAGAGGCAATAAAAGAGGTGAGACGGAGAAGAGGGATCAGATGAAATACCTGAGAAGTCACCTCCTCGTCACGACAAAGAACCATCAAGTGAGAGGATGGTTAGTGAAGAAGAGGGCAAGCAAGAAGCTCAATCTAGCAAGAGGAAGGCAAAGATGCCTAAAAAGAAGACAACAAAGAAGAAGTGGGAGGAAGAGAGGAAGAAGAAAGAGGAAGTGACCTAGTTAAAGCCAAGGCTGAGTCAAAAAGAGCTGAGGAAGAGAGGAGAAGAAAATTTGTTGAACAAGAGGAGAAGTTGAGAAGGAAAGAAGAGGAGGACATGTCCATAGAACAACAGTGCAGGCAGGAGAAATTGCAACAATGAACCCACCTTGGCAGGACAGGCCAGGAAGCAGTGCCCAAGCATCAAAAGACTTACCTCCACCCATCCCTAAAGGAAAGGGAAAAGGCGCACTCCACCCGACCCTGTCTACCCTCTTTCCCAATACCATGACCATCACAGCAATGACATGCGCCCTAACCACAGTGGATGCCAACAACCTTATGGCATGGGTGTAGTTCTTGGTTGATAAGGCACATAGCCCAATGTCCACGTTCAGTGCAGGAACTCCAACGATAAGAGTGAAAAGATCGGTTGCTACAAACACTGAATCTCAATAGGGGCCCAAGCGACCAAGAATAGATGCTACCACCACGGAGCCACAGCCTGCTGACCAAGATGAGCACATCAGGGAGCTCTATGCTCTATTAGAAAGGGCAAAGGAGGAGAAGAGAGCACCTATGGTGAAGCTGGAAATAGAAAAGAAAATTTCAAATGCCTTCCAGTCAGAGAAGACCCACTAACTCGCCTTGCAACAAAAAGAAATCCACTCCTTAAAAGCAGAATTGAGGGCCAAGGAAGACGATGAAAAAAAAATGGCAAAAAAGACTGGAGGAAGAGAACCACGAGTTTGTCGCAATGCAATGGGAATACAAACTCTTGGTTTTACAACAGGCAGAGCTCAAAACACAGAAGAGAAAACTCCAAGAGGGCATGGAAGGGCTCACCGTGCTAGAAGCAAAGAAAGTACAAGAGCAAGAAGAATGGAAAAAAGAGAAAGAACAAGCAAAGTGTGGAATGCAAAGACAAAGGGAGGAACAAGCAACACTAGAAAAGGAGATTGAATGCCTAACAAAAGAAAAAGAAGAACTTGTGCAAAAATGGAAAAGGCAGGAGCCGTTGATAGTAGCCTTGTCACAAAGGCAAGGTGAGGGCTTGGAAGAGATGAACAAGAGGGTAGAAGAATGGGCTAGCCGGAACAATAAAAGAGTCAAAGCCTTGGCATGCCGTCTCACTCAAGCCGAAAAAGAAAGAATATTTTCTGAAAGTAAAGCGACAGCCGCCTAAGTGAGCTTCCAAACCCAGCAACACACCTTCCTGGACACCCTACTGGACGTCACTTAGGAAGAGGAAAGAGAGTCCATAGAAACAATAAAAAAGTAACTAGGATTGGCTCGTAGAGCACTGAAAGCAGGGCTACAGATGTTGCCACAACCTAGTGGAGTTGGCCCAATCTTGGAAGAGCAATGCCATTATCTCCAATTGGCAAGACTAACCTCACAGAAAGTGGATGCGCTCGGGTTCATCAAAGAAGAATTGGAGGGGCCAAGCCAGGAGAGAGAAATGGATGAGAACTTTGGAATGGTATCACACGAAGAGGAGCTAGTTCCACTGCCTCCTTCCCCGTGACCTGAAGAGATATTATGGAGACACCTCCGCAAAAAGAAAGGCATCACTGAGGGAAAGAAGAAAACAAATGGTGGAGGAGACAAGGAGAAAATGGAATGCCAAGGGAGTGAGGGCACCCCCCCAGACACCTATCCCACCATGTGCAGATGACACCCCAACAAAGTTTCCATGTTGACCTTGTAATCTAGGAGAGGCAAGAAATGGCCAAGATCCCCTCCAACCTTAACTTCCAATTCCCCGCCGCCCTACGCAAGGTTTTACCCATGAAGGTGGTGGAGGAGGTGATTAACATCGAAGGCAAGCTTGGGCAGAAGTGGCTGGAAGAGAGAGCACAGAACCCCACTTTATGGGCCACTGAAGATGCTGAATTTTGGCAAAATAAAGTTTTTGAAATACCAAGGTCTGTGCCTGAATGCCAATGCCAACCTACCTGGAGAAGAAGTGTCTGTGACACCAACCTGGACACTTGGATGGCCTTTTGCAACACTCAACCCTTCAAGTGGAATGACCCAACCTTCATGCCTATCCTCAAAGGGTCGAAGTGGATTTTGACTCCAATGTCCATGGCTGCTATGACTTCCCTATAATCTATAACCCTCATTGTACTACGTATGAAGATGCCCTCGTCTTCACATAAGAAAACTTGTATGATACCCTAATCCAATTCATGAATGAATTCTCTTCATGCCCTAACCTTGCATTTATTACTACTTGGGAAAACCTCCTCATGAGGCCTACTCTGATAATAAACCATTTATCTCATATATTTCAGAAATTTTAGATGTGAATGTTATGCACATGTTCCAAAGGATAAGAGAAACAAGTTAAAAAGTTAAAAATGTATCTTCTTGGGTTATAGTGATGAGCAAAAAGCATACAAATTTTATGACCAAGAGGCAAACAAGATCGTAGCATGACATGATGTGGTGCTCAAGGAGCAGCCACATATAGTGGAGGAGGAGAATATAAGTTCTTCCACTCTATCGCCCAATGAAGAAGTAGTCCATTATGAACCTATCCCAAGAGATGTCTCCCTACTCTCAAGAAGAAGGAAGCATTGTCTTTGAATAATGAGGAAAAAGTTCACCAACCTGCAATCATTGTTGTGATGGGTGAAGCAACTCTATGATCACAAGAATCCTATGCCTACCACAATTGAGAAAAAGGAAGATGGACAAAGGAGATCTCTAAGAATAGAGGAGCAAAGAAAAACTTCTACTCACATAGTCAATATGGCCTTGATGACTGAGATTATGAGAGAAGTAAAGGAGATAGCAAACTTGGAAGAAGCACTTGTTGATCTAGCATGGAGAGTAGCTATGCAAGATCAATATGATGGCATAATGAAGAATGACACTTAGGAGCTAGTGGATTGGCTAGAAAAGAGGAGGATTATTGGCACCAAGTGGGTTATAAAGGTAAAGTATAAGGTTGATGATAGGTTAGAAAAGTACAAAGTGAGATTAGTTGCATAGGATTTTCACAAGTTGAAGGATTCGATTTTCAAATATCATTTGCTCCAACTACTAGAATGACCACTATTCACATAGTACTTACAGTGGTTGCTCATAAGAAGTGGCTAGTTTACCAAATTGATATCGATTCATCATTCTTGAATGGTGATCTCAAAGAGGGGTATATGTGGCTCGACAACTAAGGTTTGAGGTCCCCCATTTTGCAAACAATCTTTGTAAGGTAAAGAAGGCATTGTATGGGCTGAACCAAGGCCCTAGAGCATGGTACCATCGAATAGATAAATTCTTTTTAGGCTTAAATTTCAAAATATGTGCCTCAAATACTAACTTGTATGTTTACAAGGATAGTAAAAAGTTTGTAGTGATTGTTCTATATATGGATGACCTTCTTATTATAGGTGACTATGAAGATATGATCCATTAGACTTGAAAGGCTTTGAGCTCTAAGTTTGAAATGACAGACTTGGGTTTGTTACACTATTGTTTGGGGATTGAAGTTTGGCAAAATCTTCATCTCTCCAAAGAAGTATGCATGGGAGATCTTAAAAGAATTTGACATGACCAAGTGTAAGGAGATAGCTACACCTATGGAGGTCAATGTAAAGTTACCCATCGAGGATACATTAGTACTAGCATACAGTGGGAGGTACATGAGGTTGGTCGGTAGCCTCATCTGCTTTTGTAACACCAAGCCAGATATCAGTTTTGTTGTTGGTGTTTTGAGCAGGTTCTCAAACAAACCCAGAGAAAGTCATTGGAAAGCTAGGATGTGAGCACTCAAATACTTGACAAAAACTCTTAACTATGGTATCACAAATAGTTCTGGAAGGTTTAAAAAAACTATGACTCAGATTGGGGAGGAG
Organism: Lygodium microphyllum; assembly: GCF_053477565.2. Taxonomy (NCBI): domain Eukaryota; kingdom Viridiplantae; phylum Streptophyta; class Polypodiopsida; order Schizaeales; family Lygodiaceae; genus Lygodium; species Lygodium microphyllum. The sequence goes on from NC_141136.1 coordinate 72,475,428, forward strand.
ACAGTGATTCTAGGATATCAATTTTTGAATATTGTTTCTCTTTAGGTTTAGAAATCTTCTCTTGGATCACTAAGAAGCAACCAACTGTGGCATTGTCTTCTATCGAAGCAAAGTACAAGGCAGCAGCTTGCTTTGCTACACACAAAGTAGTATGGTTAAGGAGGATCCTATGGCATATAGGAGTACAGGATGAAGATCCAACAGTGCTAAGATGTGACAATCAAAGTGTATCTCCATTGCCAAAAATCTATTTTTTCATGCGTGCACCAAACACATTGAGATCCAATATCACTATGTGTGTGGCTTGATTAAGATGGGATACTAGAGATTGTTTACTCTCTAATGGAGGAGAATGGAGTAGATATCTTCACTAAAGCTCTTGCAAAGGATCTCCTTCGAATCCATCTTTAGAGACTCGCATTGGGTTGAGAATGTAGTTCACATTAAGAGGGATATGCTCAATGCCCCACCCTCATAAGGTGCCACCAATGATCCATGGTGCTTTAAGTTGTAAGACCCCATTATGAGGAGAAGCCATGTGTGTATACAGATATTGGATGAGTCATGACTTGTATGTCACATGAGGGGTATATGACTAGATAGTAAGAAGGTGACCTTTATGGATCTAGCCTTTGGGTTAGATAGACTAGTTATGCTAGTAGCAACTTAAGACATAATGCATTGAGTTACACGAGAGTTACACAATGTGGGAATTATCAGGGTTCCCTATTTTGGGGTCCAGAGGCCACTTAAAGTGGCCCCTGGTTGTAGGGTCTTAGGAGGTCTAGTGACCCCCTTGGGATGAGGGTCGGGGGCAGTGTCCCAGCCCAATGGTAGTAAAGGGAATATTCCTTGGAATATTTTATGGCCGACTAGGAAAGATATAATATGGTTAGGCATGTCAACTAGACTACCTTCCTAGGCTATAAAAGGAACACCCCTCTAAAGCCATCATCAATCTATCTTTCACCTAGACAGAGCTCTTCCAACTGCCCTTAATCTCTTCACTTATCATCTATATGGATCACTATCTAAGCTTCACAGTGGATGTTGAGAAATAACAAATGATGTATGCTCTAGGAAGAGATGTCATGAATCCCATATGCACAGTGAGGAGAGTGGAGAAGCTGAAAAGCTATAAAAACATGTACTTGGTTCACTTTTCAATGCAATGCTATTGTACTTTGTACTTAGAGTCCATAACTCTATCTACTCAAGATTGTGTTTATGAGTCCAAGCTAATCTATCTTGGAACCTAATTCACTTGAGTGAAAGTCTGTGTCTAGTCATCAGTCTTCTTCATATCTCTTGCTTACGAGTTCAAGCCTCCATAGCTAAAATATCCCCATACAAGCAATATCTCACTCAAATCTCTTCTGCAAGCTTCTTCCCCTACTCTTGGAGCTTCTCTCTAGCACCTCAGTTTTGCTGACATTGGTGCACCATACCTCCAGCATTATGAATATTCGTTGAATCTATCCAGATTTTCCCGACCTTTGTTTGTATGTGCGCACAGGCCGCAGTTCTCCCTAGGGAAATTGAAGCTTACTATATGGGCCATCTCTCCATCAAATATTTTGTCATTTGACTGCGTGTATGTGCTACTACAGATGAAAAACTAGTCGGGCTGAGAACCCTAATCACAGTCCACCATACCCAAAAAGTGACTAAGCTTCATCTCTCACCTTATTTGCTTATCCTTGCTAGTTGGAAGACTCAAGAGACCCCTTGCAACTCTCATCTACTTAATGCCACTGATTAATCAATAAGGAGGACAGGTCTTTGAGGATTTTTGAAGATTTTAAAGAATCAAGTCAACAACATCTAGCTCAATAAGGAGACTCAACATCAATAGTATCTCTTGATACTCAATCAGTGTCTCTTGGCACTTGTGTATTTATCTCACTCATGAACAAGCAATTCACTGATTTTACCTTTGCTATTCAAAAGCCTATTCTCAGCATGTGTAATGATTTAAAGCCCTATTGATCAAATCCATTTGTAAGTCTCAATTTCTGTGTGAAAGCATGGACAATGCCCGAGTGTTCTCATAATAAGACCTCCTTCTAAGATGACTGAATTGGAGCAGATAGCAAAGTTTAATGGTGAAGGCTTTCATGCCTGGAAAGAGAAAACCATGTATCCTGATAAGGACAGACCTCTAGGATCTCTTTGAAGAAGATGATGCAGAAGATGCTTACAGAAGACCAACCTAAAACAAAGGCATGGAAGAAGATGAACAACAAAGCTCTAGGCATTATTGCCTGGGGTCTATCAGATGATGTATTACACCACATCTCTGGCATCAGGGATGCAAAGAAGGCATGGGAAGAACTTGAAAAAATCTTTGATACACAAGAAAAGAACTCAAAGGTAAAATTACTTATGCAATTTTATAAGTTGGATGCAAAAGATAGCTCATCTATGACTATACACATCAATAAGTTCAAGAGACTTAAAACTCAGCTAGAAACTCTTAAAAAGAACCTAGGCAATAGCAGTGCTACTTGCTAGTGTTAATTGTGAACCTTATGAGAATGTAATATCTCCCCCCCCCCCCCTCCCCCCCCATGTCGCCCCCATGAGAACCCCCCCCCTTTTTTAAATTTTTTTACTCTCCCTCTCTCTCCCCACTGACAGGATGTCGAGGAGAGAGAGAGAGAGGGAGTAAAGAGAAGGAGAGGGGGCATGCAGCCCCCCAAGTGGAGGGGTGGCGGCCATTAGACGGCCATCCCCCCCCCATATACCAACCCCTCCCCATTATAAACGGGAGCCCCCCCCTCGTCGTCTTCAGCAACCCCCCCATGATCAGAAAATGCCTCCCCTGCTGCTCTGATGGGGAGAGAGAGAGAGAGAGAGAGAGAGAGAGAGAGAGAGAGAGAGAGAGAGAGAGAGAGAGGGAGCTTTTGGAGGGTTCTTCTTTCCCCCCTTAAAGAGAGGTCACACACCCCCTCTAATATTTTCGAAAATACAACCCCCTTTCATTATCTTTTCTCCACTCAAGGAAAGGCTACAAGAATTTACTTATAGTTGCATAGGAGAGTGCGAGAATTCTATCTCTCGTACATGCGTCTTCAAGTATGGCCCCAAAGCATAGATCCACAAGGATGGCCGGAAACCCTGCAAGTGTGGATGGTGGTTCAAATCAAGACAGCACCGCAACCGCAAACGGTTTATCAGGCGTAAATACCACTAGAATCAAGACATCACTCCAAACCCAGGTTGCTCTATTATTAAATCATAGATTATAATTATCATGGTGAAAATCATATTCACGTGCATCACATTGATTGCGCGATTGATGGGTAATTGCCTTGGTATGAATTTAGTTGTGATGATTGTAACAAACAAGATAAATTTCGTTGTAAGATGACATCATAATAGGTTAAATTGATTAGGTAATTGTATCGTAAATTACCCAAAAAAAGTCTTGCATAAAGTGCATTGCTCCTTGCACAAGTTCTTGCAAAATACATTTTAGAGGACATCGAAAGAAGCAAAGTGCATCTCCATATCGCAAGGTGAATTCTAAGGTACATGTAATAAACTGCAGAAAAGATTAAAGTGCAGCTAGACTCATACAATAATCACATAAAGTTATAGAGATCTGATCATTCAAGAAGGTTATAGATCGTGTAAATAATTACATAGAGGATAATGTTAAGATTACATGCATAGAAAATACGTTCGCATGTGTGGCATAAAATATCGTATGGATTATATCAAAATTGTAAGCATTGAAATGAACGCATGGCATTATGTTGCGTGCATTAAAGTTGTTGGAAAAATTCAACATTGTTTGTAATTTACCAAATGGGACTAAGATCCATGAGTCCCATGTCAAAGTCCTTGGCGACTTCAAGAGGGATAGGTAAAAGCTTAGTACATGTGAGCACTATTGAGAGGGCTTAAGAAGATTATACTTAAGACAAAGTAGGAACTGTGACCAACCATGGTCAAGGGGATAGACAATCTTGATCAATTAAGATCAAAGATAAAGGTACATAGGTACTTCAAGGGATCTAGGAGATAACCAGCAAGTTGACCAACTGAGGATGACCGGGTCATCCATGATCTATTTTACAAGGAGACCTAAGGTAAGGAAAAATAGGGTCGGTAGGGTACAAACCCTAACCCAAAGAAAAAGGGGAAATAAGTAACCTAGCTTGCCAAGCCCCTGGAATCTCACCTAGTTGCGAATGATCCAGGACCGAATGCTAGGAGCATTTGGGAAGAAGGAATCGACCTCTGAAATGATCATGATTGTACACTTAGGTACATTGTTTGAACTTCTTTGCTTAAGGAACTAATTCAAGACCAAACACTTAATGCTCCAGGTTAATAGCCTGGAGGGAGAGGCAGGTTCAGTTACCTCCGACTGCCCGCTTGGCCCTATCCAAGGGGGTTGTTAGCCGCGCCGGGTACATGGACCGAACTGTAACGTGTCCCCCTGTCCACTTGTAGGACACGTCTTAGCAGCCCATCGAGAAGAGAATCTAGAAAGTGTCGCCCGGCACTCCCATAGAATGCTATGGGGTTTGTGATCTAGGTCTTGCCGAGTCTGCCACGAAGCGAAAGCATCCCGGCCGTTCCCACTTAGGACCGACCTGAATCAAGGTTTTACTAATGGTCAAGTTCCTAGAATGGTAGCTAGTGTCAGAACTACTTTATGCAAAAACATCAGGGTCGAAGCGGATTTATACTACACTTGGTTCAAGGAGAATGGGAAACGAGAGGGATGCAAAGCTCAACCTCTCTGCCGGTAAGGCATAGTCCCATTCCGTTCCCCTAAAACAGTATAAATCGAGACTCTAGCTTTCTAGATTCTAGGTCATTTGCTATCTCGCTGTCAATTCCTTTGAGAAAAGTTCCCAGCCAATCGGGACCACCCTTTCGTAGGACGGACCCAGGGTCACATTCATCGCACTTTTCTCAGGTTGCTTTAGTTATCTAATTATCTACCACATTTAGTTTGACAAGCAAAAACAACTTCCTTAATTAACCAATTAATCACTGGTTCCTTCACATAACTTAAGCACTGACATAGAAAAACAATGTCAAGCAAGTTCCTTTTCAACATTTGATCTTTATTTATCAGTCTTTGGAATACATCATATAATCCGCTCGAAGGCTATTCCAGCAATCCTCAGGGATCGTTATTCCAAGATCCGCCCGTTGACTAGTATGCGGGCCTCGAGATCCCATCTCGAGTCACGTCGGCCTCTTGTGCAGGATCCGGAGGCAAGGGATTTACGGCCAAAGCCCCCCTGGCACCCAAGCGTCCTCCTGCTCCAAGTAGCACCCACGGAGAGACCTCTCGCGGTGGGTTTGGTCCATGTACCCGGCACGGCTAACAACCCCCTTGGATAGGGTCAAGCAGATAGTCGAGGGTAACTGATGTTTCCTCTCCCTCTAGGCTTTCAACCTGAAGCATTAGTTATTTTCCAGCATTAGTTCCTTGAGCAAAGAAGAACAAACATTCCTCCTAAGTGTACAAACACAAGCACTCCAGTGGTCGTTTATATGGCCAACTGCTAAGGTGTGAATCCTTCTCTCCGAATACATCCAGCATCGTGACTTGGAAATATCCCAAGGGTTTCGTAAGATGAGTTGCTCGTTTACCCCTTTTTCCTTGGGCTAAGGTTTATACCCTGTTAACCCAATTTGTCAATACCTTAGGTTTCCTTATATTAAGGTCAATACATCTTGGATAACCCCGTTGTCCTCACTTGATTGATCAATTGCTTGCTAGGCAATTCATAATTACCCTAACTTGGCAATTCAGCCCCCAAGGAAGGGTGATGTAGCAGGATGACTACTCATCCTCTAGAAAATTAGACTTGTACTTAGAACTCGCCAAACTTGTTCTAAGGAGTGGCAATACTACTTTGTGATTTAGACACAAAACCATGTGACATTGCAACTTGTTGCACGAGATAGGTGTCGCACCTAACTTGTGGGATTATTTCTCCCATCACATAGTATTCCTTGGTCAAGAATACCTTTGGTCAAGAAGTAGGGTTTGGGAACCTTCTTGACCTAACCCAACCCTAACCTTACTAGGCCGATAATGCTTTGGCCCTAGGGTTCCTAATTTCCTTGCAGAAGTCTAGCATTTGGTCATCCGATCACTAGGGTGAGAACCCCAGATCATTCTTGCACGGCCGATCTGAAAACCCTAACATTTTTGAGAATGTGGGTAGGATCTTTGGGATTGGAAATATTAGGTTGGCAACCTAAGTGCGATACTAGGCAAAATTTTAACGTAACTTAACCCTACCTAGCACTTTGAGGTGATCGTCGTACACTAGCTAATCATACCTTTATGATTCTCATGTAAGCTATTCAACTATGCGCGAATCACTTAGTTGATCTAACTAACCCATGATTTAAGATGATCTTTCTTTTAAGGATGCAAATACATTCTTATAAAATTGATCTTTCTTTTAAGGATGCAAATATATTCTTTTAAGGATGCAAATACATTTTTCTAAAATTGCAAGTACTTTCCCCTAAAAGATTTAAGTAACTGGAAGATAGGTGAGATGCATCATTCCATGCGAGTATGCAACTTCAAACCACAGACTTTTTGACTTTAGCTATAAGATCTACAATGATCATTACTTTTCCTTGCCCTAAACTATAATGATTGACAATTCAGAGCTAACTCTTATAAACCTTACATTGATGCAACGAAATCAAAGCTTTGATATTTTCAATGAAGATGCATTCAAGTTTTGATAAAAGAACCCCATGCATGAGCGAATGCCATGAGTCCTTCATTGATTTAATCTTTCCTTTTATCATTAACCCGACCTAAAATGCAACCATCTTCGCATGCAATTTTCCATGCATTGCGACTATTTGGACATCATTCAATGGGCGTCTAAGATTTATCTCATACACGAGTCATAACTAGGAAATTATACCTAAGTGCATTATGTATTATATGCATTGTTCTTTTCATGAGGCAACAAGGATGCCTTTAGACAAATCCACCTTTTTAACTTATGCAATATGCGTTCAAGTATGCAACTACCATGACCATGCAAGTACTCGTCATGCAACTTAACTTGGTAATTCGATGCGAGTGTATAAATTTTTCCAATGTATTCAAACTTGCCTACATGAATTAGAGACATGCTCAATGCATCCTTTCATGCGGGGATTTTATCGAAACCTAGGCATTAAGAATCGAGGTGTTGTCCACTCGCGTACTCAGGATGGAAGCTCCTGCGTGTGCGCCTCGCGACTTTTGCTTAGGAGCCATCGATGGCATAGATCCTTGACTCAGCAAACTCTCCTTGCCCCTTTATTCCAATCTCCAAAACTGCTTACTAGGCCAATAATTTCTCCCTCGTGCAGAAATTGGCCTTACAAGACACGGTTTTAAAAACCGGGGAAGGCATGTGTAAACAAGGCTTAGGGAAGCCTTAATGGAAGCTTCCAAATTAGAAGCTTCCAAGCATGGGCACAGAGATGACATGGAGAGAGAAGATGATAATTGGGAGGATGAAAACGACGATGATGCTGAAGAAGATGATGATGATGGTAATGATGATGAAGATGATGGAGATGATGGTGGTGAAGGCGATGGTAGCAGGCGACGATGGTGGCAGCTCCTAGGTGGCGTGGCAGCATCCTCCATGGCAGCAACGGCAGCACGATTCCCTCCCCCTCCTCCTCCTCTCAAGCTTGAGAGGGGGGGTCATATAGATTGAAAGGGGGGAATAGCCACACACATGGCTAGTTGCATGCCTCCTCCCCCCCATGCTCAATGCAGCCATCTCCTCATCCATTGCTGCATCCCAATGAGCATGACCAATAGCCTCCTCAAAACATGTGGGCTCAACATCCTCAACTAGTTTCACCATATAAGCATAATGGTGAGCTACATAACCTTCAAAACCAAATCTTTTAACAGGGTATCTCACCTTGCTAGACCTGCGTACCAGTGGATCACTCAATGGAGTCTTTGCATTAACGCGTGCTCTCTGCACACCTGGAGTCCTCATTGAAGGAATGCCAAGCTCATCATCCAAGCTCTCTGAGCCACTAGAGTCTCCATCAAGAACTGCATCAATGCCTTCTGACACTTTACTCTTTCATTTGTCTTTACCTGTAGTGCTACTAAATGCACCTGAAGATGTAGAGCTACTCCTTAGTCTCCCAGACCAAGGACTACTAGATGATGTCTCTGGTCCACTAAGAGTCCGTGATTCTTGCTTTTCAGCCTGCACATGAGTGTCATGATCATCATCATCATCCAATGCATCACCACTAGATGCATACCAACTGCTCATTTCATCAAAGATGACATCTCTGCTCACTCTGAACTTACATGTGACAGGGTTATAACAGCGATACCCTTTTTGCTCTAAAGAGTATCCAATAAAGACACACTTTTCAGCCTTTGGATCTAGTTTCTTCCGCAACTCATCTGGCACATGAACATACGCAATGCAGCTAAACACTTTCAAGTGTGAAACATCAGGCTTCTTACCTGTAAAACATTCTTCGGGGATCATACCATGAACTGCAACTGTGGGAGTTTTGTTCATAATATAAACAGCAGTATGAACAACCTCAGACCAAAAATGCTTAGGCATATTCTTTTCAACCATCAAGGCACGTGCAACTTCTGCAATATGCCTGTTTTTCCTTTCTGCAACCCCATTTTGCTGTGGAGTATACCTGCATGTGAACTGTCTCTCTATCCCATGAGACCTCAGAAAATCACTGAACTCATTTGAGAGGTACTCTCCCCCTCCATCTGACCTCAAGCACTTTACTTTCAAGCCTGTTTCTCTTTCAACTGCAGCCTTGAAAGTTCTAAAGTGCTCAAAAGCTTCACTCTTTTCCTTCATAAAATATACCCACAGCTTTCTAGAACAGTCATCAATGAATGTGACAAAGTATGAACTACCTCCAAGAGATACATTTTGTGTAGGCCCCCAAATGTCTGTATGCACAACATCAAGGATATTTCTGCTTACATCTCTGTCATGTGAAAAGGGTTGTCTTGTCTGCTTGCCAAACTAACATGCTTCACATACCTTATGAAATTCTACAACTCTAAATGTAGGCAAACCTGTAACCAACCCTTTGGACTGCATTAATTTCAGCCTCTGTACATTTTCATGTCCAATGCATTTGTGCCAAATTTCAATGTCTGCAACAACACATTTTCCTTTGGCATACATAGCAACATTCATAGTAGGAATTCCAGCATCCAAAGTAAACATACGTCCAACTCTACTTCCCTTTGCTACCAAGCTGCACTTGTCATTGAAGTCTTCTACAAAGCAGCCCTTTGCATTAAATCTGACTTGCAGCCCTTGCTCTACCATTTGACTGACTGACACCAAGTTTTTTGTAATAGATGGCACATGTAATACATCTGAAAGACTCTTTGTCTTACCATCATGCAAGGACAAGGGAACTTTTCCAATGTGTGAAATTGGGTGGCATGAATCATCACCCGTCTGCACATAACCTGCATTTTGCAAATTTTGCATCTCTCCAAACCATTCTGCATGGCTGGTCATATGATTGGATGCACCTGAATCAACATACCAAACATCTTCATATGTTCCCTTTCCTGTAACAGCATTCAACATATGCTGCATAACAAACAAACGTTCATTTTTTTCTTCATTCTGTCGTGAAGACGATGCATAGTTTCCTTGCTGTGCAACTTACCACTGCGAATATCATCTTTCTTAGCATAACATTGGGCTGTAATATGACCTGTTTTGCCACAGTAGTGACACAAAATACCAGAGTTAGTAGAAACTCTGTTCTGCCATCCATCTCTTCCTCTAAAGCTCCCCCTGCCTCTAAAGTTACCATGACGTCCTGAAACCTACATATCACCAAATTGCTGATTCAATCTGTTTTGCTGGTTGTCACTACCACGTCCTGTACCACGGCCTCTTGAAGAGAACCTGCCACGTCCCCTTCCTGAATTGGAGTAGAAAGCTTGGACTTGTTCACCACTTCTTTCAGATGTCTCACTCTGCATGTTGATCTCTTCAGTGATCATAAGGGAGACCAACTCATCGAAATCTAGAAATGGCTTTCTGACATATACGGAAGTTACAAAAGACTTCCAAGACTTTTCATTGTTAAGTCCACCCAAGGTAGACGACACCAAATCATCATCATCGGGCATTGCATCAATCGCTGCCAATGCATCTGCAATGCTTCTTACCTTCAGTGCATACTCATTGATAGACATGTTCCCTTTCTTTAATGTATTCAACTCTTGCTTGAGTTGAATCTTTCATGCCTTTGTATTTATAGAAAACATACTTTCAATTATGGTCCAAGTTGCATATGAATTCTCTGCATTTCTGATATGTCCCAGCATATTATTGTCAATTACTGCTGACAGCCAATACATGACCTTCTTGTCTTTTGCATTCCATTCCTTCCATGCCTTTGTCTCTTCTGCCGTTGGAGGATCACTCACCTCCGGCTCCTTTTCTTCACCTGAAACAAACTCGTAGAGGCCTTTTCCAATAAGGAAGTTCGTGACATGGAACTTCCATGAAGAGTAGTTGTTCTTGTCGAGCTTCTCAATGATGGGGCTTCCACTGTTCTCTACCATTATCACAAAATTAATACTAACAGCAAGCAAATCTTCTGCAACCCTTGACCTGTAGTGCACAGCAATACACCAGACAGCCTTTTTCATTGTCTGCTCAACAATACATGCAATCTGCAACCTGTTTGCAGATAAACCTTGTGTTTACTCACTGGTAAACACCTTTGAACTTACAGATCTGAAATCTGTAACCTGTGCACCCACTTTCGGTCAATACACTCGAAGTCACAGTGTACCCTGAAACTGCTGTCCGCAACCTTGCGGCTCTAAAACGGCTCTTCGCGCACACCAAATCTCACTACAATCTGAGATTTTTTCTCTGCCCTGCTTCCAGTGCCTCCACAAATACTATCCAAGAGAAAGAGTGGAAGGATGGGAGAGCTTCTTACCCGTGGCTTGCTTGCTCGAACCTTGCTTCTTCTCCTTTACTTCAGCCCTCGAAATCAGCCTCTCTCAGTGGTGCTGCTCTGATACCATGTCAAGAATCACGTGGTGGGGGGACTTGCTCAAGATGCTGCGCCGATCACACACAGAACGCACAAGGAGAAGCTTACTCAAGAGACAAGAAGAGAGATGGAGGCCAAAACGTTTTCTTGCTGGTTTCTTCTTCTTCTTCCACACTCTTTACAATGTACACAAAGTATAGATAAGATACAACATAAAGAAAAGTGGCCTACTAAGTCAAACAATGCATAACCGACTACACTAGTCGACTGGCGCTATAACTATGCCAGCTGTAAATAGGTGTAGCAACCTGAATATAATAAGTAATAAATATGACCATCGACGTGCTAAGTGTAGACGTGTGGACCCATCTAACCAGGTGGTCCATCATCTATGTCCACATGTGTTGAGCTTGTCATCTCAACAAATGATCCATGGTGCTCAAAGTTGTAAGGCCCCCATTATGAGGAGAAGCCAAATGTGAGCCCGGACATTGGTTGAGTCCTGACTTGTATATCAGATGAGGTCTATGTGACTGGATGGCAAAAAGGTGACCGTTGTGGGTCTAATCTTTGGGTTAGATGGAGTGGTTAAGCTGGTAGCAACTCGAGGCGCATTGTATCGAGTTGCGGTGTAAGGGAGTTAAAAGGGGCCCCTATTGGCTCATATGGTAGGTCAGCAGGCCGACCTAACAACCTTCGCGGGCTATAAAAGCTAAACCTCTTCACAGCCATCTCTCACTCATCTTTCACCCAATTAGAGTTGTTGTTCTAGCTAGCCTTAAGCTCTTCACCTATCTTCTGTCTAGATCGCCATCTAAGCTTCACACAGTGGAAGCGCATGGGTGGACAGAGCCATCTTTGTATCAGTTGTTTGGAGTTAAAGAATTTACTGATTCTCCTCTTATCTGTTGTGTACTCTCTTTCTCTTTCTCAGATTCTGTTCACTGCACCGTGTAATATTTTACATGGTATCAGAGCCCAGGGGGCTCTAGAGATCGGAGAGTGTGCAAGAGGCAAAGGGTTCAACAGCAAAGAGAAACTCTGTCGACTTCCTGAAGCAGTTCTAGCGCATCAGGAAGTGGTGCAGGAGGTGGTGTTTCTATACAGGCTATTCAAACACTGAAGATTCATCCACCAACCTTCAGCGAAGACAAGTTAGATGGTACAAACTATACCTTGTGGAAGTTCAAAATTACAACTATCCTTGACTCTTATGAGCTTCTGGAGACTGTGCTGGGGACTGATGCAGAACCACAGCCTACCCCCGACCCATCAAATCCTAGTGTGATGATTCCTCCGAATGCAGATCTTCTACGAGCTTGGAAACAAAGGAATGCAGATGCATTATGTGCCTTAGTTACAAGCTGTTCTGACAGTGTTCTGACTTTGATTCAGCATACAACCAAAGCGTCAAGGCTTGGAATGTACCAAGGAGTCAGTATGAAACACAAAACCAAACGAGGATTCAAAACTTGGAGAATCAACTAGCAGCGGAGAAGTTTGCTGAAGGAGAGACGGTTGAAGCATTCATCACTCAGATTAAGAATCTGCGCGACCAGATGGCTGGCGCTGGGATACAAAAGACTAGCGAAGAGCTAGCTCGGAGGTGTCTTCGGATTTTTCCTCAAAAGTTTGTAACTGCCCTTAATACTTAGGTGAGACCTCAAGCTTTGACTTTTGAGGAGTTTTGTGCATTATTAATGGAGGAGGAGTTGAGGCTGAAAGCCCGAGAAGGAAGCAACAATGGAGATGCTGCATTCTCTGCCAATGCAAAAGGCAAAGGTGGTTCCTCCACCAAAAATGATGGTGACAAAAAGAAGAAGGGCGGAAAGAAGAAGTTTCAAGGAGAGTGCTTCTACTGCAAGAAGAAAGGACATGCAATTGCAGATTGTCGTGTCAAGAAGACAGATGAAAAGAATGGTACCCTTAAAAGTAAAAGGAAAGAGACAGCCAATACGGCTAAAGCAGAGCTAGAATTATTCATAGTGACCATTGAGGAAGTGTGCTCCTCAGCGCAAGAAGAATCTACCACTGACTCATGGGTGTTGGATAGTGGGGCCTCCCATCACATGACCAACAAGAAAGGTCTATAGAGTTATATGCAGCCTCTACAAGAATCCATCACTATGACGGTTGGAAATGATGCAAAATGTCCTGCTGCAGACACAGTTACTATTTTTTTTGTTGCTGCAAATGGTGAAGTCAAAAAGCTTTCAAATGTATTGTATGTTCCCGAAATCAGGAGAAATCTATTATCAATTTGTTGCCATAACTGATCTTGGTCATGAAGTGAGGTTCAAGAACACAGGTGCAGAAATTATTGATAGTGCTGGCACAATTGTTGGCAAAGGAGAAAGAAGGAACAACCTATATGAGCTAAATGCTCTTATAGCCACCGCTAGAGTGGGCACAAGTAAGCTTTGGCATGTAAGGTTTGGACACATCGGATTTGCAGTATTGAAGGACATGCAAAAGCAAGGTATGGTTGCTCACCTACCTACAATAACTGAATTGAAGGAACCATGTGAAGCTTGTATGATGGGCAAGCAACAGAGAAAGGCATTTCCACAAGAAAGCAAGAATAGAGCACAGGCTCCTCTAGAGTTGGCGCATGCTGACTTGTGTGGTAAGATGCCTACACAGGCCTTGGGGGGATCTTCTTATTTTATGTTGATTGTCGACGACTACAGTAGGAAGATGTGGGTGTACTTCCTTCGTGATAAGGCTCAAGCTTTTGGTAAGTTTAAAGAATGGCTAATACTTGTTGAGAATGAAACAGGGAAAAGTGTGAAGAAATTTAGAACAAATGGTGGTGGTGAGTTCAACTCAAAGGAGTTTGAAGACTTTTGCAAGAGCAAAGGGATCAAGCATCAATTGACGACGCCTCACACACCTCAGTAGAACGGTGTTGTGGAACGCAGGAATCGCACCATGGTGGAGATGGCAAGATGCATGCTAAAGGGCAAGGGATTGCCTAACCATTTTTGGGCTGAAGCTGTTAATATTGTTGTCTACATTCTAAATCGGAGCTATACAAAGGCTCTCAAGGGAAAAACACCTCATGAGGCTTACACTGGTAAGAAACCATCTGTCTCACATTTCAGAATTTTTGGATGTGAATGTTATGCACATGTTCCAGATGAAAAGAGAAACAAGTTACAACCAAAAAGCAGAAAATGTATCTTCTTGGGTTATAGTGATGAGCAGAAGGCTTACAAGTTATATGACCAAGAGGCAAAGAAGATCATCGCGAGTCGTGATGTGGTGTTCAAGGAGGAGCCGCATACAGTGGAGTATCATCAAGCGAAGAAGTAGTCCACTATGAACCTGTCCCGAGAGCTATCCCTATCCTTAAGGAGGAGGAAGCATCATCTTCAGATGATGAGGAAAAAGTTCACCAACCTGACATCACCCCACCGGAAAGGCCATTGCCGCGCTGAGTGAAGCAGCTCTATGACCACAATAATCCTATGCCTGCATCTGTTGAGGAGAAGACAGACGGACCAAGGAGGTCTAAGAGAATAGAGGAGCAAAGGAGGGCTTCTGCTCACATAGTCAATATGGCCTTGACGGTTGAGATTATGAGAGAAGTAAAGGAGCCAACTGACTTAGAAAAAGCACTTGCAGATCCATCATGGAAGGCTGCTATGTAGGCGATGTATGACAGCATAATGAAGAATGACACTTGGGAGCTAGTGGATCAACCAGCAAAGCGGAAGGTTATTGGCACCAAGTGGATCTGGAAGGTAAAGTACAAGGCTGATGGTACCTTAGAAAAGTACAAAGCTAGACTGATTGCCCAAGGATTTTCACAAGTTGAAGGGTTTGATTTTCAAGAGTCATTTGCCCCAACTGCCAGAATGACCACTATTCGCATGGTACTTGCAGTGGCTACCCACAAGAAGTGGCAAGTGCACCAAATGGATGTTAAGTCAACATTCTTAAATGGTGACCTCAAGGAGGAGGTGTACGTGGCTCAGCCACCAGGGTTTGAGGCCCCCCATTCTGAGAAAAAAGTATGTAAGCTGAAGAAGGCATTGTATGGGCTGAAACAAGCCCCCAGAGCATGGTACCAGCGGATAGATAGGTTCTTTTTAAACATAAACTTCAAAAGATGTGCCTCAGATGCTAACTTGTATGTTTACAGGGATGGTAAAAAGTCTGTAGTGATTGTCCTATATGTGGACGACCTTCTTATTACAGGTGACTATGAAGATATGATCAACCAAACTCGAAAGGCTTTGAGTTCTGAGTTTGAAATGACAGACTTAGGCTTGCTGCACTATTGTTTGGGGATTGAAGTCTGGCAAGAGCCAGGAAAGATCTTCATCTCTCAGAAGAAGTATGCATGGGAGATCTTGAAGGCATTTGGCATGACCGAGTGCAAGGAGATAGCTACACCTATGGAGGTGAATGCAAAGTTATCCGTCAAGGATACATCAACACTAGCAGACATTAGGAGGTATAGAAGGTTGGTCGGCAGTGTGATCTACTTGTGTAACACTAGACCAGATATCAGTTTTGTTGTTGGTGTTTTGAGCAGGTTCTCAAACAAACCTCATGAGAGTCATTGGAAGGTTGGGATGCGGGTGCTTAGATACTTGAAGGAAACTCTTGACTATGGTATCACATAGAGTTTCGGAACTTCTCTTGTGGGGAACTGTGACTCAGATTGGGCAGGAGACATTGATTCCAGGAAGTCAGTTTCTGGTTATTGTTTCTCTTTGGGTTCAGGAATTTTATCTTGGATTAGTAAGAAGCAACCAACAGTGGCATTGTCTTCTACCGAAGCAGAGTACAAGGCAGCTTGTTTTGCTGCATGTGAAGTCGTATGGTTGAGAAGGATTCTGTGGCATATGGGAGTGCAGGATGAAGAACCAACTGTGTTGAGATGTGACAATCAAAGTTGCATCGCCATTGCCAAAAATCCAGTGTTTCATGCACGCACCAAACATATAGAGATCCAGTATCACTATGTGCATGATTTGATGGAGGATGGGATAGTGGAACTAGTCTACTGTCCAACAGAGGAGAATGGAGGAGATATCTTCAACAAAGCACTTACGAAGGATCTGCTTCAAGTTCATCTTCAGAGACTCCGGCATTGGGCCGAGGAGATACTTCACCTATGGGTGGACATTGAGGGGGGTGTTAGATATGATCAATGCCCCACCCTCATTAGGTGCTACCAATGATCCATGGTGCTCAAAGTTGTAAGGCCCCCATTATGAGGAGAAGCCAAATGTAAGCCCGGACATTGGTTGAGTCCTGACTTGTATATTAGATGAGGTCTATGTGACCGGATGGCAAAAAGGTGACCGTTGTGGGTCTAATCTTTGGGTTAGACAGAGTGGTTAAGCTGGTAGCAACTCGAGGCGCATTGCATCGAGTTGCGGTGTAAGGGAGTTAAAAGGGGCCCCTATTGTGGGGTCCGGGGGCCGCGGAAGCGGCCCCTGGCTGGGGGGTCCCAGGGGGGCCAGCGGCCCCCCTGGCGAGGTCCGGGGGCAGCGTCCCCGGCCCGATGGTAAAGGGAATATTCCCTGGAATATTCCCTGGCCAACTAGTGGAGGCTCATATGGTAGGTCGATAGGCCGACCTAACGACCTTCGCGAGCTATAAAAGCTAAACCCCTTCGTAGCCATCTCTCACTCATCTTTCACCTAGTCAGAGTTGTTGTTCCAACTAGCCTTAAGCTCTTCACCTATCTTCTGTCTAGATTGCCATCTAAGCTTCACACAGTGAAAGCGCATGGGTGGACAGAGCCATCTTTGTATGAGTTGTTTGGAGTTAAAGAATTTACTGATTCTCCTCTTATCTGTTGTGTACTCTCTTTCTCTTTCTCAGATTCTGTTCGCTACGCCGTGTAATATTTTACATACCAGCGGCAAGGGCCTCAATGGCGAAGAGGAGAAATGCTATCTATTGCATCAAGTAGTGATGTTGGTGCATGAGATGGTGGTGCTGTTGTACTAGCAATTCAAACATTGAGGATTCATCAACCAACCTTCAACAAAGGCAAGCTGGATGGTGCAAACTATACTTTGTGAAAGTTTAAAATTACAACTATTCTTGGAGAACCACAGCCCACCACCAAATTTGAGTGTTATGATTCCTCGAAATGTAGATCTTCTATAATCTTGGAAATAAAGGAATGTAGATGCAATATGTGTGCCTTAGTTACAAGTCATTCTAACAATGGTTTGACTTTCATTTAATATACAACCAAGGCATTAAAGGCTTGGAATGTACTAAGGAGACAATACAAAATGTGAAATCAAACAAGCATTCAAAACTTGGTGAAGTAGAGAAGTTTCCTCAATGAGAGACAGTTGAAGAATTCATCATTTGGATCAAGAATCTACAAGACCAGATGGTTAGCATTGAGATAAAAAAGACTAGTGACGAGATAACTTGGAGGTGTCTGTAGTGGGAGCTCACCCTCAACCGCCAAGACCCATGGACCGCTTATTGCTTCAAGCATTTCAAGTAAGCACAAATGGCTATCTCTCACCTAGCCAATAGACCTTCAATAAGACAGGGGGTGTAGTGAGCTTACCTTGATGCCCAAACAAGTAGCCTTCTCCCTCAAAAAACATGGTAGCTCCACGATTCGAGTTGCAACCTCAAGCCTCCACCTTCAAGCTCCATCCTCCATAGCCATGTGTAAGATAAGAGAAGAAAAGAGAAGAGAAGAAGAAGAGAGGAGATGATGGAGAGCTTCTTCTCCACAATCCCTCACCCTCACACACTTACCCCCTTACTCCCCCTCTCAAGCACACACAAGCAAGTGCTTTCTGAGTTTGTATACAAAGCCCTAAATCCCTTGGGCACCCATCCCCTTTTTAACATGACCGGGCAGCTTGCCAAGGTCCTCTTTCTCCATTCCTTTCTAGTTTCCTTATCCCTTCACCCATGTCCATTTAGACTTTACAACTTGCACAGGAGGGAGCCTGACACTCTTATAAAATGAATTACATTGTGCCCCGCACTTTCCTTGGGCACCCATCCCCTTTTTAACATGACCGGGCATCTTGCCAAGGTCCTCTTTCTCCATTCCTTTCTAGTTTCCTTATCCCTTCACCCATGTCCATTTAGACTTTACAACTTGCACAGGAGGGAGCCTGAGACTCTTATAAAATGAATTACATTGTGCCCCGCACTTTCCTTACAAGAGATCTCATAGGTTCTCCTTCATCCTTGAGAGAGTATCCTTGATCCTTGAGAGGACCTCCTTCATCCTTGACAAGATGTCCTTCATCCTTGACAAGACATCCTTCATCCTTGAGAGAGCCTTGCTAGAACCTTCGGTGCTCTCCTATATTTTTTCTGAGCTTTCTTTCTCCTCCTCTTTTCCTGCTTAAGTAGAATAAGCTTCTTCATTCAATTTTTGACTTGGGCTTCCTCAGTCTTTCTCTGCTTCCTTTTGGCTGCATGGTCCATGTCTGTGACATGTCTTGTCACAATGTCTTTAGATTTGTCCACCAAAATTTGATGGATTTGTAACTATCCTAAACACTTGCGTAAGACCCCAATCTTGGATGTTTGAGAAATTTTATATACTACTAATAGAGGAGGATTTGAGGCTTAAAGCCCAAGAATGTAGTAGTAGTGAAGATGCTCCATTTCCTACCAATGTGAAAGGAAAAGTTTGTTCCTCTAGAGAAGGTGACAAAAAGAAGAATGATGGTAAGAAAAGGTTTCAAGGATAGTGCTTTTACTGTAAGAAGAAGAGAAGACATGCAATTGCAAATAGTCGTGTCAAGAAGGCAAATAAAAAATAATGGCACTATGAAGACTAAAGGAAAAAAGACACTCAATGTGGCTGAAGCAGAGTTTGAGTTATTCATGGCAACCATTGAGAAAGTGTATTCATCGGTGCAAGCTAACACTCACTCATGGGTATTGGATAGTGGCGCCTCCTATCACATGACCAACAAGAAATGTCTATAGAGTTCTATGAAGCCTCTACAAGAACCCATCACTGTGAGAGTTGGAAATGATGCAAAATGCCCTATTGAGGGTATAAGTACTATTTCATTTATTACCACAAATGGTGAACTCAAAAATCTTTCAAATGTGTTGTATGTTCTAGAAATTAAGAGAAATCTACTATCAATTGCTTCTATAACTTATCTTGGCCATGAGATAAGGTTTACTAAGACAGGTGTAGAAATTATCAACAATGTTGGCAAAGTTGTTGACAAAGGAGAAAGGAGGAACAACCTATATGAGCTAAGTGCTCTTACAACCACTGTTGGTGTGGGTACAAGTAAACTTTGGCATGAAAGATTTGGTCACATTGGTTTTGTAGTGTTGAAGGAGATGCATAAGCAAGGTATGGTTGCTCACCTACCTGATTAATTGAAATGAAGGAACCATGTGAAGCTTGCAGAGAAACACATTTCCACAAGAAAGTAAAAATAGAGTGAAGGCTCCTCTAGAGTTGGTGCATACTAATTTGTGCAATAAAATGCCTACAAACGCCTTGGGAGGATATTTTAATTTTATGTTAATTGTCGTTGACGACTACAGTAAGAAGATGTGGGTGTACTTCCTTCATGATAACGCTCAAGCTTTTGGTGAGTTTGAAGAATGGCTAAAACTTGTTGAGAATGAAATAGGGAAAATTATGAAGAATTTTAAAATAGATGGTGGTGGTGAGTTCAACTCAAAGGAGTTTAAAGACTATTGCAAGAGCAAAGGGATTAAGTATCACTTGATGATACCTCATACACCTTATTAGAATGGCATTGTTGAACGTTGAAATTGCACCATTGTGGAAATGGCAAGGTGCATGCTTAAGGGCAAGGGATTGCCTAACTAATTTTGGGCAAAAACTCTTAAATCTATAGTCTACATTCTCAACCAGAGTTACACAAAGACTCTTAAGGGAAAAAATCCCCACGATGCCTATTCTGGTAAGAAAGCATCTATCTCACATTTTAGAACTTTTAGATGTGAATGTTATGCACATGTTCCAAAGGATAAGAGAAACAAGTTAAATCCAAAAAGAAAAAAACGCATCTTCTTGGGTTATATTGATGTGCAAAAGGCTTACAAATTATATGACCAAGAGAGGCAAAGAATATCATATCATACTGTGACTTGGTGCTCAAGGAGTAGCCACATACAGTGGAGAAGGATAATATAGGTTCTTCCACTTTATCATCCAACAAAGAAGTAGTCCATTATGAGCCTATCCCAAGATTTGTCCCTACTCTCAAGGAGGGAGAAGCATCGCCTTCGAATGATGAGGACAAAGTTCTCCAACCTGTAATCATTCCATCAAAAAATCTATTTCCGCAATCGGTGAAAGGGCTCTATAATCACAATAATCTATGCCTACCACAATTGAGAAAAAGATAAATGGGCCAAGGAGGTCTCTCAAAATAGAGGAGAAAAGAAAGGCTTCTGCTCACATAGTCAATATGGCCTTGATGACTAAGATTATGAGAGAACTAAAAGAGCTAGCAGACTTGGAAGAAGCACATGCTATCCAGCACGAAGAGCAGCTATCCAAGCTAAGTATGATAGAAAAATGAAGAATGGCACTTGGGAGTTAGTGGATTGACCAGAAAAGAGGAAGATTATTGGCATCAAGTGGTTCATGAAGGTAAAGTATAAGGCTAATGGTAGGTTAGAAAAGTACAAAGCCGGATTAGTTACACAGGGATTTCCACAAGTTGAAGGATTTAACTTTCAAGAATCATTTGCTTCAACTTCTTAGATGACCACTATTCACACAATATTTGCAATGGCTTCTCATAAGAAGTGATCAATTTACCAATTGGATGTCAAATCAATGTTCTTAAATGATAACCTCAAGGAGGAGATGTACATGGCTCATCACCCACCATGGTTTGAGGCCCCCATTGTGAAAACAAAGTTTATAAGCTAAAATAGGCATTATATGGGCTGAAACAAGCCCCTAAAGCATGGTATCAATGGATAGATAATAGGCTTGAATTTCAAAAGATGTGCCTCAGATACTAACTTGTACATTTACAGGGATAATGAAAAGTCTATAGTGATTCTCTTATCTATGGATGACATTCTTATTACGTGTGACTATTAAGATATGATCCATCAGAGTCGAAAGGCTTTAAGCTCTAAGTTTGAAATGGTAGACTTAGGCTTATTGCATTATTATTTGGGGATTGTAAGTCTTGAAAAATATTCATCTCTCAAAAGAAATATGCATGGGAGATCTTAAAAGCTTTTGGCATGAGCAAGTGTAAGGAGATAGCTACACCTATGAAGATCAATGTGAAGTTATCCATTAAGGATACATCAACACTAGTAGCAAACATTGGAGGTATAGGACCTTGGTCGATAGCCTCATCTACTTATGTAACACCATGCCAAATATCAGTTTTGCTATTGGGGCTTTGGGCAAGTTCTCAAACAAACCTTTAGAAAGTCAGTGGAAAGCTGAGATGCAGGTGCTCATGTACTTGAAGGAAACTCTCGACTATAGTATCACATATAGTTTCAGAAGTGCTCTTGTGGGGAACTATGACTCAGACTTGGGTAGGAGACAATAATTCCAAGAAATCTATTTTTGGATATTGTTTCTCTTTAAGTTCAAGAATTTTGTCTTGGATCAATAAGAAGCAACCAACTATGGCATTGTCTTCTACTGAAGCAAAGTATAAGACAACTTGCTTCGCTGCATGTGAAGCAGTATGGTCCAACAGTGCTAAGATGTGACAATCATCTTACATCACCATTGCCAAATATCTAGTTTTTCATCCATGCACCAAATACATTGGGATCCAACATCACTATGTGCATGACTTGATCAAGGATGGGATGTAGAGCTCATCTACTATCCAATGAAGGAAAATGGACCAGATATCTTCACCAAAGCTATTATGAAGAATCTCCTTCAAATCTATCTTCAGAGACTCGATGTTGGGGTAGTTCTGGGTGGACATTGAGGGGGTGTGATGGAACCTAGAACGGGTCGGCACTGGCTCGTGCACTAGCCGGACCTCTATCTCACGCGCTCAACAACCCCACGGCCTCGCGGCCAGGAGTGTTGATGACACATACATTGCCTTCCTAGACATCTTGCGTTTGTATTACGTCATTTGTAGAACACTCTTCTCTCACCCACTACTCCTCAGAGGGAGTCCCTTACACATTGCCTAATGAAACGAAGTACAGACATAGGGGGTCCTCCAACGGCTGAATGCCGCCACCCCTCTGCGACTCTCCTACACCTTGGGGATTGGCCCCTCGATGCGTCGCTCAACATATAAACATGTCGCACAAAATCCACTCAAGGTACCATTTAATCGTATACAGGAATGTACCATTGTCCTTACTTCTCTTTCCCCTAGACCCCACGACTAGCCTATGGCTTAGGGTGTCCTGTCTCTCACTCAACATGGGTCAAGATCCTAATGAAAACAATTGCTGTGCATCCAGGATTTCTGATACCTTTAAATATTTCCATGATTTATGCATATTGTGGATGCTAAGTGCTCAAACAGTTATAAAATCAATATTGTGCACATGCGGAAAACATCCTTTCAATGATTTTCAACTACCGATCTTATGCGGCGTTGCACGAACCTAGCACCGAGGAAACCCTCGTGCTACTAGGCCCTTATTTTATAATTATTCACCGACCTATATGGCATGCAAACAAAAACAGCAATCTTTTCATCATGTTACTCCACATTTAGACACACTTTAACCACTCTACCCTCCCATCGATCAAATGTTGCATTGTACTTGTATAGATTTATAAGGCATTTTGCCATCATTTTATGTGTAAAAAGCGGAAAAAGACGCACTAGAACAAGAAGGTGAGGATGAACTAAGGCAAATCCTCATGCTTCAGTCCCCCCAAACATTCACAAACATTGTTCTTAATTTTCATTAATTTTCCGCACCCAAAATGCATTTTTTCCCTATTTTTAGTGATTTTTCTATATTTTTCTTGTATTTTTCCTTATTTTCTACATTATTTAATTACTGAAAATACAAAATAGATTATGGGCTGTGGCCCTTAGTTCCTTCTCGTAGCAAAAATGAAAATTTAGTTGGTGTTCCTATTCATTTTTCCATTTTTATGCTCAAAACCATCATTTTCCCTTGATCTTCAATATTTTACGTGTTTTAGTGTATATTTTGAGCCACAAGATGCATATTTTTCTGATTTTCTGACTATGATCAACAAGTACTCATGGAAAACAGCAACATAAACAATTTTTAGCCCACATGAACAACATTTTATCAATCAAAAGCCATGAAATCTCAAATTTCCTTTGAAAAAATTGAATTACCGCTTATTTGCGTGTTTCGGGTTTCATGTCCATGGCTGCAAATCTGAAAATCAGTAGCACCTCATGCTCATGACGATCACAAGTCACCATTTCCAGCCCGTGGAGCAATCCGATCAATGCCGGACAAGCCTCCATCATTCTTTCTTCTTCCTTCCTCTTCCCACATGAATTCCCCCTTAGAAGAGAGAGAGGGAGGAGAGAGAAAGACTAGATTTCCATCTCAGCATTCAAGCCATCAATGGAGGAGCAAAGACAGGCAATAGAGTCCACGGACAGAAGGGAATGAATCCCCATAATCCATTAGGCAGGGTGTTTGTAACAGCCATGATGCCCTCTCTCCATCCATGGCGCATTTTTTGGCGCCCTCTGTTGGCCACGTTTTTTCATCTCTCTCATGCCCACGATTCTTCATTTTGCATGCTTTGTGGTTGGGGGGTTAAAATTCCCCCAAAGGGCACCCCCCTTTGGTCCATGTTGTAGCCACCCTTTCAAATCTTGACCAATTCTTGGCCATTTCCCCGTCCGGACTCGGAATCGAGCTCTGAAAAATCCTGGGCGTCCGGCTTGGCATCACGCATTGGCCAGTAGCTCGTGTCAACCCGCACGACTGTTTGAAAAATTATGAAAAATCAACAAGTGTCGCTCGGGCGCCTTCAAAGCACTTTGGTGCTTAAAATCGTCCTAGATCGAGCCGCCGCCTTTGACGGTGAATATTTTTCCCTTGATATTCATAATTTTTAGCTATTTTTAAGCACTTTTCGGCACCAAAATTATGCTCTCATTGGCGACCATGGGATAGGGCGACTCAGCCCGTCGAATCCACGAACATATCTGCACATAAACAACCAAAGAAGCATCAAACTGATACAAAACAAAGATATAATAAAACTCAGCACAATGCTCCTCCTACCCCTGGACAGAACCAAGGCAGGACATCCACAAGGAGTAGGCCTAGCATCATCTAATAGAAGATCCGAAGCAAGTCACTAACCAATTGCTCCAACACAACCAAACTAAAAAACCTATCAAAGAGGTTGCCCTAAATGGTAGTCTGAACTACTTACCAACTAAAGACAACACAACTAGGAGCTCCTACAAGGCGAGGACTCCTATAGCCTGATCAAGGAGTATTTTCTTTGATTACATTTCTTCTTTTAGGATTGTTATTTTATGAACATCCTTGGGCATGTAAAAAGGAGGGAGCTGAGCGTAGTGACCCAAGGAGAATAGGGCATCGGCCTTAGGACCTGTCTCGGCACCCAAGAACCTACCAAGCCCTCACAAGGCGACACTTAATCCTTTTCTAATGCCACTTTTATTTTCACTCCAACCTTCCTTGTTTTGTCTTTTTTTTTCCAGCAAGAAGCCACCCCGAGGAAGACAAGGTATCGGCCCCAGGTCTGACTCGTCCCCAGGAACCTACCAAGCCCTCGCAAGGCGATGATCAACTGCTTATAAATTTTCCTTTCTTTTCTTTTCTATTTTGATAGGGGGTTAGAACCCCTTTTTACACACCTTCGTATTTATATTCATCTTATAGGATGTTCAGGGTTTCTTGGCATCATCATTATTATCTTCTGGTAGGCTTCTCTAATTGCCTCACAACTAACAAGAACTCCTAGAACGGCTGCCTAGCAGGCTAACAGAACAGGGTCACTAGAACTCCCTTCTAAAACAGGTCTTTCGATGCCTGACAATGTCTTTACAGGAGGCAATGACTACTCCGACCTCCCTCAAACATACTTAGCCTAAACCTGGGACTTCATGCCTTGGTTTCCGGTCCCCAACAAAAATGTATCCCCTCGACAAGTACAAATACACATACAACAGGAAAGAAAGGTACGCGTAAAGGAGAGGTATCACCTGGATTGGCCATAAGAAGCTTCCATCGCAGCAAAGGCTCCTCCGGGCTCCACCAAATTCCACGAATCACGAAACCTGTCCAGCACAACACTTAAAACAAAAAACCCGATTAAACGCACCCGCACTAGACAGGGAAATGGCCCTCTTGGCCTAATGAAATCAAACATGACTTTGCTACAAAACTGAATCGGCCCTCTTGGCCTAATGAAATCAAACATGACGTCGCATAACATCCTCCTGGAAACAACTATGATAGACATCAAAGCATACCGTTCCCAGGGGAACAGGGCTCGTAGCCCTAAACTAGGTGCATTAGATTATGACCCATCCCTCCTGCGTATATCGCAAGAGGTGTTCGCATCACATGTTGTCTAATCAGTCTGTGGGTCCAAGATAATAAAGGCAGATGAGTCTCGCTTACCCTCTGCATCACCCAGATCAACCATCGTCTGCCATAGAGGGCATGTTCAGAAAGCATACCCCACAAACGACCAGGTCCTGTCTCACCATCAATAGATATATCGGGACAAGGGCCACAATTAAAGAAGAGGTCTTCTTCATACGCAAAATTAGCCAATGAATCGGCAAACTGATTCCAATTTCGTGGAATCAGTTGAAAAGACACTCTATCAAATTCGTCTAGCAGGGCTATGGCAGTATGATGGTACATGCAAAGGATGGGGTTTCGCACCATGTACGTTCCATTGAGTTGATTTAAAACCAACTGAGAGTCCCCTTTCACCAATAACTGGCGGATACCACCCTTCTTTGCAATATTCAAACCCATAATCAGGGCTTTGTATTCAGCCATATTATTGGTAAAATTCGCCCCGAGATAAGCGGCTAACTTCAAGACAATGCATCGTCGGGGGTCGCAGATGACAACTCCTACACTTCCTTTTTTGCATGCACCCCTGGACGCCCCATCAAAGTACAAGGTGTATGTCCATAAAGGGTTTACATATCCCGCCATCCTCAACTCTACTCGTAATTATGGTAATCGAAATTCAGCATATTCAACGGGTGGACTATAGGCTCCATCCCTCCATCATCATTGAATTCAACAGGGATGCTCGCCAAAATTTGCAAGCAGTGATGGCAGAAGACCTTGATTTCCCAAATAAATGTCCCGCCTTCTTGCTCAGTCACCTTGTATCCTTTGCTCCACCAAATGAGCTTTCCCTGATGATACCTCTGTTCTAAATATGGGTGTTCTAAATAAGGGATCAGATGACCCATCAACCGCTATCACAATTTCCTTGCAGATATTTGATCGATCTCGCCTAGACCTGCAAGGCAGTCATAGCATTAGTGCAATCAGAAATAATAAGGTTTAATCTTATTAAGATTAACCTTATTTTTAAATTCTACCCCCTCAAGGTCAGCTAACAAAACTGTGGATTTATTCTTTCCTATTCTAACGATCCTATAGGGCCCATCCCATTTGGGCTCTAGCTTGCCTGGAAATAATTCACGTCGTGCGTCATAATACAGAACAAGCTATCCTTTCTTGAAGGTGTATTTCTTGGCTTTGAGGTCGTGTAACTGCTTCATTCGGCACTTCGCCACTTCTTAGTGCAATAAGCTCTGTAGCTTAAGCTCATCTAAATGTGCCAGTGTCGTCAAGCGCTCAAAAAGTGCGTCTTTATCACTCAAAGAATGATTGATGGCAAACCGAATAGTCGGCAGCTCAATCTCTAAAGGCAAGACACACTCCTCCCCATATACTAACTTGAACGGGGTATGGCCAGTGGCTCGTTTGAAGGTCGTATTGTAGGTCCACACTGTCACGTATAACTTTTTATCCCAATCCCATTTCTTTTCCGACACAATTTTGGACAGGATGCCCACAAGCTGCTTGTTGGTGCTTTCAACTTGCCCATTGGCTTGCGGGTTATATGGGGTTGTCTTGTTATGCTTGATTTGCCACATCTCTGTCAAATCTTTGATCACCTTATTCAGGAAATGGGTTCCGCGGTCCGACACTAATTCTTTCGGCGGACCAAAACGGCATATTATCTACTCTAAAAGGAAACTAGCAGTTTCTTTAGCATCATCTTTCCTTGTTGCACATGCTTCTGACCACTTTGTGAAGTAGTCAGTTGCTACAATGATGTACCTCTTTTGCGTGGTCGACGACGGAGTAATTGGTGCGCAGATCGGTCGCAGAATGCTCACGTAGTGAATCCCTGAAGGTCCCCATCAACTTCTCGTACAAAGAATCCTCTTTGTATATGAGCCCCGGTCATCTAAGTTTACGGAATCCACCGTAAAACCTCACGGAATCCACCGTGGCATATGCCTCCTGGCATCATACCCCCGGGGTGGGATAGCAATTGACCTCAATTGCTATTAGCTCAATGTGGAGCTAACAGAGTGGGGAAAGCATTTAAGTCTCTAGCATGCATCCATTGTGCTTCCTCTACAGGATGGTTCTTAAATTTTACTAGATATCTAGAATACCTTCGGCCAGTTCTAGTGGTCATGTAGTCAGTGTCTATGATGGCTTCTGGTTCAAGTATTTCAGTCTCTTCCTCTAATAAAGGTGGGTTTTCATAAACAGGGTGGATAGGTAATTGGCCTCTAAATGGTCTCAATAAACTAATGTGAAATGTATTATGAATTTTCCAATGAGATGGCAATTCTAACTTGAATGCATTATCATTAATCTTATGAATAATTCTAAATGGTCCATAGAATCTAGGAGCTAATTTGACAACTGGATGTCTATCTACACTTTGCAGTCTACGCTTTTCTATTCTAAGCCAAACATAATCATCAACTTTGAAATTCATGGCTTGTCTTTTCTTGTTGGCTTGTTTGGTATATGATTATTGGGCTTTAGCAATCATATCCTTAACCTCATCAAAAATACTGTTATGCATAGTAGCAATATCATCAGCACTCTGAATTCTATTAGACAAAGATGCAACAGGTGTAGATAATCTATATCCATAAATGACTTCAAAAGGTGCTTTCTTTGTAGATGTGTGCGGTGTATTGTTATATGCAAACTGTAATAAATGCAAATGAGTATCCCATGTTTGAGGTTTAGAGATAGTATATGCACGTAAAAGATCTAGAATGGTGCTATTTGTGGCTTCTGTTTGTCCATTTGTTTCTGGATGAAATGCAGATGAGAAATCAATCTTTGTGCCTAGATTTGCAAATAGTGTAATCCAAAAATTATTACAAAATCTAGAATCACGATCTGAAATAATCACTTTTGGCAATCCATGGTTAGTAAAAATAGTTTTCAAAAATAACTGTGCTGCTTGTGATGCTGTGAAAGTTTTCTTACATGCAATGAAATATGCTTGCTTACTAAATCTATCTACAATTGTCCAAATCATGTCATGGTTAGATTTAGTATTTGGTAAACTAGTAATGAAATCCATAGAAATATGTTCCCAAGGTTTAGATGGAATAGACAAAGGCATTAATAATCCATACTGTTTACCATGATGTCTTTTTATTCTTTGACAAATCAAACATTCAGAAACGAAATTAGATACATCTGCATCCATATGCGGCCAATAAAAATCTTCAGTTAACATGCGTAATGTAGATATGATACCTCTATGACCTTGATATGGGGGACAATGAATTTCATTCAAAACAAAAGATCATAATGGAATAGTAACACACAGTCTCTTTTCAAAAAACATAAATCCATCATTATATGACAATGAATCAACAGGAATGAAATTATTTTGAACTAATTTTTGCCAATCAGAATGAAAAGTAATATCCTGGTGATATGTATCTTTCATAGCAATCAAAGAATCAAAAGATATGATAGAAATATTATGAATTGCAGGTCTTCTACTCAATGCATCAGCAACTACATTTTCTTTTCCAGGTTGGTATTGAATGATAGGATGAAAACTTTGAATGAAGGAAGCCCATTTGATATGACGGTCAGAAATTTGGGGTTGGCTAAGTAGATGTCTAATGCTTTGCTGGTCAGTCTTTATCATGAATTCTGAACCCATTAAATAGTGCTTCCACTGTTTTAATGCTTGTACAACTGCTAATAGTTCTTTGTCATAAGTGGAATATTTGAGCTCAGAGGGTTTTAGCTTAGAACTAGAATATGCTATTGGATGGTTGTCTTGCATTAGTACGGCTCCTATTCCTGATCCGCTAGCATCGGTCACAACTAGAAAGAATGGTCTATTAAAGTCAGGCAATTGTAGAACAGGGGCATTGGTTAATGCACGTTTCAGTAAGTCAAAGGATTTCTGCTGATTTTCAGTCCATTGATAAACAATTCCTTTCTTAAGAAGTTTTGTTAATGGTAAAGCAAGTAATGAAAAATTACGTACAAACTTCCTATAGAAACTAGCAAGACCAAGGAATGAGCGTAATTCATGTACATTTTTAGGAATAGGCCAATGCAATATTGCATCAATTTTCTTAGGATCAACTTTAATTCCTTCTTTTGATACAATATGACCTAAATATTCTATTTCTGTCTTAAAGAATTCACTCTTTTCAGGATTTGCAAACAATTGATTTTCTTTCAATAATTGAAAAACTAATGATAAATGCTCATAATGCTCTTTTTCACTTTGACTCAGACACCAAAATATCATCAAAGAAAACAATCACATAATACTGATATTTCAGAAAGATACGGTTCATCATTCTACTGAAAGTAGCAGGTGCATTAGTTAATCCGAATGGCATGACTAAGAATTCGTAATGGCCAAATTGTGTTCTGAATGCAGTCTTAAATATGTCGGATCTATCTAGCCTCACCTGATGATATCTAGACTTAAGGTCAATTTTACTAAATATAGAAGATCCTTGCAGTTTGTCCATAAGGTCATCAACTCTAGGTATAGGATACCTATTCTTTACAGTGATCTTATTTAATGCTCGGTAGTCAATACACATACGATAGGTATTATTCTTTTTCTTGACTAAGAGTACAGGTGCACCGAATGGAGAACTGCTAGGTCGAATTAAGCCTCTATTTAGTAATTCTTCAACTTGACTCTGGATTTCTTTTTGCTCTATTTGATTGTGCCTATATGGTGCTTTGCAAGGTGGTTGTGTGCCAGGAATTAAATCAATCTTATGGTCTTCTGGACGTGAAGGTGGTAAACCTGGTGGTAGATCTTCTGCAAAACAGTCTTTAAAATATGCAAGAAATTCCTTATGCCTAGGGTGCATATGATTTTCCTTTGCGTGCAATTCATTCACCCAAATGAGATATGATTTAGTATTCTTGCGTAGTACACGTTTTGCTTGAGTATGCGAAAGCAGTGGAAAAATATGAGATGCATGCATACCATATAATGTAATAGATTTTCCTTGAAAATTAATATTCATTGTGTGTGTGGAATAATCTATATTTGGATTATGCTGGTGTCTCCAAGGCATTCCTAAAATAATGTCGCTTGACTGTAATGGAACAACTAAGAAATTTCTTCTTTCAATATATGAACCAATTTGAATCTCTAAATCTTATACTTCTTGTGTGCCATTGTACCTAGTGCCTAAAAATGCAGCTTTTATGCGATAATGCGTAGGTACTATATGTAATTTCAATTCCTTTACCAATTTTTCTAAAATAAAGTCATGGGTACTACCGTCATCATGCAAGATAGTTCTTTCCTTTCCATGCACCATACATTTCATAGTCAATAATGAATGTGGAGTAGGCATACTTGGTAAAGTGTCGGAAGTAGTAGTAGTATCATCCTCATCTTCAGTGAAATCTGGCATATCCTCATGTTCGTCTTCATCCATGGCTCCAAGATAGTTGATATGTGTTGATGGGTTCTTTGAATGACAATTTGCTGCGAAATGCCCTGGTTGGTGACACTTGTAGCATACTATTGGCTTGGCTTTGGTTACATTATTTGCAATGGCTGGAAGTCTGGGTACATTTGGATTTGCTTGTGGAATAGGCTTAGGATTTGGATTGACAGTGGATGGTAATGCAGGTGATTTAGGCCAATTCTTGCGGAAAGATGGTGATGAGAAACGACCTGGATTAAACCTTCTAAAATTGGAATTGAATTGTTTAGATCCATAATTACCATTGGCTTGGAATTGCTGTGGTCGTCTGTCTCTTCCGCGTAACTTATCTTCAGTGTCATGAGCTAGTGAAATAGCATCTTCAAGGGTAGCAGGCTTGAACATGTTCACTTCAGCGTTGTAATGTCCAAGAAGTCCAGACATATACTTCCACTTATGTGTCATCTCTGGTACGTCTTCAAGCATGCGTAGCTGTAGGAGTGCATTCCAAAAACGCTATGTATACTGTGGAATAGGCTCACGATCTCGTTGTTGAAGTAAATCCCATTGCTTGATAGCCTTCTCATGAAATTGCGGTGGAAGGAAATTTATCATGAACTTCTTCTGAAATCTTCCCAAGTAGCAGGACATTCTATGCTCTTGCGGACTACAGTCCACCAAAGTGATGCTCTGTCTATCAGGTGATTAGTAACACACTTGATTTTATCTTTTTCTGGATAAGTTTCCTCATGGAAATAGTCATCAAACTGGCTAATAAATGATAAAACAGTCTTTCCTTCTCGTATGCCATTGAAAGTACGAAACTTGAAACTTCGTTTACTTATCTTGGATTCCTTGCGAATGGTTTGTGCTTCAAGAGTGGCGTCGATGGTACGTCGAATCAAATCTTCAGCTTGAGGTTCTTCTTTATCGGTAGACGCTCTTTGAATTTTTGTCAATTGCGCTTGCAATGCTTGCTTAGCCCTTCGCTCTTCTTCCAATTGTAGCATGATTAGATCCAGCTTTTGTTCCATGGTAGGCTCAGGTAAGTCTTCTTCAGCCATAGGATCATCCATATGTGGGGTCGTCATCCTGTAAAACTCAATAAACCTTTCTCACTCAAAATCAAGTTAGTGGGATGAGCGTAGCTCAAATTCGGGGTTACAAGGCTATGTATTTTTGGGTATTTCTTCCTCAATTTTCAAAAAATCTGTAATATTTCCGTCTTCGTTTACTGCAAATACTTCAACAAACTTGTAGATAGGTAGAACACCTTGCCACGAACAACTTTCCAGTTCAGAGTTTTTGCATAGGAACAAGTCTTCTAGGAGTTTTGAGCACTAGTCAGTTCTGACTCTAGTTGACTAGTCTGACTTGCAGAGTTGCAGACTTAGCAAACTTGCAGAGTTGCTGACTTGCTGAACTTAGGCCGACTTGCAGAACTTGATTCCACCTTTCTTGTAGAACTTGACTTTTGCGGTGCAGGACCTAGAGTTGGTCGACTTGTGTGTCTTGTTAGACTTGATGAAAGCTTAAGGATTTAAGCTTAATAACTTAAGCTTATTATGGAGGAAGATCCGTCAGAAAACGGCGCAATTCGTGGAGGACATGAGTATGGATTTGATGCCGTCGCGGAATTTTCGGACCCACTCATATAGCTCGTGATGAAATTTGTGAAGTATTAAGCTTTCTTCTAAAGCTTAACTCAAGCTTAAACTTGAGATAGAAAAGAAATATGAAATTTTCCTCATTGTTTGTTGACGATTTGATAAAGGAGATGGATGCGTGGTCCTCCGCCTGCAAAGCCTGATCCTTCGCGATCTGACAGTAGAAACAGGGGTTCTTGATCGCCAGAAGTCTGCCTGTATCGACGGTTCGCGATGAGATTGACTGTAGAGCCCGATCGTTCCTGGAGCTCCGCCTTCGCCCAAGATTGGTAGCGATTGGAAGCTCTTGATCTCTGCTCCGCTCTGATACCACTGGTGCGCAGATCGGTCGCAGAATGCTCACGTAGTGAATCCCTGAAGATCCCCATCAACTTCTCACACAAAGAATCCTCTTTGTATATGAGCCTCGGTCATCTAAGTTTACGGAATCCACCGTAAAACCTCACGGAATCCACCGTGGCATATGCCTCCTGGCATCAGTAATAGGACCCACAAAGTCTATTCCCCACTTCTCAAATGGAAGTATCGCCATAATAGGGGTGAGTGGTCGTTTCCTATTCTCTCGACTATCATGTCGTTGACAAATATCGCATCTCTTGACATACGCAAATGCATCCTGGAAGATGACAGGCCACCAATAACCTGCTCTTAAAGCCTTTTGTGCTGTAAGCCGTCCTGCAAAATGGCCTCCGCAAGCAGAATCATGGCACTCTTCCAAAATGAATGGCACCTCGTCAGGCATCACACATCGGTGATAGATGTCATCAACCCCTTGCCGATATAATGTACCTGCGATCAGGGCAAATTTTAGCACTTGCTGCTTAATTTTCCTTCTCTCAGCTTTAGATAATTCGGATCCCGCCTCTCCCGTCGATAAATAATGCGTTATTGCAGCATACCAGGAGGGAATAGATGCCGTATCTATTTTAAATAACAACTCCATGTCACTACCTTCAGCCACAGATTCTTTCGGCTCCCCAAAGTCCACAAGACATTCCACGATGCCTTGCAACCTTGGTGGCTTACTCCTGATTTCATAATCAAATTCTTGCAAAGTGATCAACCACTTCGCTAGACGATCAGGCGGCTGTAGCTTATTCATCAATAATTGAAGTCCCTCCGCCTTCGTATAAAGCACGACTTTCTCATAGAGAATATAATGCCTGAATTTCTTGGTCCCAAAGACCATCGCTAGACACAATTTCTCCATGTAAGTATAATTGATTTCGGATACCCCTAGCTTCCGGCTAGCAAAAGCAATCGGGTGGTACCACTTCTCTTCCCAAATTTGGGCTAAACAGCAGACAACTGATACTATACATGGTGGCTGCTGAGAATATATAGAATACCTCACCTCTTTTAGATGCTTTTAAAATGGGCGCTCTTGCTAGCTCCTGTTTCACATCCTCAAATGCTACCTTACAAGGGTCACCCCATACAAACAAACAGCTAAAGGACAATAAATTTGTAAGCGGCAACGTTCTTTCTGCCAAGGCGTTTATGAATCTACGGTAATAACCAACCGAAGACAGAAAGCTATGAACTTCTTTCGGAGTGCGTGGTGGACCCATGGCAACTATAACTTTGACCTTCTCGGGGTCTGTCGCAATTCCAACCGAACTGACCACATGACCCAGCAATAGCCCATAAGGTACTCCAAAAACACACTTCCGTGGATTTAGGGCGATGCAAAATTGTCTACAGCGCTCAAAGCATTTTCTTAAAATGATCAACTGTGGCGGCCCCTAAGTCATCAATAAACACCTTCAACTCTTCAGGGAATATGTCACCGAATGTCTTATCTGCTGTTCGTTGCCACGAACCAAGCGCATTGCATAAACCAAAGGCCATCACATGGTACGCAAAAGTACCAAATACAGTGATAAAAGTTGTTTTCAACTTGTCCTCTTCTGCAATTGCCATCTGGTTATATCCTGCAAAGCAATCCATGAACGAATATATCGCCCTACCCGCGAATTGATCCAAAATTTGGTCAATAAATGGCAACGGGTAGTAGTCCTTAACTGTCTGCTTATTCAGCTCCCTAAAGTCTACACATAATCGAATTTGATTATTCTTCTTCTTTCTTATCACAACCGGCGAACACCATTCCGTGTGTTACACAGGAAAAATCAAACCCGCTTTCTGAAGCTTCTGTAACTCTTCAAACAGACCGTCCCTCAGTTCGAAAGGCATATGCCTTACTTTCTGCCGTACAGGACAATTGCCCTCTTTCAACGGAATTGTATGAACAGCAAGACTAGGAGGAATGCCTCTCAGCTCATCATAACTCCAGGCAAAGATATCACGGAATTCCTGAATCAAGGCCACATAGTCCTCCCTTTCTGCTATGCTGAGCATAGAACCTAATTTGATTGGCCGTGAATCATCAGGCGTACCAAGGTCTAGCTTGATAACATATGCATCTCTTATATGATCTTGGCCCTCTATCGGCTTGTTCAAAGTGATCTGATAGATGTCTTCTGTGGTGGATCCCTCTTTGGACTCATCACTCGATGATGTCTCACTGGCAGATAAGTCTTCTAACGTCTCCAATTCTGTAGAAGATAGAGGAGCTCTCTCACTCTGCGGGGACTCAGGATAAGCATCAACCACCACACGCTGGGCACCTCTACCGAATATTAGTCGACCGGCAGGTATATCTACTTGGCAATCCGCTTGCAAGATCCAAGGTCGTTCGAGTAATACTTGGTAACTTGGACGGCCTGCAAAACGAATCACCCTAAAGTCCAATAGGCATTCTACATTTGCAACAGTGACATGGACCTTAGTAATGCAGCCTTCCGGCTGTCTCAAACTATCATCCGCCATTCTGAGAATTGTGGAGGTATCTTTCTGGATCGCAAGACCCAACCTTTCCATCAGTTAAGAACTCATAATGTTAACAGATGATCCTGTGTCGACAATGGCATAATCTACTAATATCCCATCGACATAGGCTACAACCCTTGGGCAATGCTTCTCAGCATGCTCGAACCAGTCATCACCAACTCGCGCAATACCCAAAGGTTCAACGATGTACCCGATACGTAGGATCTTTCTAAATTCCTTGCGTACTCCTGGGGAAAGCTTAATAAGCTGTAAGAGATTCACATCCGGCTTGACTTCGCAAAGAGAGCTCGCCAAATCAAATTCATGATAGTTCGATAGAGCTCGCTTTTCACGCCAAACCATCCGCTCTTTAGGTCGTTGAACCGGCTTTATTGCCTCTTTCTTAACTTTCACCTTCTTCTTCGGTGGTTCCTTATCGGCTTTACTTTCTACGGGCTTCAAAGGTCCCCCTTCCATAGCAGGATCCAAAACTTGCGTTCCTTTGTCGCCTTGTTTAGGGTTTCCGTCGACAAGCTTATCCTTGTCGGCTTCTCTACCCTTTTGACCTCTTGTAAGAACAGCTCGCAAATTAGAGGTTTCAGCATCATTAATGTGTGCAGCCTCAATCAAACTAACCCCACTACCACTAGGTAGCTCCTCCACTGTAGTCTTTGGTCATTGAAGTATTTGTTTAGGCCCATCTTCTCGCTAGGAATCATTTCCTTGCGCACGATGATTAACAGGCCCTGGCTGCCGACTACCTCGCTGGAGGAAACTGATCTTACTCCAGCAACTAGCTGCTAAATGGCCAGATTTTCCACAAATGTCGCACCTAACATTTGGGCAATTTCTTGGATAGTGCTGCCCACCACACCATTTGCAACTAAACCTCGACGGTGCACCCTCATCTGGGTATCTACTTCCTATCAAATTTTGTTGTTTTTTAAGGAAGTTGACATCAACGGCTATTTGTTGATACTGCTCCGTAATCATGTCGGTATAATGCTTCATCATGTCCTTAACCTCGCCAAGAACATTGGAAGCGCTCGACTCATAGCCTTGGTCATGACCATGTCGTTCCATTGGCCTAACAATTCGATTAGGCACTGGTTGTTGAGCCACAGGCATGGTATTAGAATTGACCGCCTGGCCTCCACCATTTGGAGCCATTTGACTGCCCGTAGGCATCGACATGCTAGGGGGAGCTGGTAATAAAGGGACATTCTGCATCATGTTCCCTCTCCCATTAGGGTTAGCCATCGCTATCCCTTGGCCACTACTGCCATTGGCCATCGCCACATTGTTTCCCAATACTAAACCCATATTCGAATTACCTCGAGAAGCATAGGCTGCTTGTAGACGGGATTCCACCTCTTGTGCTCATGTAATGGGAGTATCTATATCCCCCAAGGGGACACTACTCAACTGCAATTGGATATTAAAGTCCAAACCATGTAGGAAATATTGCAAGTGGGCAGCTGCGGGGATAGGAATAGAGGTGTCCAACTTACGGAAAACCTCTTTTATCTTCTTTGCATAAGCCCGAATATCCTCGTGTGGTTCTTGGCGGGTCACGTTGAGTACACGCAACCAATATTGCCCACCCCTTTCAGGGGCAAACTCCCTTCGAAAAGCTCCATAAAATGAATCAATATTCAATATGGTTCCGGCTTCTAAACCATGATACCATATAGCGGCTCTTCCTTTGAGAGTCATATTGAAGAACATCATTAAATGTCCTTCTTCTTGAATGCGATAGTTAAACATCAGCTTTTGAAACTCCCTAATGTGGAGTTCCGCATCTTCCTCAACTAGCCCATTAAAAATGGGTAGCGGGTAACCTAGAGCCGGAAAATCTGTCATTCCTGCTGGAATTGCAATAGGCTGTGCCATCATGAGAATTGGATTTGCACTAGGAATAGGGGACGGTGGGGTTGCACCTCCCGCACTTGATGTAGACTGGCTTATGGAAGAAAGGGGAGCACTAGGGCTTCCACCTTCTTCTAACTTACTGCTTGTGGCCCCAAGACCACTAGATCCACTCCCTTGTAAGGGTTCAACACCGGTACGCTTAGGGGAATATCTCCTGAAAATTTCAGCACGTCGCCTAGCTC
This sequence comes from Lygodium microphyllum, assembly GCF_053477565.2. Lineage (NCBI taxonomy): Eukaryota > Viridiplantae > Streptophyta > Polypodiopsida > Schizaeales > Lygodiaceae > Lygodium > Lygodium microphyllum. Next base: position 72,513,006 of record NC_141136.1, read on the forward strand.
TTTCGTCTCTCTCTTGCTTTTGGATGTCTGCTAGACGATGCTTAGCACTAAATAACGGATCAATCACAGTATCCTTTGGCATAAACTACTAGTTGGTCCCTAGACAACCAGGATTCGAGGACCGCCACTTTTAAGCGGCTCCCCGCAGACGCACCACTGATGGAACCTAGAACGGGCTGGCATTGGCTCGTGCACTAGCCGGACCTCTATCTCACGCGCTCAACAACCCCACGGCCTCGTGGCCAAGAGCATTGATGACACATACATTGCCTTCCTAGACATCTTGCGTTTGTATTACGTCGTTTGTAGTCCACTCTTCTCTCACCCACTACTCCTCAGAGGGAGTCCCTTACACATTGCCTAATGGCATGAAGCACAGACATAGGGGGTCCTCCAATGGCTGAATGCCGCCACCCCTCTGCGACTCTCCTACACCTTGGGGATTGGCCCCTCGATGCGTCGCTCAACATATAAACATGTTGCACAAAATCCACTCAAGGTACCATTTAATCGTATACAGGAATGTACCATTGTCCTTACTTCTCTTTCCCCTAGACCCTACGACTAGCCTATGGCTTAGGGTGTCCTGTCTCTCACTCAACGTGGGTCAAGATCCTAATGAAAACAATTGCTGTGCATCTAGGATTTCTGATACCTTTAAATATTTCCATGATTTATGCATATTGTGGATGCTAAGTGCTCAAACAGTTATAAAATCAATATTGTGCACATGCAGAAAACATCCTTTCAATGATTTTCAACTACCGATCTTATGCGGCGTTGCACGAACCTAGCACCGAGGAAACCCTCGTGCTACTAGGCCCTTATTTTATAATTATTCACCGACCTATATGGCATGCAAACAAAAGCAGCAATCTTTTCATCATGTTACTCCACATTTAGACACACTTTAACCACTCTACCCTCCCATCGATCAAATGTTGCATTGTTGTATAGATTTATAAGACATTTTGCCATCATTTTATGTGTAAAAAGCGGAAAAAGACGCACTAGAACAAGAAGGTGGGGATGAACTAAGGAAAATCCTCATGCTTCAGTCCCCCCAAACATTCACAAACATTGTTCTTAATTTTCATTAATTTTCCGCACCCAAAATGCATTTTTCCCCTATTTTTAGTGATTTTTCTATATTTTTCTTGTATTTTTCCTTATTTTCTACATTATTTAATTACTGAAAATTCAAAATAGATTATGGGCTGTGGCCCTTAGTTCCTTCTCGCAGCAAAAATGAAAATTTAGTTGGTGTTCCTATTCATTTTTTCATTTTTATGCTCAAAACCATCATTTTCCCTTGATCTTCCATATTTTACGTGTTTTAGTGTATATTTTGAGCCACAAGATGCATATTTTTCTGATTTTCTGACTATGATCAACAAGTACTCATGGAAAACAGCAACATAAACAATTTTTAGCCCACATGAACAACATTTTATCAATCAAAAGCCATGAAATCTCAAATTTCCTTTGAAAAAATTGAATTACCGCTTATTTGCGTGTTTCGGGTTTCATGTCCATGGCTGCAAATCTGAAAATCAGCAGCAGCTCATGCTCATGACGATCACAAGTCACCATTTCCAGCCCGTGGAGCAATCCGATCAATGCCGGACAAGCCTCCATCATTATTTCTTCTTCCTTCCTCTTCCCACATGAATTCCCCCTTAGAAGAGAGAGAGGGAGGAGAGAGAAAGACTAGATTTCCATCTCAGCATTCAAGCCATCAATGGAGGAGCGAAGACAGGCAATAGAGTCCACGGACAGAAGGGAATGAATCCCCATAATCCATTAGGCAGGGTGTTTGTAACAGCCATGATGCCCTCTCTCCATCCATGGCGCATTTTTCGGCGCCCTCTGTTGGCCACGTTTTTTCATCTCTCTCATGCCCACGATTCTTCATTTTGCATGCTTTGTGGTTGGGGGGTTAAAATTCCCCCAAAGGGCACCCCCCTTTGGTCCATGTTGTAGCCACCCTTTCAAATCTTGACCAATTCTTGGCCATTTCCCCGTCCGGACTCGAAATCGAGCTCTGAAAAATCCTGGGCGTCCGGCTTGGCATCACGCATTGGCCAGTAGCTCGTGTCAACCCGCACGACTGTTTGAAAAATTATGAAAAATCAACAAGTGTCTCTCGGGCGCCTTCAAAGCACTTTGGTGCTTAAAATCGTCCTAGATCGAGCCGCCGCCTTTGACGGTGAATATTTTTCCCTCGATATTCATAATTTTTAGCTATTTTTAAGCACTTTCTGGCACCAAAATTCCGCTCTCAGGGTGTTAGATATGCTCAATGCCCCACCCTTATAAGGTGCCACCAATGATCCATGGTGCTCTAGGCTATAAGGCCCTCATTATGAGAAGAAGCCATGTGTGAGCATGGGCATTGGGTGGGTCCTAACTTGTATGTCAGATGAGGTCTATGTGACCAAATGGCAAAAAGGTGACCTTTGTAGATCTAGCCTTTGGGTTAGATAGAGTAGTTATATTGGTAGCGACTTGAGGCACAATGCATTGAGTAGCAAGATGTGGAAGTTATCAAGGCCTTCTATTTTTGGATTTGGGGCCATAGAGGTGGCCCCTAGTTGGGGGGTCTTAATGGGGACCAATGGCCCCCCTAATGAGGGTTCAGGGGGTAGCATTCCTAGCTCGACGGTAAAGTAAATATTCCCTAGAATATTCTCTATCCAACTAGGGAAGATTCATAATATGGTCGAACAGCCAATTAAACTATCTTCCCGAGCTATAAAAGAAAGATCCCTCTAAAGCCATCACCAATCTATCTTTCACCCAATTAGAGTTATTTTAGCTACCCTTCAGTTCTTCACCTATCATCTGTCTCTAGATTGTGATCTAAGCTTCACAGTGGAAGCCCATAGGTGGACATAGCCATCTTTGCATTAGTTTATTTGAAATTAAGGCCATCTCTATTTTTTTCATATTTGTCATGTGTTCTCTACTCATTTTTTATTGCTTAGATTCTATCCAATATGCCTATAATCTTTACATGGTATTAGAGCCCAGGGGGCTTTGAGGAGTGAAGACTATGTGAGAGGTGAGGGCTTTAGTAGTGAAGAGAAGAAATGTCATTTGCTTCATCAAATAGCAGTGGTGGCACATCAACAGGTGATGGTGCTACTATACTGGAAATTCGAACACTGAGGATTCATCAACCAACCTTTAGTGAAGACAAGTTAGATAATACAAACTATACTTTGTGGAAGTTTAAAATCACAACTAAGCTTCTAGAGACAGTGATGGGGACAAACCCAGAACCACAACACGCCCTTGACCCATCAAATTTGAGTGTTATAATTCCTCCAAATGTAGATCTTCTATGAGTTTGGAAATAAAGAAATGCAAATGCACTATGTTCTCCTTAGTTACAAGCTGTGAACAGTGTCTTGACCTTGATTGAGCATACAAACAAGGCATCAGAAGCTTGGAACATCCTGAGAAGTTAGTAGAAACACAAAATCAAACAAGGATTCAAAACTTAGAGAATCAACTAGTAGCACAAAAAGGAGAAATAGCTGCAGCATTCATCACTCGATTCAAGAATCCGTGTGACCAGATGGCTAGTGATGGGATACAAAAGACTAGTGAGAAGTTAACTCGGAGGTGTCTTCAAATTTGTCCACCAAATTTTGATGGACTTGTAACTACCCTAAACACTTAGATGAGACTCCAAGCTTTGATGTTTGAGGAATTTTGTGCACCACTTATGGAGGAGGAGTTCGGGCTTAAAGCTTAAGAAGGTAGCAGCAGTTGAGATGTTGCATTTTCTGCCAATGAAAAAGGCAAAGGTGGTTCGTTCCTCTACCAATGACAAAAATAAGAAGCGTGGTAAGAAAAAGTTTCAAGGAGAGTGCCTCTACTATAGGAAGAAAGGACATGCAATTACAAATTCTCATATCAAGAAGATAGATCAAAATAATGGCATTATGAAGACTAAAGGAAAGGAGATAGCCAATATGGTTTAAGCAAAGTTTGAGTTATTCATGGTGACCATTGAGAAAGTATGTTTGTCGGTGCAAGAAATATCTAACACTGACTCATGTATTGGATAGTGGCACCTCTCGTCACATGACCAACAAGAAAGGTCTATATAGTTCTATGAAGCTTCTATAAGAGTCCATCACTCTGACAGTTGGGAATGATGCAAAATGCCTCATTGAAGGCATAAGTACTATTTTCTTTATTACTACAAATGGTAAACTCAAGAATCTTTCAAATGTGTCGTACGTTCCAAAAATTAAGAGAAATCTACTATCAGTTGCTTCTATAACAACTGATCTTGGCCATGAGATAAGGTTCACTAAGATAGGTGTAGAAATTGTCGACAATGCTAACAAAGTTATTGGACAAGGAGAAAGGAGGAACAACATGTATGAGCTAAGTGCTCTTACAACCACCATTGGTGTGGACACAAGTAAACTTTGGCATGAAAGATTTGGTCACATTGGTTTTGCAAAATTAAAGGAAATGCATAAGCAAGGTATGGTTGCTCACCTACATGTAGTAATAATTGAAATGAAGGAGCCATGTGAAGCTTGTATGATAGGCAAGCAACAAAGAAAGGCATTTCCACAAGAAAGCAAGAACAAAGCAAAGGCTCCTCTAGAGTTAGTGCATTTTGACTTGTGCTGTAAAATGCCTACAAAAGCCTTGGGAGGATCTTCTTATTTTATGTTGATTGTTGATGACTACAGTAGGAAGATGTAGGTGTACTTCCTTCGTGGTAAGGCTCAAGCTTTGGTAAGTTTAAAGAATTGCTAAGACTTGGTGAGAATAAAATAGGGCAAAGTATGAAGAAGTTTAAAACATATGGTGGTGGTGAGTTCAACTCAAAGGAGTTTAAAGACATTTGCAAGAGCAAAGGGATTAAGCATCACTTGATGATACCTCATACACCTCAGTAGAATGGCATTGTTGAATACCAAAATTGCACCATTGTGAAAATGGCAAGGTGCATGCTTAAGGACAAGGGATTGCCTAACCACCAATTTTGGGCAAAAGTTATTAATACTGTAGTCCACATTCTTAGTCAGAGTTACACAAAGGCTCTTAAGGAGAAACCTCCTCATGAGGCCTATTCTATTAAGAAACCATATGTCTGACATGTTGGAACTTTTGGATGTGAATGTTAATGATAAGAGAAACGAGTTAAATCCAAAAAGAAAAAAATGTATCTTCTTGAGTTATAGTGATGAGAAAAATGCTTACAAATTGTATGACCAAGAGGCAAAGAAGATCATGGCGAGCTGTGATGTGGTGTTCAAGGAGCAGTCACATACAATGGAGAAGCAGAATATAAGTTCTCCCACTTTATCATCTAGCAAAGAAAGTCCACTATGAACCTATCCCAAGAGCTGTCCCTACTCTCACTCCAATCTACAATCACTCCACAAGAAAAGCCATTGCTGCAATGGGTGAAACAGCTCTATAATCACAATAATCCTATGTCTACCACAATTAAAGAAAAGGCAGATGGACCAAGGAGGTCTTTGAGAATAGAGGAGCAAAGAAAGGCTTCTGCTCACATAATCAGTATGGCCTTAATGGTGGCTGAGATTATGAGAGAAGTAAAGGAGCCAACAAACTTGGAAGAAGCACTTTCCTAATCTAGCATGGAGAGCAGCTATGCAAGCTAAGTATGATAGCATAGGAGTACATGATGAAGATCCAACAATGCTAAGATGTGACAATCAGAGTAGCATTGCCATCGCCAAAAAACTAGTTTTTCATATACGCACCAAAAACATTGAGATCCAGTATCACTATGTGCATGACTTGATCTAGGATGGGATAGTAAAGCTAGTCTACTATCTAGTAGAGGAGAATGGAGCAAATATCTTCACCAAAGCTCTTATGAAGGATATTCTTCGAATCCATCTTCAGAGACTTAGCATTGGGCCAAGAATGTAGTTACCCTCACAAGGTACCACCAATAATCCATGGTGCTCTAAGTCATAAGGCCCCCATTATGAGGAGAAGCTATTCTAAGCATAGATATTGGGTGGGTCTACCTTGTATGTCAAATGAGGTCTAGGTAATTGGATGGCAAAAAGCTTGCCATTGTGGATCTAGTCTTTTGGTTAGATAGAGTAGTTATGTTGGTAGCAACTCAAGATCAAGTGGTGGGATGTGGAAGTTATCAAGGGCCCCTATTTTTGGGTCAAGGGTCGCAAAGTAGCCCCTGGTTAGGGGGCCTCAGGGGAGCCAATGGCTCTCTAACAAGGGTCTGGGGGCAATGCCCCCAACCCAATGGTAAAGGGAATATTTCCTAGCCAACTAGGAAAGATTCATAATATGGTTGGACATGCCGACCAAACTACCTTCATGGGCTATAAAAGGAAGACCAAGCCATCATCAATCTATCTTTCACCCACTCAGATTTCTTCCAACTACACTTAAGTTCTTTGCATATCATCTGTCTGGATCACCATCTAAGATTCACAGTGAATGCATATGGGTGGACATAGCCATCTTTGTATCATTTCATTTGAAATTAAAGCATTCTCTATTCTTCTCATATTTGCCATGTGTTCTCTACTCCTTGCTCTCCTTGCTCAGATTATCTGCTACTGTATTTTGAACTTTTTATAAATGTTCCCCCATCAACACTATCTTCAAAAGTGCTTGTATCCAACTCTTCTACTTCATATGCATTAGACTTAGACTCACGTCTCTTGAAGACTTTGATCTACTTCCCTGCAATAGGAATCCTCAATGCTGTCCCATCCAACTCATGAGAGAATAGGTAGCATTATAATGCACATATCTCACCACATATGAACCAAACCAATGTTTTGAGAACATCTAAATAGTGCTATGCTGATTATCTAAACTATTATCATAAATCAACACCTTGTCCCCTTCTTGTATTGCCCTCTATGCTTCTTGTCAAATCTTTTCTTATTGTGAAGCCTTGCTACCCTCAATCTTGTAATTATCGTCTCAATGTCTTCTAGTCTTCCCTCTAATAGTTGAATGCATAGAGCAAGTAATTCTTCTCTACTCAACCCTTCCTCCCAAGGTAACGCACTCCATGTGGCTGCCACCTCTTCAATAGGCATAATAGGCTTTTTTCTATATATCAATTTAGTAGGCACATATCTAGTCACTACACTATGTATAATTCAATTAACCCATCATGCATATGGTAACAAATGTGGCCACTCCTTTACTTTGCATCTACATGACTTTGCATGCACTCTCTCATTCTTCCCATTACCCTCTAGATTATATTGTAACCACATATTCAGGAATTTGGGAATTCCTAATGCGATTAATATTTGGACACATGGTCAAATATTATCACCTTACTTGAAGGTGAATTTTTTTCTATATACTATGTAAGCAATCCCTAGAAGTTCCACTCTCAAATATGGGGTTAAGATTTAGCCACTTATCCTTATTTGAAAACAGAACTTGGGAGATTCCCAAATTCTCTAATATGGTATTCTATGAAGTTAATTTAAGTTTAGTTCCCAACTGAGAGAAGAAGTGCACACGAGCTTGATCTACATCTAGTTCCCCTTTGTCAACTATAATCTTGTGAGAGCAGATTTTAAATGCTATTTTTGAAGCAGAAAATAGCCTGGAAGGCCATAGAAGACCAAAATTTCATGCAAAATGAAACAGTTGCAGATCGATGAGCTAAAGTTTTCCTAGATGGAGTTCGATGCCAAGAACCCAACAGAAGTCTCAGTTCATCGATCATCAAAGTTCATTTGACCCCCCCCCCCCAATTTAATCCTCGTAAGCTTTTACGTTATGAAGTAGCTACATGATCCAAGAGCCAACAAGTGCGTAATAGTAGCCGACTCCATGGATTTTGATGTCATGAAGCCAGTCGTTTAGATGGATTTTGAATCTGAGCCCGTTTACCCCTCCGAAAGTGAAAACCCCACTTAGGCTAGAGTGTGAACACAAAACTTTGAACCGTTTTTTTTCTTTCTAAACTTGAACTTTAAGCCTTGATTAGTGGCTTAGATGCCAAAAGCCATGATTTGTGAAACATGGGAGGAAGGGGGCTCATTTTTTCGATGCCCCATAACTTGATTAAAACAACATTTTTTGTGATCAACACCATCTAGGGAATCATCAAGGCAACAACCTCCATCAATTCTTCACCCTCCATTGCTTCAAAAATCATAAAAATGATGCACTGAGTAAAAAGATCTGATTTCAAATTTTCTCTCTCCTCTCTCCTTTTGTGGTTTGTTCTCATGGATCAATGTAAAAGAGAGGGGGATGGGTTGAGATGGACATTTTTTACCGAATGATGACATTTTTTACCGAATGATGATGCAAGAGTAGAAAGAGATGTATAATGCCATGATGTTTAGGGACTCCCTCTGAGGAGTGGGTAAAGAATCATTCGTTGGACTACAAAACTATACAAACACAAAATTCTTGAATGCTCCTGGCTGCAAGGCCGTGTGGGGTGGTTTTAGGTGAGTAGTTGAGGCTCGGCTAGTGCCTTGGAGCCAATGTCGGGCTCATTTTAGGTCCCAACAGGTGGTACATTTGTTGGGATCTGCTAATAAGTGGTGGTTTTTGAATCTCGATCAATAGGGACCAGTTTATTAGTATATGCCAAAAGGAAGTGAGAAAGGTTAAAAAGATTGTCAAGCCAAACTTTAGAAGCAAGAAAGAGCTGAATGGGCTAAATGTTGGACCGAAATTATTAGAAGATATTCCCCACAAAGGAGTGGTCCAATGTCCTTACAAGGGTAGGGTCTTAGTAATCCTATCTTGATGCATAGTCCATTAGGAGGAGGAAGTTATAGTACTTTCCCCCTTCTAGTCAATCTCATCCACTTCAAGTGGAGTAATAGTTCCAATCGTTCAAAATCCTTTAGCGAATCCGGTTGTCACCATGGTGCAACCCATTGCAATCCTAGCAAGAACGCTAGACTTGCCAGTCTTAGGGCTTCCTCTTCCCATTTTTAATGGGTTAGCAAAGGAAGATGCAGAACTTCATATCAATGAATTCCAAAAGTTAATGTTTAACTATCGAATTCAAGATGAAGGACACTTGATGATGTTCTTTAATATGACTTTGAAAGAACGAGCTACGGTATGGTATCACAGCCTAGAGGCTAGAACCATAACTAGGATTGACTTGTTCTTTTCTGCCTTTCGAGAGAGTTTAAACTTGAAAGGGGAGGTCAGTATTGGCTACATGTCCTTAATGTAACACATTAAGAACCTCACAAAAATGTTCGTGGGTATGCCAAGAAACTGAAGGAAGTATTCCGTAAGTTGCAAACCTATATTCCTATTCCAGCTACTACTTAGTTGCAATACTTTTTTGAATGGGCTAGATTTTAACATTCAAGTGTAGTTGAGTAGTGTTGCTCTTGTCGACATTGATACACCCATTACATGAGCAAAGGAGGTAGAATCACAATTACAAGTGGCCTATACCTCTAGGGAAAATTGGAATCCAAGTCTAGGTGTCGGAAATACTTTGGCATTGATGAATGGTAGTTAAGGGATACCCATGAGTTCTCCTAATGGGAGAGAAAGCAAATGTGCCTATGTTGCTAGCTCCTCCCAATGTGACCATGCATATGACTAGTCAGATGGCTCCACCAAATGTTGGGAGCCAAACGATAAATCCTAATGTTGTTCTTAGAAATCAAAAACCAATGCCCAATCAAGTGGTTAGGCCAATGAAATGACAAGTAGATGCTCGCATCTATGAGTCAAGTGCCTCAAATATCCTTGGCGAAGTTAAGGATATGATGAAGCACTATACTAACATGATTAGTAAGAAATATAGGCAAATAGTCGTTGATGTCAATTTCCTTAAGAAACAATAGAATTTGATAGGGAGTTGACGCCCTGAAGAGGGTGCCCCCTTAAGATTCAGCTATAAGTGGTGTGGGGCCAACATTTTCCTAGGAATTGTCCAAATGTTAAATGTAACATATGTGGAAAGTTCAACCATTTAGCTAGTACCTATTGGAGTAAGATTAGTTCTCTTCAGCAAGGAAGTAAACAACCAGCTCCAATTAAACATCGATCGTAAGGAAATAATCTCCAACAAGATGAGGAATCAGAAGCAAATACTGCAAAGACAAAAAACTATGGTCAGGAGCTGCCTAGTGGCAGTGGAGTTAGCCTTTTTAACCCAAGAAAAAAGGCAATCAAACTCACCAAGCCTAGGTATTTTAGAGATTAAAAAGAATCAAAGAAGTGACTCTATTAGATGACAACTCATGATATGGGTCTAAAATTTGGCAACAAAGTTAGTTGTACTAAAGCAATCTAATGGAAATCAATATCTGAAATTGACAAAGATAAGGTAAAACCTGTCGAGGGAAACCCTAGGCAAGATAATAAGGGGACTCAAGTCCTTAATCCCGATATGGAAGGCAGACCTCTAAAGGCCATAGATAGTAAAGCCGACCCAAAGAAGAATAAGGAGTTGCCAAAGAAGAAGGAAAAAGCCAAGAAAGAGGCACCAAAGCTGGTTCAAAGACCTAAGGAGAGAATGTTCTGGGAAGAAAAGCGAGCTCTTGCTAGCTATCATGAATTTGATTTAGCAAGTTCTCTTTGCAAAGTTAAGCCAAATGTAAACCTCCTAAAGCAAACAGATGTTTCTTTGCACTAGCTATATCATTGAGCCCTTGGGACTAGTGCAAGTAGGAGACAATTTGTTTGAGCATGCTAAAAAGCATTGCCTAAGGGTAGCAGCATATCTTAATGGAATATTAGTGGACCATGCTATTGTGGACATAGGATCCTCTATCAACATTATCAGTTCAGAATTGATGGAGAGTTTGAGATTAGAAATAAAAAAAGATGCCTTCACGGTTCTTCGAGAATGACTGGTGACAGTTTAAGACAATTTGAAGGTTGCATTACTAAAGTCTATGCAACCATTTCAAATGTGGAATGCATTCTAGACTTTAGGGTCATTAGGCTTGCCAGGTGACCTAGCTATCAAGTATTGCTAGGTAGGCCATGGATTTTACAAGCTGACTATCAGGTTTATATACCCACTGGTCAGTTGATCTTTGGTAGAGATGCTAGACATGTAGTAGTAGATGCCTATCTTGAATCACCTCAAAGTGAGAGAGTTTATTTATTTTCGTCAAAGTTAGACACATTAGATGCTCCATCTGCTAGTGAGTCATCATCAAGTGATGAATCCAACAAGGGGCCCACTACACAGGATATCTATCAAGTAACTTTGAATGAGCCAATAAAAGCTCAGGAAAGGATAAGAGATGCGGATGTAATTGAGCTAGACCTTGGTACGAGCAATGATTCATGGCCAATAAAACTAGGGTCTCTGCTCAATTTGGAAGAAAGGAAGGACTATGTGTCCTTGATTTAGGAATTTCATGATATCTTTGCTTGGAGCTATGATGATATGAGAGGTATTCCTCCCAGCTTGGTTGTTCATACTATCCCCTTACAGGAAGGTAGCCACCCTGTGTGACAAAAAGTAAGGTGTATGCCTTTCGAATTAAGGGACATCCTTTTCGAAGAATCAACAAAACTACAAAAAGCTGGCTTGATATTTCCAGTTCAACACATAGAATGGTGTTCACAAGTTGTTATCAAGAAGAATAATAATAATTAGATTTGACTTTGCACAGATTTTAGAGAGCTTAATAAGCATAACTTAAGGATTACTATCTATTTTCATTTATTGATTGGATTTTGGATCGATTAGCAGGTAGGAAAATTTATTCATTTATGGATTGCTTTGCTAGATACAACCAAATGGCTATTGCAAAGAAAGACAAGATGAAAATGTTGTTTATCACCATCTTCGTTCTTTTGTGTAGCATGTGATAGCCTTTGGTCTATGCAATGCAACTGGTTCTTGGCAAAGAACTGCTGATATAAGACTTTTGGTGATATCTCCCCAGAGGAGTTAAAAGTTTTTATTAATAATCTAGGGATAGCCACCATAGGGAAAAGGCAACTGGTCGTTCTAAGGAAATGTTTTGAGCATTGTAGATAGTTTTGCATTGCTTTTAACCCACGAAAATGTGTCTTTGGGGTGCCCTGTGGGTTGTTTTTGGGCCATGTGGTTAGTTTGCTCGGTTGGTATTGCAATTGACCTTGAAAAGATAAAGGTTACAGTTGCTATGAGCTCGTCTCATATCCAAAAGAGGTACATAGGTTTCTATCATCAGTGGGATATTATCGAAGATTTATCAATGCACTGGCAGAAAGAGTGTTGCCATTGACAAACCTCCTATCCTTTAACTATCTATTTGAGTGCAATGAAGCCTGTCAAGTATCCTTTGAGGAGGTGAAGCAGGAACTAGTGAAAGTGCCAATACTAAAAGACCCCAAAAGAGGTGAATTTTTCTATATATTCTCAGTAGCCACAATGTATAGTATCAATTGTTGTTTAGCCCAAATTTGGAAAGAGAAATGGTATCATCCAATTGCCTTTGCTAGTAGGAAATTGGGAATATTTGAAGTCAACTGTACGTACATGGAGAAATTATGCCTTAGAATGGTCTTTGCGATGAAGAAATTTAGGCATTGTATTCTTTATGAGAAGGTAGTATTATTTACGAAGGTGGAAGGACTTAGATTGTTGCTGAACAAGTTGCAGCCACCTGACTATTTAGCAAAGTGGTTAATCACTTTGCAGGAGTTCGATTATGAGATTAGGAGTAACCCACTGAAGCTACATGATATTTATTGTGAAATGTCTTGTGGATTTCGGGGAGCCGAAGGAACTTCTGGTTGAAGAAAGTGATATTGAAGGTCTATTCAAGATTGATACAGCTTCCATTCCTTTCTAGTATACAACCATAACGCATTATTTATCTACAAAAGGATTTGGGACTGGTTTATCAAAGTCTAAAAAGAGGAAGATCAAGCAACAAGCATTACACTTTTCAATTATAGCGGGTGTTTTGTATCAAAGAGGAGTAGATGACATTTATCGCCATTGTGTAGTACCCGATGAGGTACCATTCATTCTAGAGGAATACTATGATTTAGCATGTGGGGGACATTTTGCTAGTTAGCTTACAGCCCAAAAAGTTCTTTGTGCTAGATATTGGTGGCTATCAATTTTCCAATTTGCTTTCAGTTATGTTCAGCATTGTGAAGTCTCTCAAAGACATGGTGTGAGGAAAAATCATAAGCAGTCTCTAAACCCTATTTTAGTTACGTTACCCTTTGAAAAATGGGGTATCGATTTTTGTTAGATATGCTTAATGCCCCACCATCATAAGGTGCCACCAATGATCTGTGGTGCTCAAAGTTATAAGGCCCCCATTATGAGGAGAAGCCATATGTAAGCTCGGACATTGGTTGAGTCCTGACTTGTATGTCATATGAGGTCTATGTGACCGGATGGCAAAAAGGTGACCGTTGTGGGTCTAATCTTTGGGTTAGACAGAGTAGTTAAGCTGGTAGCAACTCGAGGCACATTGCATCAAGTTCCGGGGTAAGAGAGTTATCAGGGGCCCTAGCCAATGGTAAAGGGAATATTCTAGGGAATAAGGTGCACATGGAAGGTCAACAGACACATGGGCACATGGAAGGTCAACAAACACATGTGCATATAGAAGGCCAACAGACACATGGGCTAATGGAAGCTCAAGAGACACAGGTGCATATGGAAGGTCATCCATCATGACCCCCTTCACAAGCTATAAAAGCTAAACCCCTTCACAACCATCTATTATCTATCTTTCACCCAGTTAGAGTTGTTCTAGCTAGCCTTAAGCTCTTCACCTATCTTTTGTCTAGATAGCCATCTAAGCTTCATCGTGGAAGCGCACGCATGGACAGACCCATCTTTGTATCAATTGTATGATTCCCTCGAATGTAGATCTTCTACGAGCTTGGAAACAAAGGAAAGCAGATGCATTGTATGCCTTAGTTACAAGCTGTTCTGACAGTGTTCTGACTTTGATTCAGCATACAACCAAAGCATCAAAGGCTTGGAATGTACTGAGAAGTCAGTATGAAACACAAAACCAAACAAGGATTCAAAACTTGGAGAATCAACTAGTAGCGGAGAAGTTTGTTGAAGGAGAGACGGTTGAAGCATTCATCACTCGGATTAAGAATCTGCGTGACCAGATGGCTAGCACTGGGATACAAAAGACTAGTGAAGAGCTAGCTCAGAGGTGTCTTCGAATTTGTCCACAAAAGTTTGATGGACTAGTAGCTGCCCTTAATACTCAGGTGAGACCTCAAGCTTTGAATTTTGAGGAGTTTTGTGCATTATTGATGGAGAAGGAGTCGAGGCTGAAAGTCCAAGAAGGAAGCAATAATGGAGATGCTGCATTCTCTGCCAATGCAAAAGGCAAAGGTGGTTCCTCCATTAAAAATGATGGGGACAAAAAGAAGAAGGGCGGTAAGAAGAAGTTTCAAGAAGAGTGCTTCTACAACAAGAAGAAAGGACATGCAATCGCAGATTGTCATGTCAAGAAGGCAAATGAAAAGAATGGAGCCCTTAAAAGTAAAGGGAAAGAGACAGCCAATACGGCTGAAGCAGAGTTGGAGATATTCATGGTGACCATTAAGGAAGTGAGCTCCTCGATGCAAGAAGAATCTACCACTGACTCATGGGTGTTGGATAGTGGGGCCTCCCGTCACATGACCAATAAGAAAGGTCTATATAGTTCTATGCAGCCTCTACAAGAACCCATCACTGTGACGGTTGGAAATGATGCAAAATGACATGCTGTGGGCATAGGTACTATTTCTTTTGTTACTGCAAATGGTGAAGTCAAAAAGCTTTCAGATGTGTTGTATGTTCGTGAAATTAGGAGAAATCTATTATCAGTTGCTGCCATAACTGATCTTGGTCATGAAGTGAGGTTCAAGAAGACAGGTGCAGAAATTCTTGACAGTGCTAGAAAAATTGTTGGAAAAGGAGAAAGAAAGAACAACCTGTATGAGCTAAGTGCTCTTACAGCCACCGCTGGAGTGGGCACAAGTAAGCTTTGGCATGAAAGGTTTGGACACATCGGATTTGCAGTGTGTTGAAGGAGATGAAAAAGCAAGGTATGGTTGTTCACCTACCTACAGTGACTGAATTGAAGGAACCATGTGAAGCTTGTATGATGGGCAAGCAACAGAGAAAGGCATTTCCACATGAAAGCAAGAATAGAGCATAGGCTCCTCTAGAGTAGGTGCATGTTGACTTGTGCGGTAAGATGCCTACACAGACCTTGGGGGGATCTTCTTATTTTATGTTGATTGTTGACAACTACAATAGGAAGATGTGGGTGTACTTCCTTCGTGATAAGGCTCAAGCTTTTGGTAAGTTTAAAGAATGGCTAAAACTTGTCGAGAATGAAACAAGGAAAAGTGTGAAGAAATTTAGAACAAATGGTGGTGGTGAGTTCAACTCAAAGGAGTTTGAAAACTTTTGCAAGAGCAAAGGGATCAAGCGTTAATTGACGACGCCTCACACACCTCAACAGAATGGTGTTGTGGAATGTAGGAATCACACCATTGTGGAGATGGCAAGATGCATGCCAAAGGGCAAGGGATTGCCTAACCATTTTTGGGCTGAAGTTGTTAATACTGCAGTCTACATTCTACATCGGAGCTACACAAAGGCTCTCAAGGAAAAAACACCTCATGAGTCTTACACTAGTAAGAAACCATCTGTCTCACATTTCAGAATTTTTGGATGTGAATGTTATGCACATGTTCCAGATGAGAAGAGAAACAAGTTAAAACCAAAAAGCAAAAAATGTATCTTCTTGGGTTATAGTGATGAGCAAAAGGCTTAAAAATTATATCACCAAGAGGCAAAGAAGATCATCGCGAGTCGTGATGTGGTGTTCAAGGAGGAGCCGCATACAGTGGAGGAGGAGAAGGCAAGTTCTTCCATTTTATCATCAAGCAAAGAAGTAGTCCACTATGAACTTGTCCTGAGCTGTCCCTTCAGATGATGAGGAAAAAGTTCACCAACCTGACATCACCCCACCGGAAAAGCCATTGTCGTGTTGGGTGAAGCAACTCTACGACCACAATAATCCTATGCCTGCATCTGTTGAGGAGAAGGCAGACAGACCAAGGAGGTCTCAGAGAATAGAGGAGCAAAGGAGGGCTTCTACTCACATAGTCAATATGGCCTTGATGGCTAAGATTATGAGAGAAGTAAAGGAGCCAACTAACTTGGAAGAAGCACTTGTAGATCCAGCATGGAAGGCAGCTATGCAAGCCGAGTATGACAGCATAATGAAGAATGACACTTGGGAGCTAGTGGATCAGCCAGCAAAGTGGAAGGTTATTGGCACCAAGTGGATCTGGAAGGTAAAGTACAAGCCTGATGGTACCTTAGAAAAGTACAAAGCTAGACTGGTTGCCTAGGGATTTTCACAAGTTGAAGGGTTTGATTTTCAAGAATCATTTGCCCCAACTGCCAAAATTGTCAAGATTGTGGGAGAGAAGGAAGGAGTCTCGCTTGAAGCTTTCTTGCTTGCACAATGGGGGAAGACACACAAGGGTGGAGGCTGAAAACAGTTTTCCTCTTCTTAGTTGTGTAAGCCAAAAGAACTCTAGTACAAAGAAATAGAAGAACCCTATATATGGGTCTCAAACCAAACTCAACTAACTAAGGTGGCATACTAACTGAGCCACGAACTAGAGTAGATAAGGATAGCTATCATGTAGCTATTATTCATGAGCGGTGTACCAACCGCATCTGCAACCGACACGTCGGTGACATAAATACACAACGGTCACCCTGGCGTATCACGAGTGGAGCTCGATATCTCAACACTCCCCCTCGAGCTCAATCCCAATTCCTGCACACCAAGCAGGTCTCTGAACTTGCGCAGCTTCTCTGTGCCCAATGCCTTCGTAAATATGTCAGCTACCTGATCCTCTGTGCTGACATAAACTAGATCAATAAGACCTAGTAAAACCCTCTCTCGCACATAGTGATAATGCACCTCAATGTGCTTTGTTCTAGCATGATAGACTGGGTTATTTGCCAAGTGTATACTACTCATGTTGTCACAATAAATGACAACTGGTCCATCTGTAGACTGATGCATATCATAAAGTAGCTTATGCAACCAAGCTACCTCACATGCAGCCATTGCTGCACCCCTGTACTCAGCCTCTGTGCTCGACAAGGCAACTGTAGGCTGTTTCTTGCTGCTCCAAGTGACTGCAGCACTCCCAAAAGAGAACACATATCCACTGGTAGATCGTCTATCATAGATACTACCAGCCCAATCAGCATCAGTGTATCCATGCAACTGTATCTGAACCCCAGTCTCATAAAATAGTCCATACTGCAATGTGGACTTCACATACCTGAGTATGCGTCTAGCCGCATCCAAATGTGGTTTCCTTGGAGCCTGCATAAACTGACTTACCAATCCAACAGCATAACTCAAATCTGGCCTGGTAATAGTCATATAAATCAAACTTCCTACTATGCGTCTGTACATAGTAGGGTCTTCTAGAAGCTCACCTGCATCTGTGCTCAGCTTCACATTCTGCTCCAAAGGAACTGAAATAGGCTTACAGCCTGTCATCCCATATTTGGACAGCATGTCCAATCCATACTGCCTCTGCAAGAGCTGTATCCCACTTGGTGATCTAATCACCTCAATGCCCAAGAAATAACGCAGCTCTCCCAAATCCTTCATCTCAAACTTCTGCTTCAATAGCATTTTCACATGAAGGATATCTTCATCACTGTCACCTGTCATAATCAAATCATCAACATAAATGACAAGCAGCATAATACCTTTCTCTGTTTTTCTCACATAAAGTGAGAAATCTGCCTTGGAAATCTGAAAGCCAATAGTGACAAGATACTGTCCTATCTTGTCAGACCATGCTCTAGGTGCTTGCTTCAAGCCATACAAGGCTTTCTTCAACCTGCAAACAAACTCAGGATGAACAGCATGCACATAACCTGGTGGCTGCTCCATATAGACCTCTTCTTGCAAATCACCATGCAAGAAGGCATTCTTTACATCCATCTGATGTAAAGACCATCCCTTTGATGCAGCCATAGCAATGACTGCTCTTACGGTTGCCATCCTTGCAACCGGACTAAATGTTTCTTCATAGTCAATACCATATGTTTGTGCATACCCCTTGACTACTAATCTTGCCTTGTATCTGTTCACAGAACCATCTGCATTGTGCTTCACCTTATAAACCCACTTACAGCCAATTGCATTCTTACCTTTAGGCAAAGGTACCAATTCCCATGTAGCATTTTCTTCCAAGGCATCCATTTCTTCATCCATGGCTTTCTCCCATTTTTCTTTTCCCATGGCTTGCTCAAAAGAAGTGGGTTCTGGTTCCTGTATCACCTTGACCATATATGCATAGTGAATGGCTGTAAATCCATCATATTTCAGCCTATCCACAGGATACCTAACTCTGGTAGACCTGCGCAAAGTGGGTTCACTCCCAGGTGCTCTCAAAACATCCCTGGTCTTCCTTACTCCAGGTGTAACAATAGAGGGGATACCCAACTCATCATCAATGCTCTGTTCTGAGCCACTGGATTCACCATCCACATAAGAGTGACCTGCATTCACATCAAACATGGGCTGATCAACCTTCTCTTTTCCTTTTCGTGATACCTGCATACCACTATCTGCATTACTTTGAGAAGATTCTCCTGATCTCAATCTTCCTGTCCATGGCGAAGAATGAGAACCACTGCTAGAGGACGCTCCAGGTCCACTAATATTTTGTGACTGCTGCTGTGAATTCTGTGTAGCATTACCATTTTGTGCATCTTCATCATCAATCACATTTACTGGTTTATACCAGCTACTCATCTCATCAAAAACAACATCTCTGCTCACTGTAAACTTACGAGTAGAAGGGTTATAGCATCTATACCCTTTTTGCTGCAGAGAGTAACCAATAAAGATGCACTTCTCAGCTTTTGGATCCAACTTGGATCTCAGCTCATCTGGCACATGTACATAGGCAATGCAACCAAAAATTTTCAAATGAGAAATATCTGGTTTCCTACCAGTATACCTCTCCTCTGGAGTCATTCCATGTATTGCTGCAGTGGGAGTCCTGTTCATTATGTAGACTGCTGTAGCAACTGCTTCAGCCCAATAAAAATCTGGCAAGTCTTTTTCATTGAGCATGGCACGAGATACCTCTCCAATATGCCTGTTCTTCCTTTCTGCAATTCCATTTTGTTGTGGGGTATAATTGCATGAATATTGCTGCTTTATGCCATGCTCCTGCAAGAACTTTGCAAACTCATTTGAGAGGTACTCTCCCCCTCCATCTGACCTTAGGCATTTTACTTGCAGGCCTGTTTCTTTTTCAACCATAGCTTTAAGAGTTTTGAAATGCCCAAAAACTTCACTTTTCTTTTTCATAAAATACACCCAAACTTTTCTGCTATAGTCATCAATAAAACTGACAAAATAATGACAGCCTCCAAGAGATGCAGCTTTAGTAGTCCACACATCAGAGTGGATTAATTCCAATGGCTTCTTACTCTCTTGAACATGTCTAGGAAATGGTTTCCTTGCCTGTTTTCCAAACTGACAGGCTTCACATACCTTATGCATTTCTGCAACCTTGAATTTAGGCAATCCTGCAACAATGTTTTGGGCCTGCATTGATTTAAGTCGCTGTACATTAACATGACCAATGCGTTTATGCCAGATATCAATATCTGCAACTACACCGGTCCCATGTGCAAACATTGCTGCACTCAATTCAGACATGTCTGCATCCAATGTAAACATTCTGCCCTTCTTCTTTCCTTTTGCTATCAAGCGACCTTTATTTTTCATATCCTCAACAAAGCATCCATGAGGATTAAATCTGACCTGCAAGCCCTGTTCAACCATTTGACCAACTGAAACCAGATTCTTGGTGATATTCGGGACATGAAATACATCGGACAGGTATTTCTTTTTCCCACCCTGCATAGACAAGGGAATTTTTCCAATCTGCACAATAGGATGTGCAGTATCATCACCAGTCTCTACAAATCCTGGTTTTTCCATTTTCCTTGCATCCTCCATCCATTCTGCATGACCTGTCATGTGGTTTGATGCACCTGAGTCAACATACCATACATCATTGCTTTCTTCTGCACTTGTCATAGAATTGTTCATGTGCTGCACCATGAACAAATGCTCATTTCTGTCATCACCCTGTCTATTAGAAGATGCATAATTCCCTTGTTGCAGTTTTCCATTCATGATGTCATTCTGCTTTTTATAGCAGTCTTTAGCCATATGACCCATTTTACCACAATAGTAGCATTCAACATTACTGTTTGCATTTTGACCTCTTTGCCATCCACCACGACCTCTTTGGCTCCCCCTGCCTCTAGAGTTACCACGTCCTCCTCCATAGGACTGGTTTTCTTGAGTTTGCTGCATATTCTGATTTCTACCACGGCCTCCAAATCGGCCTCCTCTACCTCTGCCTCTACCTCTTCCAGCATTTGAGTAGAAGACAGCTTCTTTTGAAGTTCCTCCTGAAGAAGATGCACCACCATTTCTCTGCTCCTCAGAAATTAGAAGAGCAATCAACTCCTCAAAATCAGGAAATCTTTCACGAACTGAAATGGATGTCCGAAACTGTGCATAATCCTTTCCTAGACCATTCAAGGTCACGGAAACTAAATCATCATCTTCCACTGGCGACCCAATGGAAGCAAGTGCATCTGCAATCTTCTTCACCTTCATGTGGTAGTCGTTGATGCTCATATTTTCTCTTTGCACATTGTGCAACTCTTGCTTGAGCTGCATTTTCCTGGCTTGCGTATTTGTGCTATACATTTTTGACAAAGTATCCCATGCCTCCTTTGGCGTACTTGCATCCTGAATATGCACAATCATAGAGTCTGAAATGCTGATAGACAGCCAATACATAACTTTCCTGGCTCTCTCATGCCATGTTTTAAATGCCTGCATTTGTTGTTGATTGGGAATATCAGGAAGAACTGGTTCTTCTTCATTTCCTGCAACAAATTCCCAATATCCTTTTCCCATAAGGAAATTCGTCATTCTAAACTTCCATGCCTGGAAGTTGTTCTTGTCAAGCTTTTCAGTGACAATCTGTGAAAGAGAATCAGACGCCATTACAGAATACTGCAAGAAATTCTGTCACTGCAAAAAACACAGCTTCACCCTCACAAGGGCAAATCTGCAAAACTGGCGAAAGTGGTATTTGACCACACAGTCACTTCCTAGTGACGATTTTGCATAAACAGGAACCAAGGATGATTCTGAAACTCCCAATGTCTCTGCGCACAAGCATACGATGCAATTTCTACAGTAACTTTTCACCGACCTGTAGAACAGTGGTCGCACAGCATAAAACTGAGCCTTTTCCTGAGTGCGTGCAGAAAACTTCCGTCTGCAAAACAGGCCCCGAAATGGCCTCAAATCAAAAAAAGAAGGTCGCCAAGGGCTAAAGCCCTCTCCCGCAGCATATACTGCCCTCTTGCTTCACCGCGAAGGGCGTCTCAACCTGAGACAATGCACTCCTGCAATTTCCGGCTGTGCTACCTGCAGAGATCTGCTCCCAAAACAGAAAATGAAAGCAACACTGCTCCTCTTACCAGACCACCGCGAGCTTGGCTTGCTTTCTTGAGCTCCTTACCACGAACAAGGCTCTGATACCATGTCAAGATTGTGGGAGAGAAGGAAGGAGTCTCGCTTGAAGCTTTCTTGCTTGCACAATGGGGGAAGACACACAAGGGTGGAGGCTGAAAACAGTTTTCCTCTTCTTAGTTGTGTAAGCCAAAAGAACTCTAGTACAAAGAAATAGAAGAACCCTATATATGGGTCTCAAACCAAACTCAACTAACTAAGGTGGCATACTAACTGAGCCACGAACTAGAGTAGATAAGGATAGCTATCATGTAGCTATTATTCATGAGCGGTGTACCAACCGCATCTGCAACCGACACGTCGGTGACATAAATACACAACGGTCACCCTGGCGTATCACGAGTGGAGCTCGATATCTCAACAAAAATGACCACTATTCGCACAGTACTTGTAGTGGGCCGCCCACAAGCAGAGATCAGTTTACCAAATGGATGTTAAATCAGCGTTCTTAAATGGTGACCTCAAGGAGGAGGTGTACGTGGCTCAACCACCAGGGTTTGAGGCCCCCCATTTTGAGAACAAAGTGTGTAAGCTGAAGAAGGCATTGTATGGGCTAAAACAAGCCCCCAGAGCATGGTACCAATGGATAGATAAGTTCTTTTTAAGCTTAAACTTCAAAAGATGTGCCTCAGATGCTAACTTGTATGTTTACAGGGTTGGTAAAAAGTCTGTAGTGATTGTCCTATATGTGGAAGACCTTCTTATTACAGGTGACTATGAAGATATGATCAACCAAACTCGAAATGCTTTGAGTTCTGAGTTTGAAATGACAGACTTAGGCTTGCTGCACTATTGTTTGGGGATTAAAATCTAGCAAGAGCCAAGAAGGATCTTCATCTCTCAGAAGAAGTATGCATCGGAGATCTTGAAGGCGTTTGGCATGACGGAGTGCAAGGAGATAGCTACACCTATGGAGGTGAATGCAAAGTTATCCATTGAGAATACATCAGCACTAGTAGACATTGGGAGGTACAAGAGGTTGGTTGGCAGTCTGATCTACTTGTGTAACACCAGACCAGATATTAGTTTTGCGATTGGTGTTTTGAGCAGGTTTTCAAACAAACCTCATGAGAGTCATTGGAAAGCTAGGATTCGGGTGCTTAGATACTTGAAGGAAACTCTTGACTATGGTATCACATATCATTCCAGAACTTCTCTTGTGGGGAATTGTGACTCAGATTGGGCAGGAGACAGTGATTCTAGGAAGTTTGTTTCTGGTTATTGTTTCTCTTTAGGTTCAGGAGTTTTCTCTTGGATTAGTAAGAAGCAGCAACAGTGGCATTGTCTTCTACCGAAGCAGAGTACAAGGCAGCTTGTTTTGCTACATGTGAAGCAATATGGTTGAGAAGGATCCTATGGCATATGGGAGTACAAGATGAAGAACCAACTGTGCTGAGATGTGACAATCAGAGTTGCATCGCCATTGCCAAAAATCCAGAGTTTCATGCGTGCACCAAACATATAGAGATCCAGTATCACTATGTGCATGATTTGATCGAGGATGGGATAGTGGAACTGGTCTACTATCCAGCAGAGGGGAATGGAGCGGATATCTTCACCAAAGCACTTACGAAGGATCTACTTCAAGTTCATCTTCAGAGACTTGGCATTGGGCCGAGGATATAGTTCACCTGCGGGTGGACATTGAGGGGGGGTGTTAGATATGCTCAATGCCCCACCCTCATAAGGTGCCACCAATGATACATGGTGCTCAAAGTTGTAAGGCCCCCATTATGAGGAGAAGCCATATATGTAAGCCTGGACATTGGTTGAGTCCTGACTTGTATGTCATATGAGGTCTATGTGACCAGATGGCAAAAAGGTGACCGTTGTGGGTCTAATCTTTGGGTTAGACAGAGTAGTTAAGCTGGTAGCAACTCGAAGCACATTGCATCAAGTTGCGGGGTAAGAGAGTTATCAGGGGCCCTAGCCAATGGTAAAGGGAATATTTCCTAGAATATTCCCTTGCCAACTAGTGGAGGTGCACATGGAAGGTCAACAGACACATGGGTACATGGAAGGTCAACAGACGCATGTGCATATGGAAGGTCAACCGACACATGGGCACATGAAAGGTCAACAGACACAGGTGCATATGGAAGGTCATCCATCATGACCCCCTTCACAAGCTATAAAAGCTAAACCCCTTCACAGCTATCTATTATCTATCTTTCATCTAGTCATAGTTGTTCTAGCTAGCCTTAAGCTCTTCACCTATCTTCTGTCTAGATCGCCATCTAAACTTCACAGTGGAAGCGCATGGGTGGACAGAGCCATCTTTGTATCAGTTGTTTGGAGATAAAGAAAATTTGTTTTTCTCCTCTTATCTGTTGTGTACTCTCTATCTCTTTCTCAGATTCTGTTCGCTACGCCATGTAATTTTTTTGCAATTTTGTGAGACCAATATACCCTTCATCAACTATGCAAAAGCAGCACATTATTGTAGCCACAAACTACTTTACAAAGTGGTTTGAATCTCAAGAAATGGTGATGAATAATGCAAAGGAGACGACCAGTTTCATTATGAAGCAAATTGTTTGCCATTTTGGTCCACTGAAGGAGATTGTGTCTGATCGAGGACACATTTCTTGAACAAAGTTATAGTAACTTTGACTAAAGCTTTGAACAAGACTACCTCATATAATCCTCAAGTGAACGTTCAGGTTGAGAGTGCAAATAAACAGTTGGTGGGAATCTTATCCAAGGTAGTATCAGAAAGGAAGCGCGATTGGGATAAGAAATTATATGTGTGGGTAGTGTGGGCTTACAAAAGAACATTTAAGAGAGCTACATGCCACACCTCGTTCAAGCTAGTGTATGGGGAAGAGTGTGTTTTGCCATTGGAAATAGATTTTCCCATTGTATGGTTTGCTCTCAATCATTCGTTTGGGAGAGGCGAAAGCATTACAGGAAAGATATACTTCTCTTTCACATCTTGATGAAAAAAGTTAGTTTGGTACTACATTATGATGCTCATCCTGAGCTATTCGCAAGTAAATTAGAAACCAAGTGGGATGGACCATAAAAATTGTATGTTTAGAAAAGAATGGCTCTATGGCCCTTTTAGCAGATTTGCAGGGGGTAGAGTTTAAAACTAAAGTTAACTTTAATAAGCTAAAGCCTTACTACGTGTAAGGGTTGGCGCTGGGCTTAGTGCCTGTACAGGTCCTTCAAGATTCAGCTTTAATTTGCAATGGGTGCCAAGATGAGATGATCGGATGGGATGAATCATTCCATATTTTAAGCATTCATATCTAGAGCAGCGTTATCACCAAGGTTGAGCAATCTCATAAAGTAAGGGCTATCAGATTATTGAGTGGTGAGATGGATCTTTTACATGGGAAATTAAGGTCTACTGCCACCATTGTCTTTTACATGGGTATTCCTATCGAGTTTAGTGACAAGGACCTTGTCCACTTCTTTGCTATGCTTTTGGTTGCTCAAATGATCACCCGTACTATTTGTGAGGGCAAAGGCTCCTTGAACCTATCTCCTTCATCCACCTTGAAATCGAAAATCACTACATACTAGATTTTTCCTACACTTGATATTTTGTATTGCCTCTTCAAGGTTTACTTGCTCTTCTTCTACTAAAAGTTTAGATGGGAGGGAAAAATATGTTACCTTTTGTAGTTGTTCCTTTCATGGCTTTTGCATAAGCTGCCTTTTGTTTTGGAATTTCCTCTATTGGTTTTTTTGTTGATTCTCCAAATTCAAAATCTGGTAGATCGAGCAGGTTCATGGATGGCTAGTGGCTCCAGGGAAGTAGGAGAGGGTAGTTGGGACTATTCAAGTTGTGTCGATCCTGCTACCTTTAGTTCATGTTCCTATTAATCCTTCTACATAAGCTGCCAGATTATGCCTTCTTGGTTGGGCCCTTTTGTCATCACATTGCCTTGAATTTTCTCCATACTTGCCAAGGTGCTTGAAAGCAACCCCAACTGGGCCTTGAGTTCCTCCATATTCTTATTAGGGCTTGATTTCTTCCAGATTCTTTGATTGTGATATGCAAGCTATCATTACAACCTCCCTATATAATTCATATTGCTTCATCACCCCATGACTAGTTTGTAGCCTTCTAGTTGGATTCTCTGCTAGCTTTCACTATATAGGGCTGCTTCTAAGTCATTGGTGAGTTTCACCAAGGTGGTCTCAAAGAGTCTTTTCATGTCATACTCCATGAGGCTCAAGGCCCCTATCAAACTATTGGAAATGGTTTCATACAAGACGATGTATGAGGCACTCCACTGGTCCTATATTTTGCTAGTGTTCTAAGTGTCTTCTTTCATTCAACTCTATATTTTCCTTTTTTTGGGGTTCTTTAATCTTGGCATTGGTGAGCTTGTAGTTGAGCACCATTAATTTCGTGCTCGGCTAAGCCGTTTCAATTTTCTATCTCACAAGCACCTGCTTTTGTCCCTTGAGTTTTTCTTGAAGATTATTCACATTAGCCTTTTGCTCTTTTACCTACTCTTGAAGTCTCTTAAGCAATGTGTCATGCTCATTCACTAGATTTTGAAACTCCTTGACCTATTTTCCTCAAAAATCCTTGAGCATAGATTCACACTCTTCCAACTAGGTTCCAAGCTCTATGAGCGCTGAGTCATGCTTTTTTAGCTAATTTTTAAGTTCCTACTCTTTACTTTCCTAAATTTCTTTAAATGCTTTGTCATAAGAATTCAATTAATCTTGAATCCATCTATCTACTTCTTTGAATCTCCCAAAAAAAAACTATACTCCTCTTGTGTCCTCTCCAATCTTTCCTATAGTTCTTGGTTGGCCTTTAGTGCGTTAGCGCCCTTATCCTCCTTGGCCTCTTCAATCATTTGCTAAAGGGTTCCCAGTTTGCCTATAGAATTATGTCATTTTTCTTGTGCATCTATTGTGGAAGCAGTTGGATGGGTGCTCTTTTCTAGCCTAGTGAAGGTCTCTTGGGGAGAGGATTTAACCTTAGCTCGTTCTGATATTTGTACTTGCATTGGTTCCATCTATTTTTGCAAGTTTTTTAAGAGAATGGCATTGACTAACTAGGCTTCTTTGGTGAATTTTTCATTTCCTTCCTTGGAGCTACTTTCTCCTCTCTCTATAGCAATTTCACCCACTTGCTTCTGCATGGATTCCTTGATAGATGCCCTTATGGTTGCCCAGTTCTTCCCTTTCTTTCCTCATGAGATTTTTCCTACTATCAAATTTTTCTTTGAACTACTAAAGGGACTTTTCAAGTAGATCCCTATCCTCTAATCCCTCATCACTCATCACTACTAGCTTCTCTATGCATTTTGCACTCTGGTTGCTCTTTTATCTCATTTCTTCCAAATCTTCCTTCTAGTAGTGGGAGCAGCACTATATGGGATCTTATGATGATGCCCATATGAGTGGTTATGAGGTGAGACAATGCACTACCCCATAAGTTTTTTTCTTCCATGAGATTAAATTTTTTGGTTGCCTCCTTTGAGTAGACCTTGTGGGCCTTGGCTAGGGATTCCATGATGCATTGTAGCCACAATGCATTCAAACCCTACTTTACTAGGTTTCCTATTAGGATATCCTTCATGAGCCACTTGGGTATTCTGGTTTGGCTAGTCGAGGGCTTGTTATAGGTGAACATGTGATGGAACACCTGTGCAGTGACTCTCAACTCCTCATCCTACATGCTGGGTAGTAGCACTCCTTTTTGGCCAAGAATTGGGTCCTTCCAATGCTGTGGCACTTCCACCAACTTCTAATTTTTTGAATATCTTCCTCATTTTTTCCTTATCCCCACAATTTTTTTCCACTGCCTGTGGAATAAAATCAATAATGGACTCTCGGAATAGCCGTTGGCCTTTGTTTTCAATGTTGAATCCGAGCCTAAAGACTTTCCTTTTGGGATAGTAGTAGTAAATGGTGGCTTCACATATTGGAAAATGGATGGGGTCGGTTGAGGTAGGCTCCCAACTCACACTTTGATATCGATTCTCTGAGTGCTTGGTAATGACTCACCAATGTTTCTATTTTGCTCATGGTCTAGATTCAAATGTAGCCCATTTCATAAATGTTCACTATTATGCTAGAGTTGGCATGCTACTAGGCAATGAAGATGGTTTTTTCTTCATTAAGTGTGTCCTTGATGAGGATGGGATTTTTTCTTGATCTTGGTTGTTTTACTTCCTATAAAGCTGAGGAAATTTTCATGAGTTCTTCTTTTAAAATTTGTGAAATAGCATTTCATATTTATATCCAAAATATTTTTTATCTACACATCATTGCATATTTGAAATCCATAATATTACCCATCTTCTTACTATTTTATTACAATGAGTTGTTACTTGATGGATTGGTCTTGGTAGCTTGATCTCTTTTGGAAGTTCAAATGGTCAGAGATCTTGATTGTGGTCTCATCGTGATTGGTCCTACAAAATTGAGGCAACTTCCTAGCTTGGGAGAGTCATAGTGTGTGCAAAATGTTTTTAATAGTTGTGAAGCTTACAATTTTATTATTATTTACAAAGGAATGGAGGGTTTATTTCTATAAAATAGGAGAAAAGTATAGAACCCACCTGCTGGGTTGTACTCCAATTCGGCAAGAGCATCCATGTTGGCAGGTCAGACAAGTAGCTCGCAAAGATATAAAATGAGGTCATTCAAGAGCAAAGGTCTATTGAATTAACTTCTGACATGGAGCTTCTCCTTGGTTAATAGCTTATCAATGAGTGGGTGATGTGGTAGCTCTTTCAGAAGTGTTAGCCTAGGAGATTTGATGATCACTTGTAGTGATGCAATTTCATAATATGCAGGATCATACTTCAGGAGGTTGATAATTCTATGATGTTCAATAGTGATGACTATTTTGCTCCCTAAGGTGCTAGCCTCATGAAAAAGTGTGTACCATTTCTTAACGAAGTATGTAGTCAAGCTATAAAGATAATGTAGGCTATCGATATAGCACACGGATTCCTGAGGATAGTCATTTTCATATAGAAAGGAAGAGTTTGTTGTGCTGCTAACTACTATTGGAATCTCCTCAGTCAATTGTTCCGATACTATAATACTTTTGTAGAAGAGGTGTTTGTGTTCCTCCCAAGTTAGATGCCACTGAGATGTGAGTAAAAGCATGTTTTTCTCAACCCCGATCATTGCAAATAGTTTGGTAAAACTGCCAAATGTAGAGTCCAGTTGCATGAAGCAATTCGAGGTTCTCTTTAGCAAGCATTGTCAAGTATTTAGCCCATCTTTAGCCATTTTATAAATCGAGGGGGAATTTTCATGGCTTCTTTAGGGTGGTCAGTGGGAGAGGGCTAATATTAATATTCAATCATTCTATATGGGGGTAGTTGATACAATTCAAAGAGGAGTTCCTCTTTCGAATGCAATTGGAAGCCTACATGAGGGGTGGTAGTGGTCAATTTTGAGGACTCGCAAATTAGGTTCTCTTTGGGGGATGATGAAGGTGAGGGAGTGGTGGAAATAAGAGAAGAGATTAAGGAAGAGCCTTATCTCACAACCAGAGTGTTGTTTGAGGGCTCATAGTGAGGCTTATTATTAATGGGCTAGCTTCTACTAGACAAGGCAACACTTCAAACAATGTTAAAGAAGTTGTTATGGGGGTAGGCACGAAAAATTTCAGTAGCCAAAGTTGATAGTAGAAATTGTAATACCCTTGTGCTCTTAGAAGGTCTTTGGATTCCCATTAGCATGGGTTATGACAAGGCCAATGGCATTGGTATGTATGCCTTCATGTTTGTTTCCCTGATGTACAATGTGTGGAAGCACGTGAGGAGACTTTAGGTCTCCACTAGCACTATGATGGAAGGTTGACATGTGTTTTCTATGGATCTTGATCTTTCAATAGCTATGTTATGAGCATCATGTTTGTGGGTGATTCACTAGGTTTAGAATGTGAGTGGGTCTGAGGAGGGTCAACAAGCCACACTTCCATAGAGGTAAGCATTGTAATTACTCATGTATCTACCAACTGTAGGTGAATGCATTTGTCAATTTAGTAGATGTTACAATTGGTCAAAAACTTAAAAGTACACCCCAAGAGAATCTCAATTATGATGCCTTCATTGTTTGGCAAGGCATAAAATAGTAGTAAGATGCTCTCAGTCTCAATAATGACTGTCAATTTACATCTTCTCAACAAGGAATATGATTGTCCTCCATATGGATTTTTCTTTGCATTCATTTCCTATAATTGTGGTTACCCAAGGTTTTTGAATAGTAGTATGGAAGGGTATTGTAATCAAGATCCTCATCTATAAGAGCATCGGCCATAATAGATGTGGCTATTGTGAGGTGGATGTGAAGATACAAAGCTAGAATGGTAGGCTCATCATCCAAGTCTTGACTACTAGTGGTAACAACTCTAACATGTATGATTGCTTGGTTACGTTTGGGGAGAGATATCGAAGGGTCTTGTTGTTGTTGCTCAAACTGTTCATAAAAAGTCTACTCCACATGCAGCAGGGGACTAGCTACATTTACCATGTGTGGTTCATGTGAGGAATGTCTAGGCAGATAGTGTTTCTTTATCATGCTTCCATTAAAATGGCTAATAGGCTTGGCCATCTAAGATTCCAATTCAAAATTCCATGTTTGGTTTATTAGGTGGACATGAAAAGGTCTGAGACCTCAAAGTTTCAACTTCTGCTTATGGCCTTATATCGAGTAAAGCAACACAATATCCCCCTGGTTGAAGGACTTCTATTTGACATGATTGTCAAACTAGGCCTTATGTTAGACCTTCTCATTAAGCACAGTGTGACTAGCTAGCAAACATGTTTCTTACAAGCATTCAAGCTCTTCCAAGAAATGCTACCATGCCTTAGTGCCTTCCCAATGTTCTTGGATAGTAATGTGTAGACCAAAGATCAATAATTCTACTAGCATAATGGAATCATTTCCAATGTGTAAGCTTGAATGGAGTTTGTCATGTGGAAGTTTTGTAGGCTATGTGATAGGCCCAAAGTGCTTCCATGAGCTTATGATCCCAATCTATGCATGATGCTGAGATAATCTTTGCCAGGATGCTAAGAGGAACCTTGTTTGTAGCTTCTCCCTTGCCATATGCTTAGGGATAGTAAGGATTGGACTTTCTATGGATGACCAAGAACATGGACAACAGATGCTCAATCACTTCATTAAGAAAGTGTGTCCCCTAGTCACTAACCATTTTGATGGGGCAATCAAAGCATGAGATGACTTGCTCCCAGAGAAATTAAGCAATGGTTCTTGCATCATTTTTCTAGGTTTCCCTAGCCTCAACCATTTTGTCATGTAGTATGTGGCTACGACGATGTAGTGAGCCTACAAATATTGTGCAACTCAGTTAATGGGTCCCATGTAGTTGCAATACTCCACCTCTCAAAGGGTTGGCAGGTGATCATTGGTGTGAGTTCTATCTTATCTTTTTTCATAGGTAGCTTTGCTCTATGGCATTCATCACAATGCTTGACAAATGAGGCAACATCTGTAAAGGGGTTGGGCTACCAAAATTGGGACTAAAGCACTTTGCATGATGTGGTATTTGTGTCAAAATTCCCTTGGACAGTGTTGCCATGTGTCTCTTGTTAAGATATCGAGCTCCACTCGTGATATGCCAGGGTGACCGTTGTGCATTTATGTCACTGACTTGTTAGCTGTAGATGCGGTTGATACACTGCCCATGAATAATAGCTACATGACAGCTATTCTTATCTACTCTAGTTCGTGGCTCAGTTAGTATGCCACCTTAGTTAGTTGAGTTTGATTTGAGACCCATATATAGGGTTCTTCTATTTCTATGTACTAGAGTTCTTTTTGGCTTACACAACTAAGAAGAGGAAAACTGTTTTCAGCCTCCACCTTTGTGTGTATTCCCCCATTGTGCAAGCAAGAAAGCTACAAGTGAGACTCCTTCCTTCTCTCCCACAATCTTGACATGGTATCAGAGCCTTGTTCGTGGTAAGAAGCTCAAGAAAGCAAACCAAGTTCGAGGTGTTCTGGTAAGAGGACCAGTGTTGCTTTCATTTTTCTGTTTTGGGAGCAAGTCTCTACAGGTAGCACAGCCGGAAAGTGCATGAGTGCATTGTCTCAGATTGAGACGCCCTTCGCGGTGTAGCAAGAGGGCAGTATATGCTGCGGGACGGGGCTTTAGCCTTCGGTTGCTCTGTTTTTTTGATTTGAGGCCATTTCGGGGCATATTTTGGAGGCGGAAGTTTTCTGCACGCACTCAAGAAAAGGCCCGATTCTATGCTGTGCGACCACTATTCTACAGGTCGGTGAAAAGTTACTGTAGAAATTGCATCGTATGCCTGTGCGCAGAGACATTGGGAGTTATAGAATCATCCTTGTTGCCTGTTGATGCAAAATCGTCACTAGGAAGTGACTATGTGGTCAAATACCACTTTCGTCAGTTTTGCAGATTTGCCCTTGTGAGGCTGAAGCTGTGTTCTTTGCAGTGACAGAATTTTTTGCAGTGTTCTGTAATGGCGTCTGATTCTCTTTCACAGATTGTCACTGAAAAGCTTGACAAGAAAAACTTCCAAGCATGGAAGTTTAGAATGACGAATTTCCTTATGGGAAAAGGATATTGGGAGTTCGTTGTAGGAAATGAAGAAGAACCAGTTCTTCCTGATGCTCCCAATCAACAGCAAATGCAGGCATTTAAAGCATGGCATGAGAGAGCCAGGAAAGTTATGTACTAGCTGTCTATCAGCATTTCAGACTCTATGATTGTGCATATTCAAGATGCAAGTACGCCAAAGGAGGCATGGGATACTTTGTCAAAAATGTATAGCACAAATACGCAAGCCAGGAAAATGCAGCTCAAGCAAGAGTTGCACAATGTGCAAAGAGAAAATATGAGCATCAATGACTACCACATGAAGGTGAAGAAGATTGCAGATGCACTTGCTTCCATTGGGTCACCAGTGGAAGATGATGATTTAGTTTCTGTGACCTTGAATGGTCTAGGAAAGGATTATGCACAGTTCCGAACATCCATTTCCATCCGTGAAAGATTTCCTGATTTTGAGGAGTTGATTGCTCTTCTAATTTCTGAGGAGCAGAGAAATGGTGGTGCATCTTCTTCAGGAGGAACTTCAAAAGAAGCTGTCTTCTACTCAAATGCTGGAAGAGGTAGAGGCAGAGGTAGAGGAGGCCGATCTGGAGGCCGTGGTAGAAATCAGAATATGCAGCAAACTTAAGAAAACTAGTCCTATGGAGGAGGACGTGGTAACTCTAGAGGCAGGGGGAGCCAAAGAAGTCGTGGTGGATGGCAAAGAGGCCAAAATGCAAACAGTAATGTTGAATGCTACTACTGGGGTAAAATGGGTCATATGGCTAAAGACTGCTATAAAAAGCAGAATGACATCATGAATGGAAAATTGCAACAAGGGAATTATGCATCTTCTAGTAGACAGGGTGATGACAGAAATGAGCATTTGTTTATGGTGCAGCACATGAACAATTCTGTGATAAGTGCAGAAGAAAGCAACGATGTATGGTATGTTGACTCAGGTGCATCAAACCACATGACAGTTCATGCAGAATGGATGGAGGATGCAAGGAAAATGGAAAAACCAGGATTTGTGGAGACTGGCGATGATATTGCACATCCTATTGTGCAGATTGGAAAAATTCCTTTGTCTATGCAGGATGGGAAAAAGAAATACATGTCCGATGTATTTCATGTCCCGAATATCACCAAGAATCTGGTTTCTGTTAGTCAAATGGTTGAGCAGGGCTTGCAGGTCAGATTTAATCCTCATGGATGCTTTGTTGAGGATATGAAAAATAAATGTCGCTTGATAGCAAAAGGAAAGAAGAAGGGCAGAATGTTTACGTTGGATGCAGACATGCCTGAATTGAGTGCAGCAATGTTTGCACATGGGACCGGTGTAGTTGCAGATATTGATATCTGGCATAAATGCATTGGTCATGTTAATGTACAATGACTTAAATCAATGCAGGCCCAAAATATTGTTACAGGATTGCCTAAATTCAAGGTTGTAGAAATGCATAAGGTATGTGAAGCCTGCCAATTTGGAAAACAAACAAGGAAACCATTTCCTAGACATGTTCAAGAGAGTAAGAAGCCATTGGAATTAATCCACTCTGATGTGTGGACTACTAAAGCTGCATCTCTTGGAGGCTGTCATTATTTTTTCACTTTTATTGATGACTATAGCAGAAAAGTTTGGGTGTATTTTATGAAAAAGAAAAGTGAAGTTTTTGGGCATTTCAAAACTCTTAAAGCTATGGTTGAAAAAGAAACAGGCCTGCAAATATAATGCCTAAGGTCAGATGGAGGGGGAGAGTACCTCTCAAATGAGTTTGCAAGGTTCCTGCAGGAGCATGGCATAAAGCAACAATATTCATGCAGTCATACCCCACAACAAAATGGAATTGCAGAAAGGAAAAACAAGCATATTGGAGAGGTATCTCGTGCCATGCTCAATGAAAAAGACCTACCAGATTTTACTGGGCTGAAGCAGTTGCTACAGCAGTCTACATAATGAACAGGACTCCCACTGCAGCAATACATGGGATGACTCCAGAGGAGAGGTATACTGGTAGGAAACCAGATATTTCTCATTTGAAGATTTTTGGTTGCATTGCCTATGTTCATGTGCCAGATGAGTTGAGATCCAAGTTGGATCCAAAAGCTGAGAAGTGCATCTTTATTGGTTACTCTCTGTATAGCAGAAAGGGTATAGATGCTATAACCCTTCTACTCATAAGTTTACAGTGAGCAGAGATGTTTTTTTTTATGAGATGAGTAGCTGGTATAAACCAATAAATGTGATTGATGATGTAGATGCACAAAATGGTAATGCTACACAGAATTCACAACAGCAGTCACAAAATATTAGTGGACCTGGAACGTCCTCTAGCAGTGGTTCACATTCTTCACCATGGACAAGCAGATTGAGATCAGGAAAATCTTCTCAAAGCAATGTAGATAGTGGTATTCAGGTATCACGAAAAGGAAAAGAGAAGGTAGATCAGCCCATGTTTGATGTGAATGCAGGTCACTCTTATGTAGGTGGTGAATCCAGTGGCTCAGAACAGAGCATTGATGATGGGTATTCCTTCTATTGTTACACCTGGAGTAAGGAAGACTAGGGATGTTTTGAGAGCACCTGGGAGTGAACCTACTTTGCGTAGGTCTACCAGAACTAGGTATCCTGTGAATAGACTGAAATATGATGGATTTACAGCCATTCACTATGCATATATGGTCAAAGTGATACAGGAACCAGAACCCACTTCTTTTGAGCAAGCAATGGGAAAAGAAAAATGAGAGAAAGCCATGGATGAAGAAATGGATGCCTTGGAAGCAAATGCTACATGGGAATTGGTACCTTTGCCTAAAGGTAAGAATGCAATTGGCTGTAAGTGGGTTTAAGGTGAAGCACAATGCAGATGGTTCTGTGAACAGATACAAGGCAAGATTAGTAGTCAAGGGATATGCACAAACATATGGCATTGATTATGAAGAAACATTCAGTCCAGTTGCAAGGATGGCAACCGTAAGAGCAGTCATTGCTATGGCTGCATCAAAAGAATGGTCTTTACATCAGATGGATGTAAAGAATGCCTTCTTGCATGGTGATTTGCAAGAAGAGGTCTATATGGAGCAGCCACCAGGTTATGTGCATGCTGTTCATCCTGAGTTTGTTTGCAGGTTGAAGAAAGCATTGTATGGCTTGAAGCAAGCACCTAGAGCATGGTCTGACAAGATAGGACAGTATCTTGTCACTATTGGCTTTCAAATTTCCAAGGCAGATTTCTCACTTTATGTGAGAAAAACAGAGAAATGTATTATGCTACTTGTCATTTATGTTGATGATTTGATTATCACAGGTGATAGTGATGAAGATATCCTTCATATGAAAATGCTATTGAAGCAGAAGTTTGAGATGAAGGATTTGGGAGAGCTGCGTTATTTCTTGGGCATTGAGGTGATTAGATCACCAAGTGGGATATGGCTCTTGCAGAGGCAGTATGGATTGGACATGCTGTCCAAATATGGGATGACAGGCTGTAAGCCTATTTCAGTTCCTTTGGAGCAGAATGTGAAGCTGAGCGCAGATGCAGGTGAGCTTCTGGAAGACCCTACTATGTACAGACGCATAGTAGGAAGTTTGATTTATATGACTATTACCAAGCCAGATTTGAGCTATGTTGTTGGATTGGTAAGTCAGTTTATGCAGGCTCCAAGGAAACCGCATTTGGATGCAGCTAGACACATACTCAGGTATGTGAAGTCCACATTGTAGTATGGACTACTTTATGAGACTGGGATTCAGATACAGATGCATGGATACACTGATGCTGATTAGGCTGGTAGTATTTCTAATAGACGATCTACCAGTGGATATGTGTTCTCTTTTGGGAGTGCTGCAGTCACTTGGAGCAGCAAGAAACAACCTACAGTTGCCTTGTCGAGCACAGAGGCTGAGTATAGGGGCACAGCAATGGCTGCATGTGAGGTAGCTTGGTTGCATAAGCTACTTTATGATACGCATCAGCCTACAGATGGGCTAGTTGTCATTTATTGTGACAACATGAGCAGTATACACTTGGCAAATAACCCAGTCTATCATGCTAGAACAAAGCACATTGAGGTGCATTATCACTATGTGCGGGAGAGGGTTTTACTAGGTCTTATTGATCTAGTTTATGTCAGCACAGAGGATTAGATAGCTGACATATTCACGAAGGCATTGGGCGTAGAGAAGCTGCGCAAGTTCAGAGACCTGCTTGGTGTGCATGAATTGGGATTGAGCTCGAGGGGGAGTGTTGAGATATCGAGCCCCACTCGTGATATGCCAGGGTGACCGTTGTGCATTTATGTCACCGACTTGTTAGCTATAGATGCAGTTGGTACACCACCCATGAATAATAGCTACATGACAGCTATCCTTATCTACTCTAGTTCGTGGCTCAGTTAGTATGCCACCTTAGTTAGTTTAGTTTGGTTTGAGACCCATATATAGGGTTCTTCTATTTCTATGTACTAGAGTTCTTTTTGGCTTACACAACTAAGAAGAGGAAAACTGTTTTCAGCCTGCACCTTTGTGTGTATTCCCCCATTGTGCAAGCAAGAAAGCTACAAGTGAGACTCCTTCCTTCTCTCCCACAATCTTGACATCTCTTACAACACATCCTCAATTTCATGTTCATAGATGCATCTCCCAAGGAGACTGTCTTGCCCTAAACGATACAATTAAATGGTAATCAATTGGTAAGGCCGGGTCTTAATCAAGAGGCATATGAGTCAATCCTTTTCTTTTGGTCATTTCAGCAAACCTTTCTCAAGGAGATGGACAATGTCATCTGCCCATTGAGGTGTCAAATCAGCCTTGAAGAGGTGAGCATTCTATTGAATGTGAAATACATGAGCATCTAGGAGTTGGTCATCAACTCCTATGGCCTTCTTGCCACTAATCATCCTTGACAAGTGATCTACAATGAATTGTTGATTTCCCTTACATACAAAAATAGAAAAGTCAAATTCTAATAACAATAAAAGTCATAGAGCAATGTGCATGGTGGCACAGGGCTTGTTCACAAAATAGAGTAAATCTTGATGGTCAACAAAGAATGTGAAAGGCATGGCAAGAAGATAATGTCAAATTTTCTTTATAGCAAATAAGCATATACCATCAATAGTCCTTCCCTTTTCGTGGTTGAATAGTTCATCTCAACCTTAGTGAGTTGGCGGTTGGCAAAACTCATAGGAAAGTCCATATTATGTTCATTGGGTTGGCACAATACTACTCCGAGCAATTTGGAAGCTTCAATATGTACTTCAATATGAGGCTCATAAAATGGGAGCAATCATGAGAGCCTTTCTCAATGCTTCATAGGAGGCTTGGTATTCCTCAATCCAAGCCCACGTGATCAATAGCTTATAGAGTGGTCATGTAATAGCAACATAGTTAAGCACAAAGCATCTATAGTACCCAGTTTGGCAAGGGAGCATTACACCCCCTTTGGAATGGTGAGTGGAGAGAGATTCATGAAGACTTTGATCATAGTTGTATTGCAATTCCATTTTTGGACACAACATGGCCCAAGACCATACCATGTTTTACCCAAAATTGACATTGCAAGGGATTAAAAGATATGTTATAATGCCAATATCTCTCAAAGACTAGTCAGACTCAAGGTGTTCCTCCCAACTAGAATGGACACAAAGGTCATTGGCGAACACCTCAAGCAACTTCTATAGCATGTCTTTAAAGTTAGTGCGCATGAGTCATTGGAAGGTTGCTCAACCCAAATCGCATAATGATGTATGCAAATGAGGTCCACTCACTAGAAAAGGCAGTCTTTGGTCTATCATCTAGATGGACTTGTATATGATTATATCCTAGAAACCCACTCAATCACATGATCTACGTATAGCAAGAAATAGTGATCTCTCTTGGTCATAACATTTAAAATTGACTAGTAATAGTACTACTTGCAACTATAAGAAGTATATCTATGAGGATAAATAGATTATTAAGATTAGTGAAAATGTGCTAAGTATTTGACCTACACAAAATGATGTTATACATGTAATCCCTCATAGCACATTTCAACTTTGTGTCACAACTAGCACCATACTTGATTATGCTTTATTTTCATGACATGTCTCCTTGGCTTTCTTGATTAATCATATCTATAGATAACGTCACAAAATGTAGTTTTGTCTCTAAATACACTTCATTGGCATATTGGTCTGTCTCTATTCACATAGCTTGCTTGACTTGTCAACATTGCCAAATAAATGCTACACCTCTAGCATGCCAGTTGCCCCAACACTTATAGCAATATAAATTCCATGTTAAAGAATATATATTCTAGATAGAGAGCAAGAGAGAGTCTAGAAATATATGGAAAGAAACTCTACTTAGAAATTTGGGCACAATTCCCATCACCTGTTCTAGTTTGTCTAAAAGGGCATTGTCTTTTGCACATAGCCACACTGGACCTATTCTTCATCAAGTCTTGAGCCATGAGTCTTGAAGAACTCACTACTTATGCTATCCTTCTAAGGGGTGCACCTATAAAAAATCATCTATATAACGTGTGTTAAAGGATATTAAGAAATACCCTTTCTTTACATGCTATAAGGCCATAAAATGAACCATTTTACTTTACTAAACTTATGTTTTTTTTAAATTATAGTTTAAAAACCCCTTTCTAAATATAATCATGTAAATTTTACTAGATAAAATACCCTTTCCTTTGAACTCACGTGGTATATTACACGTTCCATAAGGTAGAGTCCTTA
This sequence comes from Lygodium microphyllum, assembly GCF_053477565.2. Taxonomy (NCBI): domain Eukaryota; kingdom Viridiplantae; phylum Streptophyta; class Polypodiopsida; order Schizaeales; family Lygodiaceae; genus Lygodium; species Lygodium microphyllum. The sequence continues at coordinate 72,551,877 of NC_141136.1, forward strand.
GGGTTGTCCTCCTTCCTTGACCAGAAGAAGGTAGATGCATGAAACACAAACTCAGGCCTCTAGTGCACTACCTCATCCATGGAAGTCTAAGCATTGATCTCTTATACTCTGAGTATTATCCTCTCTCGCTCTAATGATTGCCTTTGGGCATATCTAGCTAGACACTACTAGAAACTAAGCCACCTACTTGGCAAATGTCCTCCATCTCCAAGCATTCGCATGCCCTCTTGTCAAGATCTCCTTCATATCCCACCCCACTCTAGGAATCATTGGCCCTCTCATCAAGATCTCCATGTGTCCCACCTCACTCCTACCTACTACTATTGAGAACTTATCCTCTATGTAGAGAGAGATAGAGAGAGAGAGAGAGAGAGAGAGAGAGAGAGAGAGAGAGAGAGAGAGAGAGAGAGAGAGAGAGAGAGAGAGAGAGAGAGAGAGTATGCCATGCATTTAGTGTAGGACCCTTTTCTTTAATTCTTGAAAGTTTGGATGGACCACTTTCCTTATAATAGCATGGTTTGAGAGGCACTCTACATGTCCCATGTAGGATTAGTAAGAGGCATGTTATTTCTATCAATTATGATATATTATAGATTGATACCATGTGCAAGACAAAGGAAGTTATTTAAATATAAAAGGTTGGGAATACAACACAAGTAGCTACTTAATTTTATAGCATGATTGAGAGATTGTATCATGTAATCATGATGTTGGCATTTAGAATTGCTTTCTTCATATGATGTGAGAGGGTAGGATAAGTGTGCACATTTCATTAATTGTTAAGCTTCTGTGTCGATAATGAAAAAGAAAATTAAAGCTATGAATATGTAATCTAGGTGCAATGTATATCGAAACTTAGTGGGTGTTTTAGTGTTTTTTTAATATTTGATTAATTTGGTATTTCTTTGGGTGGACAATATATGGTCCACATAACAACACACCAAAAATGTTTGTAAATCATACATCTAATGTGCATTTGATCAAATGTGTGTCATGAGTTTAGTAGACCTTATCAACAACATTGTTTGTTTTGGAGATATGAGTGAATGTGCAACATATTATACACATAACTACATTGCACATGTAAGACTCAAGAAATCTAAACATTCAAGATACCTCATGCTCCATACCTTTATCTTGTTTGATGAATATAATTACATAACATCATAAATTTCACAAAGGTTGTGTGATTCACATATCTTTGCAAATACCAAGTCACCAACTCATTCTATTCAAAAAGTAATGATGGTCATCTTTGACATATATTAAGAGAAGGCTTGGGGAGGTTGTCGCACGGTAGGCACACAACTGCCAACTTTCTTAGGGTGGCTGCCCAAACAAATGAGAAAGTTTGGCCCACCCATGCAAATGATGAACATCTTGCCAAATGTGCAAGCCATTGCAACTTCCACCTTGATGCTCAAACTATGGCCACCTTTGCCTAAAACCCACCTTATGATGCCTAGAATCCCTCACATTTGCCTTGACCCCCCACCTTGAATCCCTTGCCTTGAAACTCCACCCAATTAAGGATGACACTTGAGAGACGGCATGCCCTATTTAACCACTTCTCATGTTGTCACTCAAATTGATCATACTCCAAAGACATGTATGTACCTACTTCTTTGTGTGTGTGTGTGTGTGTGTGTGTGTGTGTGCGCGCGCGCGCATGCATGTTTGTGTGTGTGTGCATGCGCATGTGTGTATGTGCATGTGTGCATGCATGCGTGCACATGTGTGCATGCGTACATGCGTGTGTTCCTATGTGCATGCGTGGGTAGGTGGGTGTGTGTGCATGCGTGCATGCGTGTGTGCATGCGTGTGCATGCGTGCGTGGGTGTGTGTGTGCGCGCACGCGTGCAAGTGATAGGAGAATGATGGTTTTGTCTTTTTCTCTATTGTGTGCCACTCAAAAAATTCCAAGGTAAGATTGTAACTACCCAAAGATAGAGTCTTGTTAAAGAGTACTCACTATGGAGAGTTTCTTTATAAGAGTGCATGACATGTATATGAGGAATATTGTGCTTCGAGTAATTGATATATTGTCAATCCAAATGTATAAGTACTTTGTGGTACACAATATTAACAATGTTGCCTTGCATCTTTGAAAGAACAAGATTTTCAGTGAATTTGCGGATATGTTTAGCCAACTTATTTGAGGAATCCTATTTGTTGGATATGCATACACTCGTATGAAGGAGCTTCATTACATGGCTTACTATAAAGGCTAACTGCAAAAAAATCTATAATGTACAAATTTTTAGCTAAAATAGTGCACCATTAGATTGGACTTTGTTTATGGAATCTTTTGTTAGTATCCTTGATCTTTCTGATTATTATACGATTTGTGAAATTGTTGGTACAATCTATAAATGTGTTTGATGGTTGCTTTGACTCCTATTGCTTTTAGTTTTCTCAAACATAAAAATTGCCAACTTGGTGACAATGATCATTGTGTTAAGCATCATTTGATGTGATCATGAAAATCAAGAGATGGTTGGAGTGGCTAGTAGAGTAGATTGCTCACAAAGCTTTACAAGTGAGTATGAATAATTCTTGGTTATGGTAGTCTAGTGTGAGACTTGGCCCTAAGGTTTGTCTTAACAATACCGCCACATTTTTAGTGCTAATGTCTATTACAATGTAATCTGTTCACTACATTATTTTCTCTTTTTAGTGTGTTCCATTGTCTGCAAAGTCCCAATTGTGTGATGTGTGGTACTAGAGATATGGTTTAACATAATAAATGTGGAAGGCTTTCTACTCATACTTTTTGTCATAAAAATTATGGATGGATGAACTCAACTAAGATTCTATATTGTATTTTCAAAAGCACTACAAAGACAAATAGCCTCATGGACTCAAGGGATATAGTTCAAGAGTTCAAAAGGTGATTTATTTGTTATCCCCCTCAAAACTTGCAGTCAATCAAGACATTGATTCCCAAAATCACAAATTTCATGGGTACATCAACACAATTTCTCTTTAATGAAATGAGTTTTGGATGTGTGGGATGGTGACCACTTTCATCCAAAAGCTCTATCATGAAGAATTGAACTACCCAAAGTACTATTTACTAGTTGGAGGAGGTACAATTTTGAAGGCAATCAAGGGGGGATTCATATGGACTCAAAATTGTGAAAATGCTCCTTGACAACAAGAATGCATGCCACATCAATAGGATTTTAGATTGCTAGGGGAAATAGGATGCGTCCCTTTCACCAAAAGTGCCATTAAATGGGTGGATTGTTGATTTGCCATCCATAATAGCATGAGAGATCCTACATGCCATTTGCACTTGAATAATATGAAAATGCTACCTATTCATTTTGGGCTTTTAGTCCATCTGTTTTTATAGAGTATGAAGCCTCCATGTGGAGTGGTTGAGAGTCTCCAGTTTTGATGTTTGGCCCAATATTGAAATAATAGACTAGCTATGAGGAAGGATGTTGCTCACCTTCTAGTGATGGAAAACATTAGAACAGTTCAATATTTTGGCAATGATGAAAGAAGATATTGAACAATTCAAACTTAATCAGCCAAATGGAGTACTACTACCCTTCTTTTTTGTCTCAAGCAGCATAGTTCTCAACTTGGATTTTGTTCATTGATCACCGCCATTGTTTTCTATTTTTTTAATGTTATTTTTATTTTTTTATGTATATAATCAACCCATATACTTTGTTTTAGATTTTATCACAATCACTATAGAGAGAGGTATTTAAAATTTGCTAAGCTTAGAATTTGGTATTGGCAAGTTCCCCTTTCAAAAAACCATATGCTTGTAAAGTGACGCCTATACACTAGCCACATTTGCCACTAACACAAAAGAGAGTAAAACTAATATCATGGAACCAAGCTTATCATGTTCTTATATTAATTATATTTTCCCAAACGATTAGCCACTTGATTCAAATGCACAAAAACATGAGAATGGTCCAAGTAGAAGCATTGATAGGTTTTGATTTTATTCACCTCTTGATCAAATTGCCTGTCAATTCAGACATCCATTGGAGAAGTGTAACACCTTCATGGATTTCCAAAATTGAGTGGATTATGAGACACTTACATAGAACAACTTGAAGGTAGTAAATGTGAAGCTAACTATCCCATAACTTGTGAATATTAAGCTTGGTTGGAGTAAGCTAACTTGAAGGTAGTCCTAAAAGATATTTTTCCTCAAGTTGTGGAGGTTGAGCCTAGTTGGAGTAGATGCAGTGATTGGATTTGGTAGCTACCTTGTGGATACAAACATGTAAACTTATCTTAACATTGACAGTATCACAATCAAGCTCTTCCATAAGACGTAGTTTACATCTTTTAAAAATGTGTCTAATCTCACATTTGCATACTCATACATGACTTGGTCATTCTAAGAGTTAAACAAACCTATATTGAGGGTAAATACAACCTTGAATTTTAGTAAATTTGAAATTTAACGTTGCCCATAAAACATGCTAAGTAAATATACTCCTGATTATATATCTTTAACTAAAAATTTCATTGTTGAACATGGGGATTTCATTAGTAGCAAAATATATAACAATCATCTTTACATTGTTGGGTTTCTATCAAAAGGTAAAAGTTGTGTATAGTATAAGTGACATTTGAGATTTTCATTAATATATACATGTTTCTCAAAAGTATTGGTTATATACCTCAAAGGTAGTTTATTCTTGAAGGCTTAGATTATGTTCAATGGTCCTTGTGTTACATTGTACAACTTGATTGCTAAAAACATGTTGGATGTCATTAATTAGCTTATATGCTTATTTAGATTACTTTTTTAGAACAAAAAATAATCAAGTTGTCAAATATCTTATCAACCTCCTGAAATTCCTGCTCTTAAAACTACTATTAGAAGTCCCAAAACTAGTTGTTAGATTGTGGGGGCTATCAAAAGGACTAATAGCCTATTTATTATGTAGACTAAGCTACATGAGTCTCTATAATCTTGTTTTTCTTATAAAAATTTGTATGAATTATTCTTAACTCACATTGTCTTCCACAATTTTAAAAAACCACACTTTAACTTACTTCCCTCTTCTTGCAAATGGATTTTCCACTTTCAACTACATCTATATTTGAGCATCTATGCATAATATCCCTAAATCAAGTGTTAACGCCCATGCTTGTGGAGTAAATCACTAAACTACATTCAATTAAGATAATATGACACAAAAGATTCTTAAGGGCTTTAATAAATGCCTTACTATAAAAACTTGTAAAAAAGTAATTTGAGATTGGGTAACAAAGTCTATCTAATTTGATTAAATTAGTCTTAAAGTATTTTCCAAATTAGATATAACGTGCTCTAATATTAATCCACCTATTTCTACCTAATAATATACTCATCACAATACAAAACACATTAGTTCATTGCCATCTATCTACCAAGCACAATGCAAACAATGTCACATATAGGCCCATACATAACATGTCACAATCATGCAACAAACAAATAGAGAAAATCCACACAAATAAATAAATAAATACATCTTATTTTCATAGCAATTTTCATAACATTGACTAGGGTCCATGTGTGACAAGTCACGATCATGTGATAATTTTTTTAAAAAATACAAATAAATTAATTAATTAAAATATTCCTATTTACATTGCAATTTTAATAACATGTTGTACAATTGTATCTATTAAAATTTATATAAGTAAATTTATAAGGGCTAAGATCATGCATGATGCAACTATTAATTTTACAACTATGCATGGATCCACATTCAATGAAATGGCAAGCAAGATATTGAGGAAATTGTGAGCTACTTGGATGATGATACATATTTGCTTATGAAGAAGTATGTTGAATATTTGAGTACAATCTTCATGATAAAAAACCTAATATCCAATTACTAAAAATACGCTTCCTTGAAGAAAATAATGTTGCTTTTTGTGGCACTCATAAAATTTGTGATGTGGTCTAAAATGAAAATTCTTAAAAACCCACTCACAAAGTGGTTTACTTGCAACCATCTACATCATGAGGCCTCTAGGATTCACCTCACTATTAAGTGCATCTAAGAAGTAATTTAAATATCCCTTATTTGTAGCTTTCTCATGAATAAAACACACCCAACTCCTATTCAACCTATGAATATCCCCATTAATAATACCTGTCTATATGTAAAAAAGATCTTAAAAGCGGATTTTAGAAATCCCTTATTTTGAATCCATGTGATAGACTTACATATTTGTGAGAGTGACCCCCTCCGACAAGAGTCTAACACTTCTCTGCATCAAGTTTTTTTCATGTACTAGGTTTGATATGCACCAAGACAAAGTGGACAAAGGCAAAATAAGGAAATACATGTGGCATGATGTATTTTGTTGTGCATGCATGTGGAAAGAAATACTACTTATGTCTACTCCTTACTGTATGTAGATGGTATAATTCTTTTGAGGCATTGCATACAATAATAATGTGATATATTCCACTTTTATAAGGAGTCTTGCATAGCAAAGGGTGTGTTAGCAATTGATGAATAAGGACACATGTGCTTGTATGAAGTTGCATATATGCAAACAAGCACATATTTAAGAACTTTGCTTATCTTTATTTTGATATTTTGTTCATTAGCATGATCTAGTGTACTCTGGGAAGAGTTTTTTTTAATCGCTAATAGAGTATATACTATATTGATTATCCTTGCAAAAAGACTACATGTTTGTCTACAAGATGGGGCTACTAATAATGAAGGTTTGATGCATATTCAAGATCTTCTACATCAACAATGAAAGTTTGGTGCATATTCAAGATCTTTTGCATCAACATGGGTGCACTTTAGCTAATTATCATGGAATGCCTGAGGTGAGAATGCATATGAATGCAAACCCTTTTGCTCCAAAACAAACAACTTTATGAAAAAAGAGAACAAGAGAATTTTCTTAGCTATGAAAGTTGTACTCAATGATGAATAAAAGAAATCTTTTCTAGCACAAATGCTATTAATATTGGTCCCCATGTGAACCATTTTTCTTGGATGGCCTAGGTGATTTAGGGAAAATGATTCTTTGTAAATATTTACTTGCAATTCTTCATACTCAAGGTTGCATTTTCATAGCCACAATATCCTTTAGCGTTGTTGCATTGCTTTTGTCAAATGGTCATACAACCCACTCAAAATTCAAAATACCATTGTAGGCACATCACCATTCCACATGTAATCTAGTCGTTAAAAGTAACTTTGTAATATTGTTAAAAGACACTAGTCATATTTTGTGGGATAAAGCTCCAATAGTATACCATTACACTTTTGGAGCACTTGATATAATTCTAAATGAGATAATGCACTATGATAAGAAATTTAGTTGTAAAGTCATTCTATTTGGTGGAGATTTTAGGTAAATATTATTTTTGTACCAAAGAGTGGCCGTGAGGACATTGTTGGTGTGATTCTCTATTGTCCTAATTTATGGCCATATATCAATGTTTTGAAACTTTCAATATGTGGATAATAATGTATGAGGATCCATTTATTACATGGTTGCAAAACATTGGGGATAGAAGAAGTCTCTCATGGAAAAATAATATGTTACAAATTCCATCTACAATTGTATTAAAGGTAGGCTCAATGATATGATTAATTTTATCTATCAAGATGTGCATAGTGTAAATGATTACATGTTCTTCTTTAGTGAATATGCCATTCTTGTACCTTGAAATACCAAGGTGAAAATTTTAGATAATCATGCATTGTAGTTTATGCCAAGATAGTTTAAAAATAGTACAGTGTTGATTCCATCAAGGAGACTAATGGAAACTCCTTCCTCTACTTTGTGGAATATATTAATTTCCTTAACTTCAATGGAGGTATTCCTTCTCATATCTTGCTACTAAAGGTAAATGCTCCAATATCTTTACTCGAAATTTGAATATTTCTAAAGATTTATGCAATATACTAGGCTTATATGCAAGACATTAAATAGAAATATCACTGAGGTAGAGACAACAATAAGTACCAATATTAGGTAGAGGGTATTTCAAGTATACCTGTTACAGGCTAATTTACTACCTGCGATTTACTCCCTGGAAAAACTACTCTACCTGACATTTCTGAATCCAACTGACTTACTTTCTGACTGCACTGACTTCATATAACTTTCATACACACATTCCATCATTACAGTACACCTTTACAGAACCATCCGACTTCATTTCGGCAATAAATAACATGAATACTGAAAACAGTTTACCACTTCAAGACAGGGAAACAATATCTGACTCTGAACTGTTCTTCATATCTTCAGTTTCTGCTTACAGACAGACAGTCGCGCAGACATGATCTACACCCGCATATGCACTCTGACTTGAACAGTTACATTCGGGGATTGATAACTCCTCACATCCCTTACTTATGACTATTCATTCCAAAAACTTACACCCCTTCATATCTGACTTACCCTAAGGCTTAACTTGACTTCTAAACTCCTAATACATAACTCTAAGGTGTGGTGTCAACTCAGTCTTAACACTGGCACACCCGGTGGATACTATTTTCCCAAAATAGTAGACCTGAGCCCACAACATCCCTTGATCAGTTATCAACTAGAAAATACTGATTCAAGTAGTCAGGAATATTTCCTTGTAAAGTGCAGTGGCTGAAAATGAATCCCACATACACAAATACTTAGAAAAAACCATTTTTCCTGAAATCAGATTCTCTGTCAAATCTGAAATTTCTTCAATACTGACTTGTCAGTTTGGAGTAGGATCATCATCATGTCCTCCCCCTTCTTGCTTTGATCTAACATCCTCTGTTTCTGAAGCTGGTTGCTCTTCCTCCTCAGTCCTAGCAGAGACTGTTGCTGCTATGCATCCCACTTGAACTCCTTCTTCTTCAATGGCAACATCCCTGACTGTGCCTAAAGGCACAATTGCCCAACATTGATTTATCACTCCCTCTGGCAAAAACAGTTTTAACCTGAAACCATTCACAGGTTTCTTTAATAGTGTGCCTTGCAAATCCATCAACTGAAATGTCCCTTGTCCCAAATCCTTGTAAATTCTATATGGTCCAACATATCTGAGTTTCAGTTTCCCTGGATGCTTTCCCAACTTTGAGTTGTACATCAGGACCAAATTTCCTTCCTTAAATCGTTTCTTCTTCAAATACTGATTCACCCATGCAGCTCTCCTGTTTTGAATCACAGTTGCGACATAAGCACTCTGAAATCTGTCTTCTTCCAGAGACAGTAAGTGTTCCAATCTGTGTTTCAGAGAATCCTCCTGTGTTAGCCTGTGTTGTATTGCTATCCTCAAAGATGGTACAACAAACTCCATAGGCACTACAGCCTCAAGGCCATACACTAGTCTAAAGGGTGTGAGACCTGTACTGACTTTGTAAGCTGTTCTGAATGCCCATAGTGCTGAATTCAACTTCAAGTCCCAATCCTTTCTGTTTTCTGAAACTGTTTTCTTCAAAATTTTAACCAACACCTTATTACTACTCTCAGCTAATCCATTTGCTTGTGGATGATATACAGAATACATTTTGTGACTAATCATGTGTGTTTCTGCAAGCACTTTGATAACTTTATTCAGGAAATGAACACCTTGATCAGATACAAGCTCAATAGGACAACCAAATCTAGTCATAATATTGTTGTAGACAAAAAAGGCTACACTCCTGGCTTTATTATCCTTCAAAGCAACTGCTTCTACCCACTTGGTACAATAATCAGTAGCCACTAGAATATATCTGTTTCCTGAATGTTCTGCTGCAGGTTTGAATGGACCCATAAAATCCATACCCCACTTCTCAAATGGCCCTAAAGGCAGCACTGGATTTTGAATCATCCTGTCCTGATTCCTGGGATATCCATCTCTCTGACACTGTTCACAGGTTTTTGCAAACAGGTATGAGTCCTTAATAACAGTTGGCCACCAAAGTCCACTCTGAAATATTTTCCTGCTTGTAATGTCCCCTGAATAGTGACCACCTGAAATTCCTGTATGAGCTTCAAACAAAACTGTCTTTTTCTGACTTTCAGGAACACACCTTCTAAGTATCTGATCAACTCCTTTCTTGTATAAATGTCCTCCAATAACTGAAAATGTTGCACTTCTGAGTGCCAACTTTCTTCTGTGATCACTGTTCATATTTTCAGGAAAAACTCCTTCAGTAAGATAGTTCAGCATTTGTCCATACCAGTCTGTTGACTGAGTTGGTTGAATCTGAAAAAGATCTGCATCAGGAAGATCATCTGCTATTCCTTCAGCTGGGTCTCCTGATTCCAGTCTGCTCAAGTAGTCAGCAATTATATGATCTTTACCAGGTCTATGTATGATGCTGTAGTCAAATTCCTGCATCTGCAATACCCATCTGGCAATCCTTCCTGTTGGATTTGGTTTATTCACAAGATATACCAAAGCTTGATGATCAACATGTATGACAATAGGGTTTCCCAACAAATAGTGTCTGAATTTTTTCAGAGCAAAAATGACTCCCAAACACTCTCTTTCTGTAACTGAATAATTCCTTTCAGCTCCTGTCATTACTTTGCTTGCATAATAAACAGGCCTGAACCATCCTTTCTGCTTCTCTTGCATCAAAACTGCTCCCACAGCTACATCTGATGCATCTCCAAAAACATGGAAAGGTAAATTCCAGTCAGGTGGTTGCATTATAGGTGCCACCTGTAACATCTTCTTCAGTAGCCTGAATGCTTTTTCCTGTTTTTCTGTCCATTCATACTTCACATCCTTCTTTGTGAGCTTAGTTAATGGAACACAAACATGGGATAGGTATTTCAAAAATCTGCTGTGCCATTTTATCTGACCAACAAATCTACTGAGTTCCTTCAGATTGACCGGTGCTTTAGCCTTCTGAATGGCTTGAACTTTTCTTGGATCCACCTGCATTCCATCTTCTGAAATAATATGGCCTAGTAAAATCCCTCTTCTTACTGCAAATGCACACTTGGCTGGATTCAGACTTAACCTAGCCATTCTGCATCTTTCAAAACAGAGTTTCAACTGAGTTAAATGATCATCTGTCTTCCCAAACACACTGAAATCATCCAAGAATACTCTCATAAATGTGGTAAGATATGGAGCAAAGACTTCCTGGACCCACTTTTGAAAAGTAGGTGGAGCATTCTTTAATCCAAACACCATGACAGTGCTTGCATATACTCCCCATTCTGTAATAAAGGCAGTTTTATCTCTGTCCTCCTCTGCCATCAGAATCTGATTATAACCATTGAACCCATCAAGGAAGCTGTAAATTTGATGACCTGCAACTGCATCCAGCAATGTGTCTTGAAAAGGTAGGGGAAAAGGATCAGTGATAGTGGCTGCATTTAACTTTCTGTAATCTACACATATTCTTAATTTCCCATTCTTCTTTGGAACCACCACAATAGGTGATAGCCAAGTCACCTTCTCTACAGGATAGATGAAACCAACCTTAAGTAGTTTATCCAACTCCTCCTTAACAGCTCTAGCATAATTAGGATTCATCCTGTATCTTTGGGAAATGACAGGTACTGCATCCTTTTTGAGATTAATCCTGTGCATACAGAATTGTGGATCCACTCCCTTCATGTCAGTATAACTCCATGCAAATATGTCCTTAAATTCCTGTAACAGCTCCTCCAAATCTGACTTAAACTGTCCTGTCACATGAATACTGACTTTTACCATTTTGGGATTCTGTTCAGTCCCTAAATTCAGATCCTGAAGATCATCCTCTTGCACCCTAGCTGTTCTGGCCATCTGTTCTTCAAAGGCTTTTTCAGCTTGGATTATTTGCTGAATGTGCATTTTCTCCTCCTGTTCAGTCAGAATTTTGTTTACATCCTCTCCTTCTGGTACATCCTGTAATGCTTCCTCCTGTTGTAATAGATTACCAGAAAGTTTATTCTCCTTAAACTGCTGCACAATTTTAACCACATCAATATCAAAGACAGGAATCACTGACTCATTGGCTTTAAGAAAAGCATCTTCCTCATCATCATCTACTTCTTCTAACATATTCAGTCCCTGTGCATACAGTGCTCTAGCCTCTCTGGGTAGAGTTGCAGTAGGAACCATACTCAGGTGTACTTTCTTCTTTCCTCTTCTGAGTATTATTTGAGCTGCCCCCCAATCCTGTCTAACCTTGGCCTGTTTTAACCATGGTCTTCCCAACAGAATAGGATATGGACTGTCTCCCTCATCCATTTTTAGGACTACAAAATTCACTGAAAAAGTGAGCCCTGCAACTGTAATCTGTTGATTCCTGAGAATTCCCATAGGTTGGATTCTTCTCTGATCAGCCATTTTTAACTGAAATGGAGCTTCATCAAGATCCGGCAATTTCAGCTTAGTATACAGGAATTCAGGTAAAATATTTACCCCTGATCCTCCATCCAGAAGTGCTCCCTGTATATCCTGTTTCTGAAAAGTCACAGTAATCTTGGGAACTTTGTAATCCACATCTTCAGGTTTAATCTGACAAGCTTCAGGTTCAACTTGCTGAACTTCTTCACAGTAAAAGGTTTTCAATACCTGTCTTTTAAACTCAGGTACCAGACTGAGAATTTGATCCATTGTGACAGTGGTTGCCTTTAGCACTTCTTCTGTCATATCAGCTTCCTTCAATTCTTGCTGATGGATCTCCTCTTCTATACCGGGTAGTACAACAGGTAATGTTTGATGCATCTGTGTCCCCATCTTATCTGTCTTCTGACTTTTCTGAATTTCTTTCACACAACCCAATCTGACCTGTCTCTGTGTATCCCAAAACTTAGGATTCTTCATCTCCTTATGGGAAATAACTGGGTCAGCAACATATCGTGCACCTGATCTTGTAATCACCAAAACAGGAGCAACTTTGTCAGTAGTCACCTGTTCCTGTAAACAGTTAGAACAGTCACATTGTACATGCATAGCATCCAGATCCTCATAATGAACATTATGGCTCACAACTCCATGAATCTCTTTAGCCTGTTCTACAATTACTACATTTGCCTGTGGAGGTCTATTTTGTTGCTGTTGCACTGGTGGCCTTTGATTGTTGTATCTGACAATGGGTATGCCTCTTTCCTCTCTGTGTTTACACCATAAAGGACAGTTTGGATCCTGTCTATGACCCACCTCTGCACAGTAAGTACAAGGATCAGCAGGTCCTTGTTGATTGGGTGGTACCCAATTATTTCTTCCTCCAAATCTATTTTGTTGGCCATCCCCTGCTCTGCTCCTGTCAGGTTGTACTGCATTAGCAGCAGGTATATTGGCTCTCTGTGTTTGCTGGTTGGGATTTGCCCTGTTATTAGGGTTGTACCAACAGTTAGCATCACTATGACCATGTTTCTGGCAAGTATTACAGTATGGCTTTTCCTTCTTTGCTGAAATGGAGATCCCCATACTTTTAAGAGTGGCAAAAATCTGTTTAGTCAGGTCTTGAACCTTCCTTTTGGATTTTCTGTGTTCTTTCCTGTCTCTAGAGTCCTTACTCCTGCTTTTCAGTTTGTGTTTCCTTTTCTTCTTCTTTGTTTTAGTTTTTCTTCCATCTTCATCTGAATCAGTATCCTCTGAATCTGAATCATATGCTTCTGACTCTGAATCTGTGTCAGAATCTGTATCTGTACCTGAATCTGAATCCTCCTCTGAGTCAGAGTCAGTATCATGTTTTTTCTTCCTGGATCTGGTAGAACCTAGTCTCTTCTCTGCTCTCCTTGCAGCTGCCACTAGTTCATTAAAGCCTCCAACACCTCCAGGTATTTCAGTACTTGCTACTGCTGTCCTTAAAGTTCCCCTGAGTCCATTGCAGAAATATTCCCCCAACATCTCATTGGTAGGTCTTTCTGCAGGTGCTAATCTCCCATTCAGATCTAGAAACTGTTGTGCATAATCTTCAACAAGAAGTCGCTTCTGTTTCATTGTTTTAAGCTGTTTCAAAATATCAGTTGGTGTCTTCCATTTTCTGAATCTAGACAGGAATGCTGTCTGTAATGCCACTGTGTCAGGAAAATGAGCTGCCCCATACTGAGTAAACCAATTCATGGCTTTTCCCTCCAATGTGGCAGCAAATTGCTGCTTTTTCACATCATCCCCATACACTCCTGCTAAGCCACTTGCCTCCCATTTAGTGCTGAACTGTGCTACATGGGCATGAGGATCCTCTTTTTTTGAGTGACCCTTGAAGTGAGCAAATCTGACTCTCAGGTCTGCTGGGTTAGGGGGTTGTGCCATTATGACTGGTGGTACTTTTGGTGCAGTCTTCTTCCTCCCTGACAATTTAGGTAATGGTTGGAATTTCAAACTCCTTTTAGACTGTCTTTGAAGTTGGGACCATGCCAAACTTCCTAGAAACCTGTTCCTGTTTCTCTGTTCTTCATCTGGTGTAAGTGGTGTAAATGAAATAGGTGCAACATCAGGGATACTCTGGCTTGGACCAACTTCTTCAGTTTGTATCTCCTGATCATTCAGATAGCCCAGATCCAAACTGTCTACCTGACTTCCACTGCTGGACCTGTAATGTCCCTTTCCTTTCTGTTCTAGTTTCTGCTTTTCCTCTTGCTCTAGCCTTGCCTGTAATCTTGTATAATACTTGCCAAAGCCTTCCCCTCTATACTTCTCTGCTGACATAAAACAGGGATTTCTCTGTCATTAGCCTGTCTTAGTGCTGTTCTCCTGTAATGCAGCAGTGACAATGCTGACAAGTCAAACACAAGTTAGAAGTTCTCCCCCGTCTGTATCTGGATGATATGGAATTAAAGCCATATGCATGGTGGAACTGCCATTTCTCATGATTAACCCATATCCTCCTGATCTCTGCAGTTGTCCGACTTCTGGCTATTGGGCAAACCTTGCTCAACTGAAATTTCCAGACCCTATCCCTGACTAATCTGACCACGTCCACAGGTAAGTCAGGAAAATAATCAGTCAGGAAATTTTGGCCATACACCTCAAATTCCTCTTCTGGTGTAGTCCAATTGTAAAATTCCCTGCAAAGAGATTGCGCGAAGGCTTCTTGCTCCTCTGCTTCTGTTGTCCAATGTTTAAAATCCTCCAACCAAGACAGTAGGACCTCTTCCATTCTGAAAGCGAGAATTAGACAATTCTGCCATTCGCATGCATAAGACCTGTGCCGTCTGAACAATTCGCAGGATCGCCAAGTGTTACAGGCTAATTTACTGCCTGCGATTTACTCCCTGGAAAAACTACTCTACCTGACATTTCTGAATCCAACTGACTTACTTTCTGACTGCACTGACTTCATATAACTTTCATACACACATTCCATCATTACAGTACACCTTTACAGAACCATCCGACTTCATTTCAGCAATAAATAACATGAATACTGAAAACAATTTACCACTTCAAGACAGGGAAACAATATCTGACTCTGAACTGTTCTTCATATCTTCAGTTTCTGCTTACAGACAGACAGTCGCGCAGACATGATCTACACCCGCATATGCACTCTGACTTGAACAGTTACATTCGGGGATTGATAACTCCTCACATCCCTTACTTATGACTATTCATTCCAAAAACTTACACCCCTTCATATCTGACTTACCCTAAGGCTTAACTTGACTTCTAAACTCCTAATACATAACTCTAAGGTGTGGTGTCAACTCAGTCTTAACAATACCTTTCATTCTAACTACATTACAACTTCATTTCTAGATGAAACACATGCAATTCCCTATCCATTTAGCATTTGCAATTATAATCAACAAATATCAAGGGCTAATATTGTCACATTTGGGGTTGTATGTAAAAGCCTAGTATTTACTCACTATAACTCTATATTATTGCATTCTTAAGAGTAAAGTCACCACACAACTTGAAAGATTTGCTTGATGCTAAATAGAATGTGGTAATTTCACCATCAGTATTCTCTTCAAAGAAGTTTTAGAATAAGTATTATAACCTCTCATTTCCTTCCTTAACATGAAGCTATTTGAATTGTCCAATGAGTGTTGTAACCTTTCTTTTCAACTTCTCTACCATGAAAATTAATTAATTAATTAATTAATAATTTATTATTAGCTCCATCAATATTAATAATACTGAAAAATAATAATACTTGCTACATTTTCTAGCATTTTAAACCTTGTTTTTGCTCGTCACCACAGTTTTCCATTACTACTATGCTTTAGTCTACCAAAAAAATTGTAAGGCATGTTACAGTCGTTAGGTATGAATGACATCATTTGCAGATGGCTTGCATGAGTTATAATTCTAATGTGGATGCTCCTTAGTATATAGAGATTATGTATTATGGCTATACTCAATATTATGTATTATGGTTTTATCCAATACTACTATACATTATCATTCGATCATAAGTATAAGGTATGCAGCTTGCAAATCAAACGAGCATTCAATGATTGGAGTAAATGGGAGCTCTAAGATTTGTCCTATTTCATCACTTTCCATTGAACGTTTGTCATCTATATGTTGCTCTACCAATACTAAGGCCCATTGTATTATCTCACCAAGTATTTGGTGCGCAGATCGGATGTTGTACGCTCGTGTAGTGAATGTCGAAAGGTCCCCAAGAACAATAGAACTCTACTTTTTTGTGGGAGCTCTTCGAGCTCTACCCAGAGACCTACGGACCACTTATTACTCAAGTGTTTCGAACTGAGCAGCCATGGCTACCTCTCACATAGCCGTCGTGCTACGCCTACCTTGTGGGTGTGGTGAGCTTACCTTGATGCTCAATCGAGTACCTTCCTCTTTCTTGCACCCTTGCAGCTCCACGATCCTTGAGGCGAGCTCAAGCAACCTCAATCTCTCTCCCATGAGCTTCATCCTCCATAGCCACATTCAAGACCAGAGGAGAGAAGAGGGGAGGAGAAGATGAAGAGGGAGAATGGGGAGCTTCTTCTCCAAGTTCCCTTGCCCTCCCACGATCACTCCCTCACACACTCTCACGCTCTCAGTCCCTCTCACAAGCACAAGCAAGGAGGCACGAAGGTGAGAAACAGGAGGAGAAGAAGAAGGTGCTGTTTGCCACACATGAGGATGCTCTTCTCATTTACCTTTTAACTTTATATACATGCCCTTAATTTCCATGGGCGGTTGTCCCCCTTTTTTACATGGCCGGCCATTAGCCTAGGTCCTTTTTCCCATTGTCCCTCTATCTTCCTAGATTCCTTTCCACCGCCCGTCTACATTTACAAATTGCACGTGTGTGAGCCCGGCGCTCTTTTACAAGATTTCAGGGTGAGCCTTTATATTTTAAAATGCGCCTTTCCCCTTTTTGTATTTGCCTTGGACCTTTAAGGTTGCCCTTGCGCTTTTGGCCTTTTCTCCTATTCCTACTTCAGTCGAGCTACTTCTTTTTGTTTTTTCCGCCTTTGCCCTACGTCTTTCCCGCTTTCTTTTGCTTTCTTCATGTTGGGGTTAACATTACCCCCCTCCTAGACGAGTGCCAGTCCCATGGCACTGTGGCGGGAAGTAGTGGGATAAGGGATGCTAGTGGTAGGTGTGACTGGTGGTTGGAGGACACTGAGGCTTGTGAATGAGAGGTGATGGGGTTTGATGACGATTCCCAAGAGAGATTCCAGCGTGCTTTAGGCTTGCTGACAATTGCGGCATATATCTCACTGTTCTGGCGCCCCTCTGGAATTGGTCGTCGTTTGAGTATCCGAAGCGCTTGAAACAAGAAGCAGTCCCTTAGGAAGATGGTATTGGAGGGATTTATTCTGGAGAAACCCTCCGAACGCTGTTTGTCGTGAAAAGCCGTGGCATGGGCTGAAAAACCCTTGTCTGGGAGGAGAGGATCTTTGGTTTTGAGGTGAAAGTCTTCAGGCTTGTGGTGCTAATAAGCGATCCGTAGATCTTGAGGTAGTGGGCATGGATCATCGGATGGTGAGGTTCCAAGATCTATGCCAATGGCAGCCCATCAGTGAGCGGATGGTTGTCAACATGAAATCTGTGGAGCTACTGAAACCTTCGCAGTGAAGCTCCTGAAGTTGCAGTAACGGGGTCATGTCGGACTTCTGGAAAAATTCCTTGTCATTGGAGGATGTAGTAGACAACCGCCCTCAGCCAAGCAGCCCGTTCTGGAAACATGAACATAACCTGCAAGAAAAGTGGTGCACTTCCTAGGGGGTGTGTCTGTCTCACTATGCAGTGCACGGTGCCCATGCGAGTGGAACTGGGAGATGGGTCTAACCTTGGGCAAGCCCTTGGTAATGTCCCACACTTGAGGACCCAATTTGTGCGGCTTCTGAGATGCAATGCGAAACTCAGGGTGACAGGTCCGAAAGTCCTGCCCTTGATGTGCCCTGAGTGTGAAGTGGGGGAGGGGCTAGAGAGGACTCTAGATGCAGTGAGTATGGTGCACCACAATAGTGAACGAAGGCAGCAAGCACTTTTCTTCTTCTTCTTCTTCTTCTTCTTCTTCTTCTTCTTCTTCTTCTTCTTTTTGGTGAATGAGAGAGAGGACATTGGGCGATGTATGGGGCACCTATTTAGTCACGGGGTGGTCACAAGCATTGTGATAAAAATGCGCGACTTTGTAGGTATTCCTTAATACCAGCTCTAGCTCTTAGAGGAGTGGTGGACAAAAAGGGGTGATTACACCTTGCAAAACGGGTGTCACTCATATTTTCTAATAGTTCTAAGCAGAAGGCTGGGAGGAGAGTAGCACGCATCATCAACCTCGCCATGGCTCTACTATCTATTCCTAGGTTAAGATAAAAAAAGAGTGGAGGGAGATGGGCTTCCTCTGTGGCAGGTTTCTGGAGTAGCAAGAATTTGAGAAGTCGGAGGTAATTACAAGTGGTTAAGAATGCTGGATCGGGGCAGGAAGAGAAATCTACAAGGAAACGATTTATGGAGGGAAGTATATCTTCTGCCCTAAATGCTAAGCACTCCTCTGGGCTTCTAGCATTTACATTATAGATTCTCGGGAAGTCAAAATCCCCATGCAAATCTCTGTTGTAATCCACTCCATGCCTACAGGGGTAGGGCATGTAGATAGGATCATTGCGCTCTTCGGGGAGGGAGCTACAAAATGCGGTCCAGGCATCAAAATTGGTGTCCCAAATCCTCCTCCGCTATTTTGGCTGTGCCTGGTAGCCTTGGACGGATTTGGGAACCAGACCGACCTTGTCTTCCCAGTATTCTCGTGGCTCTTGCCTCCACCTGGTTACTATTATGCTTCTCTCTTCCATCCATTTGTTTACGAGTTCGTTAGCCAGATCTTTGATCTTGGCTATGACTCCTAGAGGTAGGGCCCGGTCCAAGGATCGTGGAAAAGCGAATGAGAGCTCGAATGGCCTCTTATGTAGCTCTCTTTGGTGCCATATGACCAACTCCTGGGGCCAATCTACAGGATGTGCATCATTTTGCAGTGGCATGGGCTCCTCAGGAAGTTGTCGTGGAAGTATGCACGCTCGGCGTTGGGCCTCTTCTGCTAACTCTTGCCTCCTTCTCCTTGCTGCAATTATGCGTTCAGGTAGCTCGGTGTCGGTAGGTTCCTCCTGTAGGATCTCTGGTTGAGGAGGACTCGGCATCCTTTGCGGCTCGTCTTCCTCATCTTGCTCGAAGTCCGTCGGCCCCTCTTCGGCATTTCGCGCTACCACAGGAGGAACGACTGGTGGTGGTGGCGGTGGCTGCTCTTGCTCCTGAAAACCTAACTCCTGGAGCTCCGTAGTGGAAAGGCCTGTATAGCGCAGGTAGTAGAACTGTTGCTCTTTAGTTATTCATGTACTTGTTGAAAGCTCCCGCTCTTGAAGGCCGTATCGTAGCGCCCGGGTGCTTAGTTCCAACTTTCTTTTTACATGTTCCACTGTATCATCACCCTCGGCTTGCGTCACGTGGAGCACCGTGTTGAGAAAGGCCTGTCGCTGGGTCTTTGTCGTTATCTCTGCAGCCTCAACTCTAGCCTCGACCAGCATTCTTTCACACTCTGCCACTGCAAGCCGTTCTGTTAAATCCCTCACCCTGTCAAAGTTCTTTCTTTCCCACTCCACGGCTCTCTCCTCCATCTTTTGCCTTTGTTCCTCTAGCTGGCCCGCCAGGGTGGTTATTACCTGTTGCTGCTCATTTGAATAGAACCCTAGCTGGTTTCTTTCGTTTAGTTTCTGAGCGAGCTGCTCTTCAGCGATCCCTTTTGCTTGATCAACAATGCTGAGCCTGTGGTGCGCTTCGGTCAGGATTTTTGATTTCTCTTGGACCAACTGTTCTAGGCTCTGGATTTCAGCGCGGAGCAACCTCTTCTAATTAAAGATCATGGCCATGAGGGCTTCCACGTCCTCCTGGGAGGTCTCCAGCGCATCTTGTAGTCTCTGCACTTCATCTTGTAGTCGTTTGGCTTCAGCTGCTGAGACCCCTGGCCCTTCATTTTTTAGGAATTCGATTTCTCTGATTAGCTTGTCATGTTCCTCTTGCTCGTGCCATGGCTGGGGCTCTGCTGCATATTCTTGTGGAATAGTGGCTTCGCCTTCCTGAACCTCCCGGTAGAGCTGTTCCACTTGGGCCACCCTTTGCTGGAGATCACTGTATTGCTGCATCAGAAGTTTTATGCTCCTTTGTTCTGCTACCAGGCTCTTCTCCTCATCCTCCAGCCTTTGCCTAAGGCGGTTTTCATTGGTTTGGGCTTGCTTCATTTCCTCTTCTAGCTGGTCTCGCAGGGCCTTCATCTCTCTCCGTCTGTCAGCTTCTGCCTTGAGACCTCTAGCCTGAGGGCTGTTGACGTCTCCTTTTCTTTCTCTAGTTCCAGTAGCGCCACCTTCTTTTCTTCTTTTGCCTTGTCCAGTTGCGTTAGTAGCTCGGCCACATATGCGTCATAGTCTGCGGTAGGTATGGGAGTATTGGGTGTAGTGGTTGATGCCTCTAGCCTCTGTCATTTGGGATCTTGTCGAGACTCTGCATCCGCGGCGGCGGGCCTTTTCAATCGAGTTTCAGGGGCAATTTTGGCCACCCTGCTTACAAGCATCTGCATCATGGTCATGAGTTGTGCCGCATCGAGAGGAGGCGTGGGGTGTACAGCGGCGGTGGTCGTGATTTCGGCTGTTGTTGGCACAAAGGAGGGAGGGAGTGGATGTAGGAGGGACTTGCCCTTGCCTACGACCACTGGTGCTGCCTCCACACTTGCACTGGCTTCGATTTTATGGCCGGGGCTTGCGGGTTTGAGTTCTCCGTCCCCATGGGTCTCTTCCACCGACCTTCAGGTGGCTTCTGCCAGTTCGGCCAGTTCCTGAAGTCGCTGCTTCTCAACCTCTTCCTCTGCCCTCCTTTTCCTGTTCGCTTCCGTCTTCTTCGACTCCTCTTCTATTCTGGCAAACTCCTCCTCCTCTTTCCTCCTCCTTTCTTCCTTAGCCCTTCGAGACTCTTTCTTAGCCTGTTTGATGTCATCCTGTTCTTCCTTACTTAATTTCTCTTTTTTCTCCTTCTGTTTCCTATCACTTTTGCTTTATTCTGCGAGTTTGGTTGCTCGCGGAGGTGGCACTTCCTGCTCTCCCTTGTCGCTCACTGTTCTCTCGCTCGATCTCCCTCCGCCATGGTGAGCTGAGCTTTGATGCGCCGCTTCCTCCTCCATGACGCCCTCATTCTTTATTGCTTCGTCTACGATGGCTGTCAGGATTCCCCCATATCTGATTGTAGCCGCTTTCGATGAGGTTTTCTTCCTTGCGGAACGCGCTGTTGAGGCAGGGGACTCCTTCTGCTGGTGCTTCCGCCGGAGTGAGGAGGGCAGTTGAACTTTGAATGGTCTTCTGTACGAATCCATTCCAGTCTATTTCTTCAGGGGTTCCTACTGCTATGCTTTCCAATAGTGGGACCCCGATCCTGTTCATCAGCGCATTGTAACGTTGGCCCGAGAAGAGGGTATGGATCATTTTTGCTTGTAGTTTCACCACTGGGTCCGGGATGTCAGCCAAGCTGATTCCATCCATAGTATGCACCGCTTCTTTCTTGACTCCCAGCATGGTGTAAACGTCTCGCCTCGGCCTTCTCTCTTTCTTTGGCACAAGCCCCAGGGCCTTTTCTACAATCGTTGCATTGAGGGGCACTTCGATTCTCCTTTCTTGCTCCCCTGTCCTTACTGTGACGGTGCCACAGTTCCTGCTTTTGTCGAAATTCCTCAGGAAATCTGCACACATGCTATAGTCCACCGCCTGTCCCACCTTCTCCACGTACTTGTGGAGATGGCATCTGTCCATTAAGCCCTTGATAGCGGGTTCCTCCATGATGGCTTCGTCCAGATTCAGTGTGTGCTTGAAAGTGAAGTGATTGAATCCGCGCGTCTCGATAGCGATGCTGAATTTGGTCATTTCCTCTTCTGAGAATGGTAGTTTGCCTCCTTTGTCTTGTCCTGCCATGGCGGTGACCTGTCAACACACCATGCCAACATTTAATGCCTAGCAATCGGCGCATTTCTAATTAGAACTAAGTTTAAGAGAAGAATAGATGGGCTTAAAGTGGGCGCACTTGCTTAGAGGTTTGACCATTGCTATTGTTTTATTCTGCAACATTCCTCCATAGAAACTTTCTTAATTAACAATCTGCTAGCTAGATAACATAACTTTTCATCCTTGCTCTGCTCTTGGTCGTGCTCCCCCCTCCGTCAGGAATCTTGCAAAGAATCCTTCCTAGGATTAGCACATGAAGGACGAGGGAAGCACTTGTTCGCGTGGGTTGACTTACCTAGCTAATAGCCAATCATAGAAGTTTGGATTGTATTCGAGTTGGCATGACAATCCAGAGTGGATGGTTGGATGGAGACTTGGGAAATGTAGGTCAAAACATCGTGGAAGAGATCTCCGGTACTAAGGCAACTAGCAACATGTAATTCTTCTTGGGTGAGGAATTGGTCAATGTAGGGGTGGGCGAGCACATGATCATCCAGATGCTGATTACGGGTGATGGCCAAGACCCTAAACGAGATAGGTGCCACGTATGTGGGGTCATATTCGATAGTTTTGATTGCCCTGCATTGCTCAGCATTGGTCATTATGCGACGACCTTTTTTCTCCCATTGGATCCTTAGCGTAAACCACTGCTGCAAGAATGTGAAAGGTGAGCTTGCCATCTGCGTGAGCTCTTGGAGCTCCTGTTCAGGAGCAGAACGCGGAGGCTTGCGATAAGAGGTAATAAGCCTTCTGAGTGCATCCTGATCCGTCGAGATTTCATCATTTGCTATCAATTTGGCAGTAATTTTAGGAACTTTAGTGGTCATAAGTTCGTATTCCTCCCAAGTGCATGGTAGTGCACGAACCGCCGAAGCAAGCGTTTCGTCAAGAAGACCTAGGTCTAGCCTCTCGTAGCTTCTAGCAAATGTAGTGAAAGTTTCATCTAACATTTTAATGCAGGCTATTAGATCGTCCCCAGAAGTTGCGGCAAGGTCCTTAGCCAAAGAGAGGAAAGGTCGTATTGCGTATGAAGGTTTAAGACCCTCTGGTGGGGCTGGTGCAAGTGGACTAGATAATTGTGACTTCCTCATCGTTGTCACGGGTCGGGCCTCGCACTGGGAAGCCCTTTGAGATGCTGTAGGAAGCTCTAGAGGCACGGGGGTTGTACTTGGTTCTAAGTTAGCAGTAATCGTTGTTTGTAAGTTCTCAGGATTAGGTAGGTTTAGGACATGGGCCATTTGCTTTGGTCGATAGATGGGCTGAGGCTTGTTAGCCACCGCTGGCCCTGGCCTGTTAATTGTGTTCTGGGCACCACTGGTGTAACCCTCTCTTGTTAGGAATAGATTGATTGTAGACGAGCTTCTTAGCTAGCCATTTTTAGGCACCCAAATCCAGGGATTGCCCTCGTAGTATCCTTGTGCCTGCAAGAGGTCTTTGGGAATCCAGAGCGGCGTGGTTGTGCGTCTACAGTGGTAGTGCCTAGACTGCCTCTTGGGTCGGGACGGTTGATACTTTGGACGTTTAGGGTCACACCTGGGTGGTTTACCCTGATGTGGTTTTTGCCGTTTCGGCACCCATAGAAACTTGGACTCTTTGGCCTTGTGAGCGCTCCTGGTGGCCATGGGTCTGGGGTTGAGAACTCGGCATGAGGCCGTGGTTTCCGTTTGTTTAGACCGGGGTTGAAGCTTGGTCGTGGGGGTTTCTATCGGCGGCTTCGTAAAAGTGGGGGAGTTAGGGCAGCCCTTGCTGAAAGTCGTCACTATGCGCACATTGCCAATGGCAAGATGTATGTGATTTAGGTTGTAATCCACATTGCAGTTGGTTTGTTTCTTGAAAGTGCGACCTAACAGCGATACCTTACTAGCGTCCTTGGTGCCAGCCAACACATGGAAGAAGGCCAGTAAACTTTCAGACTTGATGGAAACGACCACCTTGCATTTCCCTAGGAGTGGGTAAGCGGTGTCCCCCAAACGGGGTGAGTTGAGTGTTAGTGGGCTGTAGTTGCGGTTGACCAATGTGTGTCCAATGGTCATGTGTTAGGATGTTGTAGTCAGCACCTTCATCAATCAAGGCGTCAAAAAAATACACCGCTCCTGCTACAACTGTAATCCGCAAGTATGCCGGTGCCACTACTTCCTCATCCTGATCTGTCAGGTCAGTTACAGTAGCCATGCGGACGTTCAGTGGGGGTTCCAACATGGGCGGCTCATGTAATGGATGTGAAGGAGGATAGTACTTCTTAATGTGTCTGCCATTAAAAAAGCCTATTCCCTCACCGTCAAGTGTCTCCAACTCGACATTTCCGGTCCTGCCGATTACGCGTACCCTGAAAGGCCCTAGCCCCCGAAACTTCATCTTCTGCTTATGTCCTTTTACCGAGTACAGCAGAACAAGGTCCCCTTGTTCGAAGTCTCTCTGCATGGCATGCTTGTCAAACCACATCTTTCGTCGAGCCTTTTCGCAAATCAGAGAGTGAGTGGCGAGGAGTCGGGTCTCCGTTAAGCGCTCAAGTTCTACTAAGTGGTTGGTCCAAGCCTCTCTGCCCTCCCAACGTTCCTAGACTGCTACCGTCAAACTAGGGATGAAGAATTCTACGGGCAGAATGGCTTCAGTTCCGTAAGTCAGCCTAAAGGGTGTTTGTCCTATAGCCGTTTTATAAGCAGTGCGATAGGCCCACAAAGCCGCCATTAGCTTGTTATCCGAGTCACTTCTCGAAGTAGACACGACTTTTGTAAGCACATTGACTAGAATTTTGTTTGTGGATTCGGCTTGGCCATTAGCCTGAGGGTAATAGGGAGAGGACTTCCGGTGAATTATTAGGAAGGTAGAGAGCAAGTGGGCAATTACTTCATTAATGAAGTGTGTGCCTTGGTCGCTTACAAGTTCGATTGGACAACCGAACCATGAAATGACCTGCTCCCACAGGAACTTAGCAGTGGGCCGAGCATCATTCTTCCTCGTGGCCCATGCCTCTGCTATGCACCCTGTAGCGCAAGGCTTGTTCACAAGATATGGTAGGGCAGGCTGAAGAGTAACCATCTAGCTATGCATCCCGTAGCGCAAGGCTTGTTCACAAGATATGGTAGGGCTTAATGGTCAACGAAGAAGACAAAGGGAGTGGCCAACAGGTAATGCCTAAATTTCTTTACCGCAAATACCATGGCCAACCCCTCCCTTTCTGTCGTGGAATAGTTCATCTCGGTTTCTGTGAGCTGCCTGCTGGCAAAACTCACCGGGTAATCCAAATTATGCTCACCAGGCTGGCATAGCACGGCTCCAATAGCGAACTTAGAGGCGTCTATGTGCACATGGAACGTTACGTTCCAGTCTGGGGCTCGCAAGATTGGTGCAGTCATAAGAGCCTTTTTCAATTCTTCATATGCGCACTGGCAGTCCTCTGTCCACTCAAACACTATCAACAGTTTGTACAAAGGTCTAGCTATTAATGCATAATTTAGCACAAATCGTCGATAATATCCAGTGTGTCCCAAGAAGCACTGAACTCCCTTGTAGTTGTCGGGTGGCGGTAGGTCAACAATGACTCTGACTTTGGAAAAGTCAGTGGCAATGCCATTCATTGACACTACATGCCCCAAGATGCATCCGTGTTTTACCCAGAATTGGCACTTTAAGGGGTTTAGCGAGAGGTGGTACAACCTATACCTTTCAAAGACAGCTCGCAATTTCTTCAAGTGTTCGTCCCAACTAAAGTGTAAACATAGGTCATCTACGAACACTTCCAGTTCGCGCCTAAGCATGTCCTTAAAGATGGTGCACATTAGGCGCTGGAAAGTTGCGGGTGCATTCATTAGCCCAAAAGGCATGACAATGTAGGCAAATACGCCCCATTCCATGGCAAAGACAGTCTTGTGCCTGTCGTCGGTGTGCACTTGTACCTGATTGTAGCCCAAGAAGCCATCCAGAAAACTGTAGGCTTCCTTCCCTGCTACCCTCTCTAGCATGTGCTCGGTATAAGGTAAAGGATAATTATCCCTTTTCGTAGCGGGTGTAGTTGACGCACACTCGGATTTTTCCGTTTTTCTTCATGACAATCACGATAGGTGACACCCAGTCCGTGTGCTCGATCTCATATATGAAACCTGCCCTCATGAGTTTGTCAATCTCCTCCTTCACTGCATGGGCGTGTTTAGGATTCATGGGGTAAGGTCATTGTTTGGTTGGCACTGCATCTGGAATCATTGGGATGTTATGGGTCACAACCCTAGGGTCGACTCCCTTAAGTTCGTCCAGTGTCCAGGCAAACACGTCAATGTACTCTTGCAGGAGCGCAACAAGTTTGGTCTCTTCCTCTTCCGCTAAGTCATCTGCGAGGAATACCGGTCTTGGTTTTTTGCCTTTTCCAGCCAAGTTAATCTCCTTGACTTTGGCAGGTCCCTCTATCGGTTCACTAGTCTGACCTTCTCTCTTTGCACCTAGCAAGACCACCACTCTGTCACCCTTTTTAAATTTTGTAAACTGTTTGGGCAGATCCTGTGGTTTCCTCTGCCTTTCCGCTTCTGAGCCCATTGCTTGCTTCCTGGCCTCCTCTTTTAGCCTCCTGCGCCTCAGGTGGACTGGCAAGTCTCCCTTGGTGCGTTTGACCTCAGATGGTTGCGGTATCTCGGGATCACTCTCAGTACTGACTTCCGACTCTGAGTTGAACTCGCATCCTTCACTTGAGGAAGGTGTTTCCCCAGGGGGTCTTAGTTCGATAGGGGAATCTGTCTTGAGCACTGGGATTACCCATCGTTGTGCCACTCCAGCTTGCCCGTAATCTACGGCTTCTATTTGTTCCAGCCCAGGATCTGTCACACTCCATTAGTATGACTCCTTTTTCGTTTCGACTGAGCCCTTCCTTCCTAGGCCTTAAGTCTGCCCTGATTTGCTCTATCGCTTTTCCCTCCGTGTCGTACTCTATCGTGTCTACCTCTTCTTCACTCTCTTCTCCCGCAGAGCGACAGTCCTCATACTCCTCATCGTCCATGTCCTGTTCTTCTGACTGCTCATCATCCCCTAAGCTTCCCTATTCACACTCCTTGTCGTCAGTAACTAAAGCCTAGTCGTATATCAAGTTCAGGTCATGGACTTTGTTCCATTTCCATTCTGGTTTAGCTAGAAGGTCACATAGAGGCTTTAAGTTAGCGGCCAAATTGCCGTTCAATTTATCGGATAGATACTCTATGATCTCCTGAAGCTCTAGTTTGTTGTTGGGGGTGCGAGACGAGGCCGGTTTGCCTAGGTTGAGCGAGCTTCCTACCATCATGCAAAGCGGCACAACTGGCTCTTCAGTTGGTACTGTGGCGGTTTTAGCAGCCTGCTGAGGTGGTCCTTCCTCATTCGAGAATGGTAGGTCAATGGTGGCCAGCACGTGCATCCAATCCCTCTCATCCTCAGGGCAGGGAATATATCTAGCTAGCGATCCATAGGGCTTGGTCAGTTGAGTATTGCCTTTTAGCATGGCTGAGATGGCAGCCAGGTCAACAGACGTCATCGTCCAAGTGTCCATCTCTACCCTCACTGCACTAGTTCTGTTCCCTAGGAAAATCAATCCATTTCTCCAATCCTCTATGACTCATGCATTCCTCATCCAAGGTCGGCCTAATAGTATGTCGTAATCCGCTCCCTTCATGACAATAAAGTTTACCGAGAATTGCACACCGGCAATCTTTACCGGCCAATTCTTTAAGACCCCAAATGGTCTTACCTTCATGCCGTTTGCTAGCGTGACGTTGAATCTAGCAGTCTCTACGGGAGGGTTTCCCCATGCCTCTAGGATCGCATGGTTTAGCACACTAACATTGGCACCTGTGTCTACAATTCCCTTCCGAGTCATGTCCCCTAAGGCTAGGACGGGCAAAACTACGTGCATTTCAGTGCCCTCCCAAAAAGCATTGATGTGCAAAGACTTAGGATCTGTGTGTAGAGTTAGACTTGGGATCTGTGTAACTGCGTCATGATCTTGCGGATTAGTGCCCACCAATTCCGCGTGTCCCTCGATCGAGTCTTTTAACTCTTGCCACAAGGAGTGATTTTGCCTAAGCAGATCCTCCAGGCTTAGAGTTACTAGGGCAGACAGCAAAGTTGTGAGGAGGCTATTGGACCCTTGTCTTCCTCTGAGGCTGGCAGTTCTTGGCCATGCATCATGTCTGCCCTGGTAAGCTTTCCCCCAGCCTTGCTGCTGAGCCGCCTTTAGGGGTGCAGGCATGTTCCCAGCCAGTGGTTTTGAGGGTGAGACTGGTGTGTTAACACTGGAGAAGTCGTCCATAGGATCTTCCAATATGGGTTCAGCATCTTCAAGGTGCTTTTGGGCATCCTTGACCCACTCCTTGACCTTGGCTATAGCTTCGAGTTGTCATTTGGGATGGGGATATTCTCCTACCTTGGCACTCCCTAGCTCTGCTGTCTTAGGAGCCGAGGTCTCTACCTCTCGTTTGTGACCCTCTTTCCCGTCACCAGCGTAGTCGTTTCCTTGGTTTTAAGGGTTATCTTCGCGTCAGTACTCTTTTTCCGTCTCCTCCGGCTTTTCTTCCCTATTGAGGTTGCATCAAGGTTGCTTGGCCCTGGTAAGGAGATGCCTACTTGTTTCGTTTGAGCTCGCGTCATAGCATGTAGTGGGATGGGCATATCCTCACTACCAAAAGTTTCAACTCCAAAGAGCCCCAAGGGCACCGATGGCATGTTGGCAGCGCCCGTTAATGGCTTCAGCCTAGGACAGTCAGGAAACAGGTGTGTGATTCCACACTCTATGCATCGAAGATCCGCTTTGTCCTTGTTAGCTTGTTCTTGCTCTGGGCAGCGTGATGAAATGTGGCCTGGGTGGCCGCAAGTCCAGACCGGATCCTGGCTTGGCCCTCCAAAGCCTTTGCCTCATCCTCTTCCTAAGTCCATCACCGGTACTGGCTGGTAGTCCATCAGGACTGGGTTGCCCTCCTCATCGTAGGATACATAAGGATTGACATATGCCTCTTCCTCATTGGGCTTCTCCACAAAGTGGGCAGGAGCATCACTAGGTGGGTGAGTCACAAAAGGCCCTGGTGGCCTAGGTATGCTAGTCGGGTTCATCTCCAGCCTAGGCACAACAGGTCTTGGGTCAGTTGGTGCTGGAAGAGCTAGCTAGGTTCCCCTGCCCAAGAAATTAGGTGGCCTACTGCCTAAGTATGGAGGGTTGTACTGCTGCGTATACAGGAGTCTCCTCGGCATTCTACAATGCACTGCATCATGTCCGAATCTACCGCAATTTGAGCACGGCCGAGATCTAGGATCTTGGCACTCCACTGGGAGGTGATTGCCGCCACAGTACACACATTGTACATGCGATCTCACCGGCTTTCTAACGAGCTCTTGTAACCGCGCAATCTCCATCCTCATCTCTGCCATCCCTTGGTCATGGTCTGCACTCTTTCCCTTGTCCTGCACGCTAGTAGTTGCTTTTTCCCCTAAGGGGGTTGATCTCTCAGGGTCCCTCTGGTTTGCATTATCCCGGTTGGTAGCCCTCATGTTTCTCTCTCTAAGTTGATCATCTACACGTATTGCCTCCTCGAAGACTCGAGCTAGCACGTCCCGTTGTAAGGTGGAGTTACTGGCCAGAGCCTTGTAGAGCTCCTCACTCCGAATCCCGTTCATGAACACTGTAGACACTGCCCTTTCGGTAGGTCGCTCGTTGGCAGGGATTCTCTTGTAGAGGCTACGCACCTGAGTAACGTAATCCCTAACGTCCTCCTTCTCCCTTTGACTGATATTCATTAATCTAACAATGAGGTTGTCCGAATACCCTGCCTCTGAGAACCTTTTGATAAAGAGGCCCTTAAGGAGAGCGAAGTTTGTACGTTCTGCGTCATCCAGACTAGAGTACCAGGTCCTCCCCTTGTCTCCTAAACACAGGCCAAAGGCTTGGGCTCTCTACGCAAGGTCAATAAGACCGTTTGCCTCACATACTTGCTCAAACTGCTCCATGAAGCTATACGGGTCACTGCTAGGTTCATATCGAGCTAGTTGTTTTGCTACTATAGGGATTCTAGCCTGCCCTTTAGCCCCTTGCCTGACTCCCAATCCTGACAGTAGCGCGGTGGCTAGGGCAGTAGCACTTTGCTCCACGGATGTATTGTCCATGAGTCGCTTTGCCACCAGTTCGCTCAACGTCATGCCAGCCTCTGCTGCCCGTTCCCTCCCTACATTCGGTCCAGCCTTGGCTGCCCCTGCTGGGTCTAGCACTCTTCTAGCCTTGTACATATCCACGTCCTGCTACAGCCTTCTAGCCCTTTGCTCATGGTTGTAGGCAATTATGCCTTCCAATGCTCTCTTGATAGCTCTTCTCTCTTCTTCCAGGTTAGCCACCACTTCTTCTACAGGTCTACCTTGGATCTCAGTTCTGGTGAGTAGATCGTAGTCGTGGACCAATTCTTGGACTGAAGTTGGAAATTCTCCTAGGTCTAATTGGTCTTCCCCTTGATCGCCTCTTGATCCCGACATTGTTTCTGTTTCCAGCTCCACGAGGTCGTCGATGAATCCAATCAGCTCCGGTAGCTTCCACTCCTCTATCTTGTTGCTTCCCGTGTCCTTGTGTTTTCTCCAGGCACTACTAGTGGGGTGCTCAGGCACCTGTCTAAGTCTTGGGGTCTCCTCCTACTAGTGGGTTCCTTAATGTTATTAGGTATCCAAATGTGTTCCTTGTTATTCGAAAGCAGCGTCGATCCTTACTCTCACGTTGTGCTTAGTGCTTTCGTGGTGCTTGGTGCAAAAACAGGCTTTTCTCTTTTCTTGCTGTGCAGGTTTAGTGGAGCACAAAAGTGAAATGCCGATGCAAAAAGAGTTTAATGCAAACTCCACCTTGTTTCTACCCACGTTCTTAGTCTAATTTGAGTTTCCCACTCGGTTCTCGGCTATTCTATGGTCTTTCCGCACCCTGAGTTCGATTAATCTCCGAGGTTATAATGACCAACTTGTGTTCTAGGGGTGGTCAGGGTTGCATCCTGGGGTCAGGTCTGTGGTCAGGTCAACAAAAGATCCTTATCTTCGTGTTCTGGCAAGATGGTCCGATTCTGGGAATCGGACCAGGGTGGTCCGACTCTGAGAGTCGGACGGTCCGAATCTAGCAATCGGACCGGTGCGGTCCGACTCTAACAGTTAGACGATGTTGGTCCGATTCTGGACTGGTCCGAGTCTGACAGGGGTGGGTCCGATTCCTTCGATCGGGCGAGGTATCTGATCGGACAGGCTGATCCGAGCGGATAGTTGAGTGTCCGATTATAAGGGCTGTCCGAGTGCCACGTGGCACGTCCGATCGGGCTGGTCCGATCCTGGCAATCGGACTAGACTGGTCCGACTCACTCGCAATCGGACGGTCCGATTTTGGGAGTCGGACGGTCCGACTCCAGAACTCGAGTGGTCCGATTCTGGGAATCGAACCACTGCAAGTTGGTCCGACTGCGTCGGCGGCGGGCGTGATTCCGGCGCGTTTGAATCCTCCCTATTGTCTTCTGCACTCAATCATCACAAAGCATCCCATAACCGATCAAAGCGCTACTGGAACTCACTGGACTCACCTGAAGTGGCACGAATCGAATGCGCCTGGAATCGGGGTTGCGTTTCCTCATTCTATGAACCAGAAGCTCTCTCTCTCTCTCTCTCTCTCTCTCTCACAACAAAGCCAACTAAGAAAATGAGGTCTGTCCTGGCCTCCCAGGCCTCTTAAGGTTCTTTCCCAGCACTGCAAAACCTTATAGCCAGTTCCCTGTCCCTGGTTCACCCAGAAGCTTGAGTCTGGTCCCCTGTTTTTATGTTTCCAGCAGCAGCCAGAACCTTTGTTTTATCTGGTTTTACCCTAATCTAACCTCCATCTAGCGCAGCCAATATGAAAAATAGAAATGCAGAACAGTAGTCCTAATCTAATGCTTCCAACAAACCCAAATACTTACCTATTCCTCAGATTAAAACCTCCTAATGTTGAGATATCGAGCTCCACTCGTGATACGCCAGGGTGACCGTTGTGTATTTATGTCACCGACTTGTCAGTTGTAGACGCGGTTGGTATACCGCCCATGAATAATAGCTACATGATAGCTATCCTTATCTACTCTAGTTCGTGGCTCAGTTAGTATGCCACCTTAGTTAGTTGAGTTTGGTTTGAGACCCATATATAGGGTTCTCCTATTTTCTTTGTAAGTGAGTTCTTTTAGCTTACACAACTAAGAAGAGGAAAACTGTTTTCAGCCTCCACCCTTGTGTGTCTTCCCCCATTGTGCAAGCAAGAAAGCTACAAGTGAGACTCCTTCCTTCTCTCTCACAATCTTGACATGGTATCAGAGCCTTGTTCGTGGTAAGGAGATCAAGAAAGCAAGCCAAGCTCGCGGTGTTCTGGTAAGAGCAGCAGTGTTGCTTTCATTTTCTGTTTTGGGAGCAGATCTCTGCAGGTAGCACAGCTGGAAATTGCAAGAGTGCATTGTCTCAGGTTGAGATGCCCTTCGCGGTGAAGCAAGAGGGCAGTATATGCTGCGGGAGAGCCCTTTAGCCCTCGGCGACCTTGTTTTTTTGATTTGAGGCCATTTCGGGGCCTGTTTAGCAGACGGAAGTTTTCTGCACGCACTCAGGAAAAAGCTCAGTTTTATGCTGTGCAGCCACTGTTCTACAGGTCGATGAAAAGTTACTGTAGAAATTGCATCGTATGCTTGTGCGCAGAGAGATTGGGAGTTTCAGAATCATCCTTGGTTCCTGTTTATGCAAAATCGTCACTAGGAAGTGACTGTGTGGTCAAATACCACTTTCGCCAGTTTTGCAGATTTGCCCTTGTGAGGGTGAAGCTGTGTTTTTTGCAGTGACAGAATTTTTTGCAGTATTCTGTAATGGCGTCTGATTCTCTTTCACAGATTGTCACTGAAAAGCTTGACAAGAACAACTTCCAGGCATGGAAGTTTAGAATGACGAATTTCCTTATGGGAAAAGGATATTGGGAATTTGTTGCAGGAAATGAAGAAGAACCAGTTCTTCCTGATGTTCCCAATCAACAGCAAATGCAGACATTCAAAGCATGGCATGAGAGAGCCAGGAAAGTTATGTACTGGCTGTCTATCAGTATTTCAGACTCTATGATTGTGCATATTCAGGATGCAAGTACGCCAAAGGAGGCATGGGATACTTTGTCAAAAATGTATAGCACAAATACGCAAGCCAGGAAAATGCAGCTCAAGCAAGAGTTGCATAATGTGCAAAGAGAAAATATGAGCATCAATGACTACCACATGAAGGTGAAGAAGATTGCAGATGCACTTGCTTCCATTGGGTCGCCAGTGGAAGATGATGATTTAGTTTCTGTGACCTTGAATGGTCTAGGAAAGGATTATGCACAGTTTCGGACATCCATTTCAGTTCATGAAAGATTTCCTGATTTTGAGGAGTTGATTGCTCTTCTAATTTCTGAGGAGCAAAGAAATGGTGGTGCATCTTCTTCAGGAGGAACTTCAAAAGAAGCTGTCTTCTACTCAAATGCTGGAAGAGGTAGAGGCAGAGGTAGAGGAGGCCGATTTGGAGGCCGTGGTAGAAATCAGAATATGCAGCAAACACAAGAAAACCAGTCCTATGGAGGAGGACGTGGTAACTCTAGAGGCAGGGGGAGCCAAAGAGGTCGTGGTGGATGGCAAAGAGGTCAAAATGCAAACAGTAATGTTGAATGCTACTACTGTGGTAAAATGGGTCATATGGCTAAAGACTGCTATAAAAAGCAGAATGACATCATGAATGGAAAACTGCAACAAGGGAATTATGCATCTTCTAGTAGACAGGGTGATGACAGAAATGAGCATTTGTTCATGGTGCAGCACATGAACAATTCTGTGACAAGTGCAGAAGAAAGCAACGATGTATGGTATGTTGACTCAGGTGCATCAAACCACATGACAGGTCATGCAGAATGGATGGAGGATGCAAGGAAAATGGAAAAACCAGGATTTGTGGAGACTGGTGATGATACTGCACATCCGATTGTGCAGATTGGAAAAATTCCTTTGTCTATGCAGGATGGGAAAAAGAAATACCTGTCCGATGTATTTCATGTCCCGAATATCACCAAGAATCTGGTTTCTGTTGGTCAAATGGTTGAGCAGGGCTTGCAGGTCAGATTTAATCCTCATGGATGCTTTGTTGAGGATATGAAAAATAAAGGTCGCTTGATAGCAAAAGGAAAGAAGAAGGGCAGAATGTTTACGTTGGATGCAGACATGTCTGAATTGAGTGCAGCAATGTTTGCACATGGGACCGGTGTAGTTGCAGATATTGATATCTGGCATAAACGCATTGGTCATGTTAATGTACAGCGACTTAAATCAATGCAGGCCTTAAATATTGTTGCAGGATTGCCAAAATTCAAGGTTGCAGAAATGCATAAGGTATGTGAAGCCTGTCAGTTTGGAAAACAGGCAAGGAAACCATTTCCTAGACATGTTCAAGAGAGTGAGAAGCCATTGGAATTAATCCACTCTGATGTGTGGACTACTAAAGCTGCATCTCTTGGAAGCTGTCATTATTTTGTCACTTTTATTGATGACTATAGCAGAAAAGTTTGGGTGTATTTTATGAAAAAGAAAAGTGAAGTTTTTGGGCATTTCAAAATCCTTAAAGCTATGGCTGAAAAAGAAACAGGTCTGCAAATAAAATGCCTGAGGTCAGATGGAGGGGGAGAGTACCTCTCAAATGAATTTGCAAAGTTCTTGCAGGAGCATGGCATAAAGCAGCAATATTCATGCAGTTATACCCCACAACAAAATGGAATTGCAGAAAGGAAAAACAGGCATATTGGAGAGGTATCTCGTGCCATGCTCAATGAAAAAGACTTGCCAGATTTTTATTGGGCTGAAGCAGTTGCTACAGCAGTCTACATAATGAACAGGACTCCCACTGCAGCAATACATGGAATGACTCCAGAGGAGAGGTATACTGGTAGGAAACCAGATATTTCTCATTTGAAAATTTTTGGTTGCATTGCCTATGTACATGTGCCAGATGAGCTGAGATCCAAGTTGGATCCAAAAGCTGAGAAGTGCATCTTTATTGGTTACTCTTTGCAGCAAAAAGGGTATAGATGCTATAACCCTTCTACTCGTAAGTTTACAGTGAGCAGAGATGTTGTTTTTGATGAGATGAGTAGCTGGTATAAACCAGTAAATGTGATTGATGATGTAGATGCAGAAAATGGTAATGCTGCACAGAATTCACAGCAGCAGTCACAAAATATTAGTGGACCCGGAGCGTCCTCTAGCAGTGGTTCACATTCTTCGCCATGGACAGGCAGATTGAGATCAGGAGAATCTTCTCAAAGTAATGCAGATAGTGGTATGCAGGTATCACGAAAAGGAAAAGAGAAGGTTGATCAGCCCATGTTTGATGTGAATGCAGGTCACTCTTATGTGGATGGTGAATCCAGTGGCTCAGAACAGAGCATTGATGATGAGTTGGGTATTCCTTATATTGTTACACCTGGAGTAAGAAAGACCAGGGATGTTTTGAGAGCACCTGGGAGTGAACCCACTTTGCGCAGGTCTACCAGAGTTAGGTATCCTGTGGATAGGCTGAAATATGATGGATTTACAGCCATTCACTATGCATATATGGTCAAGGTGATACAGGAACCAGAACCCACTTCTTTTGAGTAAGCCATGGGAAAAGAAAAATGGGAGAAAGCCATGGATGAAGAAATGGATGCCTTGGAAGCAAATGCTACATGGGAGTTAGTACCTTTGCCTAAAGGTAAGAATGCAATTGGCTGTAAGTGGGTTTATAAGGTGAAGCACAATGCAGATGGTTCTGTAAACAGATACAAGGCAAGATTAGTAGTCAAGGGGTATGCACAAACATATGGCATTGACTATGAAGAAACATTCAGTCCGGTTGCAAGGATGGCAACCGTAAGAGCAGTCATTGCTATGGCTGCATCAAAGGGATGGTCTTTACATCAGATGGATGTAAAGAATGCCTTCTTGCATGGTGATTTGCAAGAAGAGGTCTATATGGAGCAGCCACCAGGTTATGTGCATGCTGTTCATCCTGAGTTTGTTTGCAGGTTGAAGAAAGCTTTGTATGGCTTGAAGCAAGCACCTAGAGCATGGTCTGACAAGATAGGACAGTATCTTGTCACTATTGGCTTTCAGATTTCCAAGGCAGATTTCTCACTTTATGTGAGAAAAACAGAGAAAGGTATTATGCTACTTGTCATTTATGTTGATGATTTGATTATGACAGGTGACAGTGATGAAGATATCCTTCATGTGAAAATGCTATTGAAGCAGAAGTTTGAGATGAAGGATTTGGGAGAGCTGCGTTATTTCTTGGGCATTGAGGTGATTAGATCACCAAGTGGGATACAGCTCTTGCAGAGGCAGTATGGATTGGACATGCTGTCCAAATATGGGATGACAGGCTGTAAGCCTATTTCAGTTCCTTTGGAGCAAAATGTGAAACTGAGCACAGATGCAGGTGAGCTTCTAGAAGACCCTACTATGTACAGACGCATAGTAGGAAGTTTGATTTATATGACTATTACCAGGCCAGATTTGAGCTATGCTATTGGATTGGTAAGTCAGTTTATGCAGGCTCCAAGGAAACCACATTTGGATGCGGCTAGATGCATACTCAGGTATGTGAAGTCCACATTGCAGTATGGACTATTTTATGAGACTGGGGTTC
This sequence comes from Lygodium microphyllum, assembly GCF_053477565.2. Taxonomy (NCBI): domain Eukaryota; kingdom Viridiplantae; phylum Streptophyta; class Polypodiopsida; order Schizaeales; family Lygodiaceae; genus Lygodium; species Lygodium microphyllum. The sequence goes on from NC_141136.1 coordinate 72,588,870, forward strand.
AGATACAGCTGCATGGATACACTGATGCTGATTGGGCTGGTAGTATTTTTGATAGAAGATCTACCAGTGGATATGTATTCTCTTTTGGGAGTGCTGCAGTCACTTGGAGCAGCAAGAAACAGCCTACAGTTGCCTTGTCGAGCACCGAGGCCGAGTACAGGGGTGCAGCAATGGCTGCATGTGAGGTAGCTTGGTTGCATAAGCTACTTTATGATATGCATCAATCTACAGATGGGCCAGTTGTCATTTATTGTGACAACATGAGTAGTATACACTTGGCAAATAACCCAGTCTATCATGCTAGAACAAAGCACATTGAGGTGCATTATCACTATGTGCGAGAGAGGGTTTTACTAGGTCTTATTGATCTAGTTTATGTCAGCACAGAGGATCAGGTAGCTGACATATTCACGAAGGCATTGGGCGTAGAGAAGCTGCGCAAGTTCAGAGACCTGCTTGGTGTGCAGGAATTGGGATTGAGCTCGAGGGGGAGTGTTGAGATATCGAGCTCCACTCGTGATACGCCAGGGTGACCGTTGTGTATTTATGTCACCGACTTGTCAGTTGTAGACGCGGTTGGTATACCGCCTATGAATAATAGCTACATGATAGCTATCCTTATCTACTCTAGTTCGTGGCTCAGTTAGTATGCCACCTTAGTTAGTTGAGTTTGGTTTGAGACCCATATATAGGGTTCTCCTATTTTCTTTGTAAGTGAGTTCTTTTGGCTTACACAACTAAGAAGAGGAAAACTGTTTTCAGCCTCCACCCTTGTGTGTCTTCCCCCATTGTGCAAGCAAGAAAGCTACAAGTGAGACTCCTTCCTTCTCTCCCACAATCTTGACACCTAAGTCTCCTAGTTATCTTGAGCACTGGTTCAGGCTGCAAAGCCTACTTCCATGCTCGATTTGCTGCGCGCGGCGCTCAAAGCTCGAATCCATTGATCCCGGCAACGGAACCAAAATGTGGGAGCTCTTCGAGCTCTATCCTGAGACCTACGGACCACTTATTACTCAAGTGTTTCGAACTGAGCAGCCATGGCTACCTCTCACATAGCCGTCGTGCTACGCCTACCTTGTGGGTGTAGTGAGCTTACCTTGATGCTCGATCGAGTACCTTCCTCTTTCTTGCACCCCTGCAGGTCCACGATCCTTGAGGCGAGCTCAAGCAACCTCAATCCCTCTCCCATGAGCTTCATCCTCCATAGCCACGTTCAAGACCAAAGGAGAGACGAGGGGAGGAGAAGATGAAGAGGGAGAATGGGGAGCTTCTTCTCCAAGTTCCCTTGCCCTCCCACGATCACTCCCTCACACACTCTCACGCTCTCAGTCCCTCTCACAAGCACAAGCAAGGAGGCACGAAGGTGAGAAACAGGAGGAGAAGAAGAAGGCGATGTTTGCCACACACAAGGATGCTCTTCTCGTTTACCTTTTAACTTTATATACATGCCCTTAATTTCCATGGGCGGTTGTCCCCCTTTTTTACATGGCTGGCCATTAGCCTAGGTCATTTTTCCCATTGTCCCTCTATCTTCCTAGATTCCTTTCCACTGCCCGTCTACATTTACAAATTGCACGGGTGAGAGCCCGGCGCTCTTTTACAAGATTTCAAGGTGCGCCTTTATATTTTAAAATGCGCCTTTCCCCTTTTGTATTTGCCTTGGACCTTTAAGGTTGCCCTTGCGCTTTTGGCCTTTTCTCCTATTGCTACTTCAGTCGGGCTACTTCTTTTTGTTTTTTCCGCCTTTGCTCTGCGTCTTTCCTGCTTTCTTTTGCTTTCTTCGTGTTGGGGTTAACATTTTTGCATAAAGAACAAGGTAAAAAGCATGAACGACATGAACAAGAGACCAATTGGGTGCAATCTCCCCCCATGCCTTGTGTGAGCGCTCCACAAAGCATGTATTTTATGTATTAATCATCTTCAAGCTCAAATAATAGCCCAAATTACAAAATAGCAAGCTTTTAGCTTTTGAGTTTGCTTTAGCACAAAATAGGAATAAAGCTAACGGACGGTGCCCAAAGAGTCTGGCATGCCAATACAATGTCCAAGTATAAATAACATAATCGTGCGCCCGTGCGCATACAAAATAATAATAAATATCCAACGCCTCAATAAATAGGTGTGACAAAATATAGGCGCCATGTCTAAGGTATGCGCCCATCAAAATATAATCAATAAATCGAATACTCGCTATCCTCCAATGCTTTCCTCCGCCACTGCTGCTATCTCTACACATCAACTGAAGCATTCACAATCGTTAGTAAAATAATACAATTAAACCGACAAAAGTGAATACCTAACAGTCTTCAACTACATAAATAAATCAATTGGTTAGAAATCAATCCTAACCTTAATTTATTACGAGTGCGCACTCTAAACTCATAAACGTTTATTAATTTAATATGCATTTTGTAGAATCACCCGCTATGGAATCACCCATGTACACACTAAATTAATGAAATGCCCGAAAAGGACAGGCATCCCCATCAACTTCTCGCACAAAGAATCCACTTTGTGTATGAGCCCCGGTCATCAAAGTTTACGGAATCCACCGTAAAACCTCACGGAATCCATCGTGGCACGGAATCCACTGTGAATTATGCCTCCTGGTATCAGTATTACTTATTTGATTTTGTAATTGATTTTTTATTATATACAAGACACTAAGTTAGGATATTCTTTCTACTATTGTTTTTTACTTTTAGATGAAGTAAACAATGTGAAAACCAACAACGGTGAGAGGCCATATGTTGCAACACACTCTGGGAGGGGGCACGGGACAACATCACCCTTATACAGATTGTGCAAGTTACACAAATTTCAAATAATTTTATTAGGAAGAGGAAGATGTCCTTGACATTAGTAAGGAGAGACTAATTTCTTTATGTCAAGATTGAGTATTGATTTTGGGCAATGAATATATCTTTCTCAATAACCATATACCTTGTTTCTACATTTTTCTTTTCCTATGGTTGAGATATGCCATTTTCTATTATGCACAATTTGTCAATGGTAATTTAGTATCCCTATATGTAGGGATATTTCTTATGTTCTTGTTTAACATTATTTTTGGTCTTTTTATAGATTACATCCTACAACCATATTGAAAAATATCTATGGTCTTTGTACATTTATAAAGCATGTTATATGTGTGTGAAGTTGTCTTCTTAAATGCATATTTCTTTTTATGATAGCCATGTTATGAATATTTATGCATAACATTAAAGCTTAGTGATTGAAATAAGTGTCAAAAGCACAACATTATACATAGGATTTGTTTTAATATCTCTATGATTTACCTTGAAATACTAATGTACAAATGCATAAGAGTTCTCCATAAATTACAAATTTCATTGTTTAAATTATCTTTACCTCAAGGATCATAATAACAAAATACGATACATAAGTATAAAGTTTCTTAACTCTGATAATACTCTTTCCATGTGAAGTGTGGCTTAGAGTGCAAAGCGCACTCTGTTTTTGTGACACCATGTTTTGAGTAGCCTAGGTGTGCAAGAGCACCTAGTATTCTTGATAAGATGGACATTAATTATTTGAATCCTAACACATGTAGACAATTGTTGGAAAGTGTGAGCCAAGTGAGTTGTTTATGTTACATATCCCGTAAAAAAGATAGCACCTTTGGAAATAGCCATCACCCAAATCCTAGCATAACTAGAGCAAGGAGTTTTGTCACATGGATATGCATTTGGATAGTTTTGGATGGACTAGAGACAAAAGGAGATATCAAAATTGCTATGAATTAGTCTTTGAGTCAAGAATGTGCGTTAGGGCTTACTAGTCATCATGTGAAAAGGTTGGAAGGTTTCATGATTACTTTATACCATGCGAATTCAACATGCTCATACAAATGAGGGATGCTAGTGGTTTAGGCATAGGTACTGTTTTAATGCAAAATAAGCATCCTATTGCTTATGAGAGTTGTAATTGAGACCTTAAAACTACATTACTTATGATAAAGAATTATTAGTTATAGTTCGTGCTTTGAATATTTGGAAATCCTACCTAATGGGGTCTGATATTCTTATAAAAACTAATCAATAAGCCATAAAACATTTGTTGAACCAATCTTTCATTTTTTATCAACACATTAATGGGCTTCTTTTATTCAAAAATTTTATCCCATGATCCAATATCAACCAGGTCATGTTAATGTTGTAGCACATGTATTAAGTCATATGCCACTGGAAAATATTGCATAATATCATTTTCTTGGATTTGATAGAATCAAATGTGTGTATTTAAATCATCTTTCCATTGTTGAAATTCAAACCTTTGATACTATGATTCCTACTTATGTTTTAGATCTTGATTTCTCTTTTATTTAGCTAAGATTTCAAAATACTAACACCACTATTTTTTATAATTATTCTTATCTGAAGAAATATGTATGTTATCATACCTTTTAGAATTACTGCTATGACTAAAATGTATCAATCTACATATATGGGACATAGGGGTATTCAATCTATGATAGGTGCATGCAAAAAGTATTTTTATTGGCCTATCATGAAGCATTTCATTTCAAAATTTGTGTCTAAATACATTGTACGCCAACATATTAAGCATCACCATGGAAAATCGTCTATTTGCTTATGCCTTTATCAATTTCTAATGGCCCATGGAAGTAAATTTCTATGGACTTTATCACTAGTCTTCCCACAACATCCTCTCACCATGACATGATTTGGACAATTGTGGATAGATTTACTAAACAAGCCTAATTTATTCCTTGTAAAAAGACTTTGTCCCTATAAATAGGCTTTGCCCCTATAAAAAGACTTTGTATACTCAAGATGTTAAATGGTTTATTAACACCATATTCCACAACCTGCTAAAGTGTTCATTAAAAAGACTTTGTCCGCTCCAAAAGTTGATAGATTGTTCATTAACACCATGTTCCCTCATCATAGGTTTCCTAAGGTTATCTTATCTGATCATGATAGTAGCTGATTTTGTAATCATTTCTAGGTAGCTTTATTTAGATTCTAAGATGGATTTTACTTATTGCCTATCCCTATGATGACCATTGCTAATGATGTTCCAGTTGTTGATTCTTTGGCCATTGACCATCGAAACATCTTAGAGGAAGTCATCGAAAAGATTAAGCAATCCAACTAAGTATACAACTTAAGCTAATAAAAAGCATAAGGCTTTTAAATTTCAAGAGAATGATATAGTTTGATTGAAAACTGAAAAGTGGAGACTAAAACCCATCGAATGGTATCTGATAATTAAGTTAGCACTAAGGTATTGTGGTCCATTCCGTATTATTCATGATATTAATGAGAGTGCATTTAGATTGGGTATCCCTCCTCACTAGCACATACATAATTCTTTTCACATTAGTTTGTTGAAACCATTCAAAGGAACACATTCAGTTACTCTTATAGTTGATAACCCTCCTTTGTTAGAGACTGATACTAAAATTTTAGTTCCTGAAGTAATTCTTGACCATGAGTAGACCTCCATTAGAACTGTAAATCAATATCACAAGTATTTGGTCAAGTACAGAAATCATTTTGTAGAAGAATCACAATGGATTTGAAAATCAGTGCTAACTTTAACGTATGACAATCTAATTGATACCTAGCAGTCATAATCACATTCAATATCCCATGGACACACATTTGCCACTAGAGATAATGTTTTATGTAAAATCCATGGAACTTTATAGTGCAAATTCACTGTAAGAGGTAGCACTAGTTAGAATTTTATAGTGTAGATTCGCCATAAGAGGCAGCACTAGTACACAATGCAAATTCGTTGTAGGAGGCAACACCTACATGTGGTTGACTACCCTTGTATATTTTTCTTAGAGTTATCAATTGGGGACAATTGCTTTTCAATCCCCAATAAATGTTAAGGAATTATATTTGTTTATTAAATTTAGATTGTCATGGTTATTGTGGATTTTGTTTGTTTGCCGCATAATCCATGACTTATCACGTAAGCATGTAGTACTGGTCGCATGATGCTTAATCAATAGATGAAAGGATACTAATGTGTTTTGAATTGTGGTGATCAAATAATTTGATAGTGCTAAGTGAAATTATTATTTTAAAGTGTGTATTTTAATGCATGGAATTTATGTGCTTTATAGTATGAAAAATATTATTAAAAACATTATGTTTTTGTTTGTGCTTATTAGCACAAAGACTTTGTGTGTGCACATGCATAATAGATTCATTTTGATGTATTTTTAGAGGTGACAAAATATTATTTTTGGTTGTAAATATATCTAGATTAGAGTGTATTTGATTGATTTATTTGCACAAAAGCAAATTGTACAAGGAGAGGAAAAGCAAGAACTCAAAAAGGATGCTCTTAATATATTTTGAGCACAAAAGCTTAATCTTACTACTATATTATTTTCGCTATAGGTTTGGAAAGCCTCGAATCTCCACAGGGATTCCCAAACCTACCCCATTTTCCAAACCTCCCTTTTTAATCAAAACCCCCTCCCCTCCCCTCTTTCTCACTCATAATCTCTCATTTTCTCTTCCCCCTCCCTTATTTCATTAAAGCCTCCCTCCCCCCCCCCCCCCCCCCCCCCTCTTTTTAAAGGCTGATTACACACTAAGTGATGAATGGCCAACCCCCACTCAGAGTGTGGGTACACACTTTTTGAAACTGGGTGCGGACATGGGCGTCATACCTTTACACACCAAAAAGACACGGTTTGTAAAAAAATAATAATAATAAACTTATAAATTTTCTAATTGGTTACAAATGCAAAAAGTGTATCCTTGTCTGCCACTTTACAAAGTGGGCAAGGGAGACTCCCTGTCCAAAAGTGGGCGGGGAGTTCACCTGTTTAGCAAGTAAACAATAGGTCATGTCCTCTCCAATGTGTAAAGGACTACAGACACCCAACCCTTAAATAAGTGTTTTGATTGGTTAAAGCTTACGAAGTGGACATCCGTCATTTGGCAGCCTAAATTAAAACCCCCTCCCCTCTCTCTCACTTATAATCTCTCTCTTTATTTTTTCCCTCCCCTTTTTTATTTAAATTCCTCCCCCCTCCCCCCTCTCTCTCTCATGTGTAGGGCCTAGGTCTCTCTCTCTCTCTCTCTCTCTCTCTCTCTCTCAAATCAAACTTCTTTTTAAATCAAAAGTTTCACACACACACACACAGTCAGATTAAAATTTTCTTTTAAGAAAATATTTTTGAAAGCTTTTTTTAATTTAAAGTTTTTCAAACATAGTTTTTCACACACTTTGAGAGAGAGAGAGAGAGGAATAATAATAATAATAATAATAATAATAATAATAAGATGGAGAGATGAGGGGGGGAAAGAGGAAAGAGAATAGTTTTTTTTAAATCAAACATTTGTCTTCTTCCCCTCCCTCCTCTCTCTTATGTGTAGGGCCTAGGTTCTCTCTCTCTCTCTCTCTCTCTCTCTCTCTCTCTCTCTCTTAGATTAAACTCTTTAATTTAAACTTTCTTTTAATTAAAATAAGGAGAGAGAGAGAGGGAGAGAGAAATATATACAAAGAGCAAAAAAGAAGAAGGGGAGAGGGAGGGAGAGAGAGGGGGAACACAGAGAGAGAGAAAATATAACATTTAAGAGAGAGAGAGAGAGAGAGAGAGAGAGAGAGAAAGAAAAAGGGAAAAGGGAGGAGAAGAAAAGGAGGGAGAGAGACAAAGAGAAGAAAAGAAGAGAGAAAATAAGAAGAGAGAGAATTGAAACACATAGAAAAATAATCATAGAGAGAGGAAATATCAAATTTAAAAGAAAGAGAAAAGAAAAAATTTAAAGAGAAGAAAAAAAGGAAAAAATAGGAGAGAGAAGGAAAAGAGAGGAGGGAGAGAGAGAAAGAAAGAGACAAGAAGAATAAGAAGAAGAAAGAGGAAAAGAGGAAGAGAGATGGGAAAAAAGAGAAAAGAGAACAATCTTTTTTTAATTTAAATATATTTTTAAAGAGAGAGAGAGAGAGAGAGAGAGAGAGAGAGAGAGAGTCTAGAAGATAAAATTTAAAAGAGAGAGAGGGAGAGAAGAAAAAAAAGGAAAATTAGGATAAAGGGGAGGAGAGAGAGAGAATAAAAGGAGAGAGAGAGAAAGGAGAAGAGAGAGAATATAAACATAAATAGAGAATTATATATAGAAAAAATATAAAATCTACATACTTTAAGAGAGACTGGGGGGAAAGAAAGTGAAAGAAGAAGAAGAAGAAGAGAGAGAGAGAGAGAGAGAGAGAGAGAGAGAGAGAGAAGGGAAGAGAGAGAACATAAAAATTTTAAAAAGAGAATGAAGAGAGAGAGAGAGGAGAAGACGACGAAAAAAAAGGAAAAAAGAGGAGAGGGAGAGAGAAGGAAAAGAGAGGAGAGAGAGGGGAGAATAAAAGGAGAGAGAGAAGAAAGAGAAGAAAAGCAGGGAGAGAAAAAAAGGAGAGAGAGAGAAAGAGAGAGAGAGAGAGAGAACCAGGAGAGGAGAAAAAATAAACTAAAATAGAAGGCAGAGAGAGAAAATTAGACATAGGGAATTTGGAGGGAGAGAGAGTAAATTAAAAAATTAGAAAGAGAGGAAAAAGAGGAGAGAGAAAGATGAGAAATGGATTGTTGAGGCAACGAAGCTGCCGCAAAGCGGCCTAAACGCTAGTTGAATATTATAATTTCATGCATGGGGGAGGTGCTCACCCATGCATGAAAAGTGATTATACCCAATCATGTGCCATAGAAGTTTTGAAGTTTTATTCTCTTGTGCAATTTGTTCTCTTTTTATTTTTCTATCAATTATTGTCAATTGTACGATGAAGGCTAGCAACACAAAAGGGGAGATCGAAATTGCTACAAAGAATAAGTCTTTGGGTCAAGAATGTGGGTTAGGGCTTATTAGTCATCATGTGAAAAGGTTGGGAGGTTTCAAGCTTACTTTCAATCATGTGGATTCAACATGTTTAGACAAAATGAGAAGTTGGAAATGAGAAGCTTACCTTCTACGATGTGGATTGGGCATGTTCAAACAAAATGAGAAGTTCAAAATGTTAATATTGAATTCATGGATAGAATTATTCAAAAGTACGATACTTTGAAGTCATATGAAAAGAAGGTTGGGTCAATTGACCAACGTGCTACTAATATTGCAATCGACTTGACTACAACTTTGTACTAGGCATATCACATCATTCCAAGACTCCTAGCTCTAATTAAATTGAGAGAGTGTGACCCCCCTTGATAAGAAAGTCTTAATGCAAGCCCTACACCCCCCCCCCCCCCCCCCCTTCCCCTTTATAAGAAAGTCCTAATGCAGGCCCTAACATTCAATTGCCTCACATTATACATTATACAAGCCTCACATTTCCACTTGAAAGGGTAGGGATTTCTTATCTACACCACACACTACAAATGGTGACTTGGCAAGAACTTGCATACCTCTAATCGGAGTGTAAAACTTAAGTTCGCTCTTACACGAATAGTTAAAGCATATGTTCTTAGCCTCTTTATTACAAAAACATTAGCAATTATCTTCCAATGTTTCTATTGTACCTAGAGGTTTGGTGTAATATGTAAGACTTAAGTGCACTTTTGTATGAATAGTTAACCACATTTTTAAAGGCTCTTAAGAAGAGATTTTGGGTCATGACATGAATAGCTCTTACTAGTGTATAGGAGTTGGTATAATGAAACCTTAGAAAATGTGCATCAATCTTTGCAAATTCAACTTCCAAATCAAAGTAAGGGATCTTTGAATTTAGTAGCCCTTACTACTAAATTGATTTTGGGAAAAACTTGTTGAAGACATGCTTTGATATCTATACTATTAGTTAAGGAACGGTGGGGGATGGGTGCCACGTGGCAGCCCCTCACCTCCCCCACAAAAAACAAGGAGAACGCGAGGGCGGGTGTCACACGTCCAGCACACCCCCCCCCCCCCCCCCCCCCCCCCAAAAAAAAAAATCGAGCCCGCCTGCTTGACTTAGTCTCTCTCCTGTGTGGGCCCCCGCCCTTGGGAAGAATTTCGCATTATTTCCATACTCCTTATAACTAACCGATGTATTATGGATGAGTCTAACCTCCAAGATGGCTAGTCTCTGCACATTTTCTGCTTACGTGGGCAGCGTATTCCTCGTCTGGATCACACTGATTACTGTAGGCTTGAGCAATTTGCCTGTTGGGTGCTCTGCGGTGCGCCTCTACGCAGCGGGCAACGCTTCCTTCGTCGCTGGCCAGCGGGAGTCCTTCTGGCTGTCAGAGGCAGGGAATTACTCATTTGGGTTCTCTCCAACCAACGATGGCCAAGACCATACCGCGTACCTTCTCTCTGTTTGGCACTCCGCAGATCCAAACAGAACAGCGCTCTGGTGGGCCGGACTGGACGATGATCCCAGTGTTGCATCTGGTTCTACCTTTAATTTCACTGCTAAGGGTAGCCTTGAGCTTCACAGTCCCCAGGGTGCCTTGCTCTGGAGCAGCAGCACCGGCAGCTCTGCCTCTTACGCCCAGCTCCAAGACACAGGTAACCTCGTGCTCCTCCACGCAAACTCCACCTTGTGGCAGAGCTTCGATTATCCCCGCGACTCCCTCATGCTCTCGGACTTGCAGGATGACATCGTTGCCAATAAGTCTTTCTTGCTCCAATCAAGAAGCAATCGATCCTCTTTTGCTCCCGGTGGATTCCACATCGCAACTGATGCCTATCTTAATTTGTATTTCCATGCGGTTGATTCACTGGGGAACGATTTTATCTACGTGTACGCTAGCATGAATACCACTAGTGGTCTTTGGATCACACGAGACAACCTCATTCTCTTTCGCAGTGACACATCGAGTAATAAGATACAGAGAATGACTTTGGATTATGATGGAAACTTGAGAGCATACATGTGGGAATCCAATGTAAGCTCTTGGAAAGAGGTGTGGCAAATGTTAGATGGTAAGTGCTCGCTAGGCAGCCCATGTGGCCCCTTTGGAATCTGCACTGAGGTAGGGAGTAGCGTGAATTGCAGTTGCCCACCTGGTTACCAACCCCGAGTCGCAGGGGACATCTCACAAGGGTGTAAGAACCTTATCAATTTCAATGCCTCCTGTGGAACACAGCAGCATGCCACCAAGTACAACACAACTATGGTCGAAGTGGCTCATAGTGACTATAGCTACAATGATATTGAACACCAAAATAACGTGGGCTTGAATGATTGTAAAATGTTATGCTTGAGTGATTGTACATGCATGGCTGCATCATACAGAGATGATGGTGTTTGCTTTCTAAAAGGCAATAGTCAAGTTGGGTATCTTCTAAATGGGCACACTGCGGATTCCAACACTCTGCTCATCAAAGTGGTAGAAACCATAATTCCTGTGACAAACAGCAAACCGGGTCAGCCATGGGTGATAGGAGTTGGAGTTGGAGTTCCCATTGCCGCCCTATCGATGGTAGCTCTTGGCTGCATTGTCTGGCTGCGATGCAGAGGGAGAAGGACATCCTGGACACAGAGAAGGAGACATAAATTTGAAGGGCATGGACCAGTGAGGTATTTTGAATATAAGGAGCTGGTAGTGGCAACACGTAATTTTAGTGAAATGCTAGGGGAAGGAGGCTTTGGGGTAGTGTACAAAGGGTGGGTGAAAGTAGAAGGTATGAGTAGCATTAGGCATAACAAGAGATTGCTATTAAACGCTGGCAATGGGAGTAATCAGCAGATTGCAGTGGCAGTGAAATTGCTTAAGAGTGGTGTGGATGAAAAAGGGGGAGCTGGTGGTGGTGGCAGCGACACTGCAAGGACACAGTTTAGAGCAGAGGTGAAAACCTTGGGGGAGATTCATCATGTCAATCTGGTGAGTTTGTTGGGATATTCCTTTAGGAAGCGACGTGCAGGGGAGGAGAGGCTTCTTGTGTATGAGTACATGGACAATGGCTCACTTGACAAGTTTCTTTCTAGCTCCCAGCATGAGCTACTACCATGGTTCACACGCCACTCTATCGCCTTAGGTGCAGCGCGGGGGATAGCATACCTTCACCACGAGTGCAGCCCACCCATCCTGCACTGTGACATCAAGCCCCACAACATTCTCCTTGACAAACAATTCACAGCCAAGGTGGCTGACTTTGGCTTTGCCAAGCACTTCCATATGGACAGCTACATCACTATGTCTGGCATCCGTGGAACACGTGGCTACCTTGCTCCTGAGTGGCTTACTAGTCAGGAGCTAACCTCCAAGGTGGATGTGTTCAGTTTTGGCATGCTTCTTTTAGAGCTAGTGCGAGGTTTCAGGAGCGTAGATGACGCGAATACGCCATTAATGGAGTGGGCAGTTAGGTGTGTTCTAGAGGGAGTCATGGAGGTTCATAATCAGGAATTGAATAACAGTGAGCCCCAGAATGTAGATACTGCCTTGGATCTAACCTCTTCTACTGAAGAGCAGAATAATAGTAGCCAAGGATCCAGAGAGGCAGCTCAGAAGCTTCAGGTGCTCAAAGTAGGCATGTGGTGTGTTCAGTCCAATCCTTCAATGCGACCCGCGATGTCACGTGTTGTTCAGCTGATTGATGGAACGCTTCCAGTGGAGGATCCTCCTTTACCTCATCCTTCATCTTCTTTTATTCGCCCAAGCTCATTAGTTTCAGACAGTGATTATACAAACTCATCAGCAACAACCAGCACTAAACGCTATTCCTACTCCATGGTTTCTGCTAGATAGGTCCCTTTAACTGAGTCATGACAAAAATGATTTATATATGTGCCATCAGTTTGTGGGTCACTAGAATTATTCACAAAAGTGTGGCTTGATGTATGGGCAATTGCAGATGCATGTGTAGCATCCCTCCCAAAGCTTGTTATCTTTTCTTCATGTTATTGGTTGTGAGTTTCAGAGTCTCCCTCTTTGAAGACTAAGCACAGAAATGGGTCATCTCTTCATCAAAGGTGGGCTTAACTGTGCAATTATGGGCTAGCATACACTACACATCTGGCGTATTCTTCCTCACCCGATGCCAAAAAGCCTGTTTCTTACTGTCATGATCAAAAGACCTTAAGCTTGTTCATTAGATTCATTGTTATTGTTATGCTGAGCTTTCCCCCTTTTTTAAAAATGCCACCTCTCACCTTCTTCCAAATCCTCTGTATCATGACACAAACCCAAGTAGCTTGTAATTGCTGCATGGGCAACGGATGCATACTACGAATGCATTGCAGAGATTGACTGCCTCTTCTGCTCTATTCCTTGGCATTTTCCCAGGACGTTGGCAGAAGGGCAAAATGCCTTCGGAGGTGTGCTGTGCGAGTCTAAGACAATGTATAAGCAGTTGTGCCTTATCATCTCTCTCAGAATTAATATGCAGAGTATCATTGTTACAGTCGTCATTGGCATGCAACCCGTAATAAGATACAGTCGGACACAGCCATTCAGAACCGGAGACCCGAAACTACCCGTCCAGACACCGTAAGGGTAGTGTAACACCGGACTACACTTTCAAAGTATAGTTACATTTTTAGTAATAACGAGCATGCGTGATAACAATGCTCAACTTGCAAAGGTCGTAACCCTAAACCCTATTCCCTGATGCTTGCTACTTGTGTCGAAAAAGCAGCCACTTTGACAAGAGATTGTCCCAAGATGATGCAAACATAGCCCACTGAGGAAGGGAGTGTTGACTCTCAAAGACATAAGGAAACAACTGCAGACTTGGGGCTGAAGGTTCTGCAGGCACCGTTCAAAGTCAAGGAAATGGATAGAGGTAAACAGACACAAGAGTCGACCCCACAGATAGTTGTTGCCAAGACCAACCAGATGGAAAAATGAGAGAGTAATTAACCTAGTAAGATGGAGACTGCTGCCAAAAGAACCACCCCACAGAAGGAGAACCTCCCCCCTTAGCGAGGATGGATCAGTATCAGCAAGAGTAAGAAGAAGCAATAGAAGGTGTCGATCAAGCAGCTTGCTTGCACTCCTCTTGTTGATCGCACATTTTTGCGACTGTGAAGGGGCTAGAGAATTTGTCACTGATGTCAATAAATAGTGTGTCAATGCACAAGCAAATTGGCAAGGCGACCTTGCTCACATGGAATGTCAGGGGATTAACCTCTGACGTTAGGCAAAAAACCTGCTACAGATTAATTAGATTGCATAAACCATTGAGAGCATTCTCACCACTGGGCTTTCAGATTTTTGTGGATACTTGCCGCAAAGGTTAAGGAGGTACCTTGATTGTAGTCAAGGAGGAGCTCCACTCGAAATTGATCTGGAAGAGAGGAGACGGCATTGCACTAGCTATCAAGTTTCGTATCGTTGGGGAAGACCTCACCCCGGTATGAATCTACATCCCGAATATCTTTGCCAAGAGACAACAACTATGGGAGTTCATCAACAATCAAATGGACAACTCACCCACCTTAGTGGCGGGCAACTAGAACATGACCCCTAGGCAGGCTGGCAGGTCATATGGGGGGTGTACCATGATTGTTGCATGAAAACATACTTGGAGAGAATTGGAAAGCTCCCATGATTTGAGGCCCCTAGCCTTGGCCTTTCAACAAATTGATGTGACCCCCTTCACATGGCATGGCAGACATACTAGTCCAACATGGAGGGCGAGCCGATTTGATAGAGTTTACACTAATATGGATGCTTGGTGGCTAGGGAGCAGTACCAAAATTAGAAAACTTGCCTAGGAAACTACCTCAAATCACCTCCCACTCATTCTTTCCTTTAAGATGATTATTACAAGAAGAACAAACAATGGACCTCCCCCCTTTAAGATGAATATCTCATTTCTAAATGAAAGCAAATTCCTTAACAAATCCAAGTATACTTGGAAGAGAGCAGTCAATGAGTCACACTCCCTAGATTTTAAGTGGATGAAATCCTTGCAAGCAGGCTACACACCTTGCTAAAAGGCATGGAAGGACAAAAGCAACACAAAGAAGGCAACACATTGACCATGTGGCCCAGGCCAGAAACTCACTACTACTTACCCTAATGACCAACACATGAAGAGGATGGTGATGGTGGTAGAGCAACATATTACGGAACTGGAAGAGAATAGAGCTATTGCTACTAAGATTCAACTTAAGGGTTCATATGAACTCTTGGGGGACAATCTGTTTTCCATGTTTTTAAAGGTCATGAAGGCCAAACAAAGAAAGGAATCAATTGTTGAAATTGAGGATCAACAAGGGGATAGGATAGATGATTGAGGAATCATGCAAGTCTTCAAGGTGCATCTCTCCTCAATTGTGGGAAGTGAGTCCAAAGGAGGGGAATGCTACGAGGAGAGAGTTGCCCAATTTTTGTAGGAGAGACCCCTTTTACTTGAGAGACCTTTCACTACGGATGAACTTAAGTTTTGGCCCTAGATGCAATGAAGAGAGGCAAGACCCTTCAATTGGGCTAGAAAATCTAGAATGCTCCTTAAGGAATGTAATATTGGGATAAGCAAGTTGGTACCTAAGTTCCTTGATAGAGCCAAACCATCACACTCGAGACTTCTCACTATGTTGCCCTTCACCTACAAGATTCTTTCAAAAATCCTTTCATTGAGGATCAAATTTCTCTTAGCTAAAATTGTTTACCCTTGTCAATTTGGATTTGTTTTTGGTAGTAAGATCCAAGATGTTGTCCTCAATCTTGTCATATCCATTGATCATGCCCTTACCCTAGATGCAGATTTTGCACTGGTGAACACATATCTAGACAGTGTATGACAGGATGACCTGGCACTTCATCACATTGATGCTCACAACATTAGTTTTGGCCTTATATTCATCAACATTGCAAGAGCCATGTTCAATAATGATGCATCTTTTGTAATGGTAAATGGGCCAGTCTCTTCCCCCTTTCCACTTTAGAGGTCTATATGTTGAAATACTTGTTTGAGCATATGAAAGAGTGGTTTCTTATTGTATGAAAATATAATATGAATTGGCCTATAGCCATCCATAGCTATTGTGCTTGGAGAAGCTCAAAGACAAGGAAGAAGATGCTGCCCAAAGAAGCTCAAAGCTTGCAGTGTGGAATAGGTCTTCTCAAGCATGTTAAGACTTCAAGATCTATCTATTTGTCTATGTGTGTGATCGACAGTCTAACTGTATGTCCAGCTATACACAGCAAGTGTGGGACATTTAATAAGTCGGTGGTCTCTGACTTATCCACGGTTAGTACATTGGCTAGATGACCTAGTTGTAACTATTATGCTCTACTAGTTACTTGAGGGAAAATGAAAGAAATTGGGATGAGCTGACTGCTCACTCTATGTTGCTGCAAACCTACTATGTCATTTAACATGGTATCAGAGCCATGAACCATGGAATTCTTGAGAGCTTGTAGCCTGGCATTGGCATTGTAAAAGCTGGAACATGAATGAAAAATTTGAAGCTGCAAGGAAAAGAAGCCATAGCCAACATTGGAGAAGCGTGCATCAGATTTGGATCTCCTACACATGTTAGACTTGTTGATGTACGCATGAGGGATCATTGGCAAGTGATAGAGCCTATCATTGAGCTCATTTGTGGTTAGTATGAGCAGCAGTATGCAAACATGATGCATCAAATTTTCCCTTGAAAAACGTGAGTAGATCTGGCCACTACTAATCATCCACTTGCTTGAGCAATCATATGGGACATTTGAGGCATACATTAGAGCCTCCAGTGAAGGAACATTAGTTTGCAAGTGACCAACAACTCATTGACCATCAACAAGGTAGAAAACGTGGCATGTAGAAGTTGCACATGTTGTTCCTACAGCTATACCTGGACAGATCTGAAGGCAATCTTGATGTATAATGTATATGCATCCAATGTGACATATTACTTGCTAAATGGTTGAGCATTGGCATGAGCTCATGGAGCATTATGTATGTTGTAGCAAACTAATGTAAAGCAATTTGAATGTGACCAGCAAACCTATGTAATGCAGGATGAATACAATAGTTGTGTATGGCAACTCATAGGCAACACTAAGTCTCAACAAACAGTGATCATTGAAGAGATTATACTTGGTGGATGCTTGACAAAGCATATGTGTTATCTCTTATGTTTTTTGTCTTGGATTGGGAGTGTCAAATGCTCAGTGTTTGAAGATAATGACATGCTGAAAGATGTCCAAAAGTTTTTTAGCACTAATAGAGGGCACCGTTTGATCCATCAATGCTTTGGAATGATGGATATGACTATCAAGAATGCTTGATATATGTCTGTGCAATACCCATGTACACCTATGCATGATTAAAAGGGATTAAAAATTCAGTTTTGGAATGCATTACACTAGAAATTATAGGTTGAAATCTGTAATTTGAATGTATGATAGTTATCACTCGAAGGTTGAAACATATTGACATCCATTTGGTATCTATAAGGCTTGAGTCATGCCATTTGGAATGCATTTACAGATTTGGAAATTACGGGTTAAAATATGTAATTTGAATGTATGATAGTTATCACTCGAAGGTTGAAACATACTGACATCCATTTGGTACCTATAAGGCTTGAGTCATGCCATTGGAGCTATAGGTATTTTTGTGGGATATTGTGAGTATTAAATGCCCAAATTTGGACTGATTTGCTGCTAGTTATAACAGGTTATTAACTATTTTTATTAGCTAGAAGAATATTTACTTCCATACATGTACATGCACTGCAATGTGTCTAGATGGACATGTATGGATACCTGCATGTAGTGGAAATTGTCTAAGATGTTGTGGGCTATGTTGAGGCATAAATACCCTTGCTTTGGCTGAGAAAAGGCTATCTATTACACACAGTTTCTGTTCATAGACTACTTCTCTATTCATTGCTAGTTAGTGTGTTTACATACAAAGTATGCACTAAATGCAATCCATACAAATAGGTTGTTATACCTGGATGTATTGCCACTTGACTTGGGATATGGTTGACATGTTTATGGACTAAAATACTCTGATTTGAACAGAGGGTTGCTGTTAAAAACTGTCATTGAACTGGAAGGCTGAAATTGATCAGTTAAGAAACCTTGGTTTGTAGGAAGTCGAACAGTGTTTACAACATGACAAATGCAAACAAAACAGATAACATAACCTAGATAGCGGGTGAGAAACTTGACAGCAACAACTATGCCATCTGGAAGTTTTGCATGGAGAACTTTTTGATAGGAAAAGGATATTGGGATTTGGTAACAAGAGTAGAGGCTAAACCCAAATTGCCTACTGATAGGAATCCCACTCTAGATCAACTGAGAGCTTATAGAGCTTGGACGGAAAGAGCAGGTAGGGTTCTACATTGGTTGTCATTATGTATTTTGGATGCTATGGTAATGCAGATTATGAACTACGTCTCTCCAAAGGATACATAGAATACCTTGATCAGGTACTATGGCACTACCACAAGTGCTAGGAAGACAACTAAGCAGAAATTCAATAATATGGAGAGAAAGGGTAGGTCTATTCAAGACTATGTGACTGAAATCAAGACCATTGTATACCAATTAGCGTCCATTGGTACACATGTGGAGGATGAAGACATGGTTGCAGTTGCATTAAATGGCTTGGGGCCTGAATATAAATTTTTTGTTACAGCCATGATTATGTGGGCTAAAATGCGAGACTTTAATGAGCTTGTGGCATTGCTCATTCATGAGGAAGTCAAACTAGGATTGGCTACTGGTTCTAGTAGCTCTAAGAGCAAGGATTCTATCTTTTACTTGAATCAATGCGGTTGTGGCAGCTATGGTAGGGGATTTTATCGTGGCAGAGGAGCACCATAGAATATGTCTCATGGCAGTAATACCCAGCAGGGTTCAAATGCACGAGGAGGTGGTAAGTTTAGAGCTAGGGGGAGATCTAGCCCTAGGGTTAGAGAGTCCTAATAGCCACAACGTGTCTCTGACAATCCTAACAAGGATAAGGATTGCCATTACTGTGGCAAGTATGGACACATTGCCAAGGACTGCTGGAAGAAGTAGGGAAATCAGAAGAGCAAGAAACATGGACATTATGCATCGTCCAGCCATACAGAGGATGATTCTACAGATAGGTTGTTTGCCATGACTTATGTGCAAAACAGGACTGCTAAGAAGTCAAATGCATATGATCTTTGGTACATTGATTTGGGAGCATCGAATCATATGACACCTCATGGTGTCTGGTTCACAGATATGGTGCCTGACAAGAGTGGCTATGTATGCACAAGCAATGATACGCAACATAGCATTGAGAACAAAGGCATAGTACCTTTGGTGATTCATGATGGCAAGAAGAAGAACCTGCATGATGTGTTGCATTTCCCATCCATTACAAAGAATTTTCTGTTTGTGGGTCAGATGATTAAGCAGAATTTGCAATTCCATTTTAATAAGCATGGTTGCTTCATTGAAGAGTTTGGTAATGGCTGCAAATTGATTGCTTGCGGTCATAGACATGGCAGAATGTTCACATTAGATGCCACTTTACCACAGTGAAATCAACAATGTTTGCTCATTGTTTAGGCATAGTCAAAGACCTAGAAATATGGCATAAGAAAGTGGGGCATGTAAATATTCAACAGGTTGCAATTGATGCAAAAGAGACAGCTTGTTATTGGCTTACCAAAGTTTACCTACACTGATCTTTGTTAGGTATGTGATGCCTGTCAATTTGGTAAATAGTCATGATTGCCTTTTGTCAAGCATGTACGAAACAACACGAGGCCTTTGCAGTTGGTCCATTCTGATGTGTGGTGGCCAACCCATAATGCATCTATGGGAGGCTCTAAATACTATGTGACCTTCATAGATGACTTTAGCTGCTATACTTGGGTTTATATATTGAAAGCAAAGGATGAGGTGTTTGTTGTTTTTAAGTAGTTCAAGAAGCGGATTGAGATAGAATTTGATTGCTACATCTCTTTTCTGAGATCCGATAGTAGTGGAGAGTATGTATCACATGAGTTTGATAGTTTTTTGGCTCAAAAATGGTATTCGTAGGTAGCTTACATGCACCTACACTCCACAACAGAATGGAGTAGCTAAATGGAAGAATAGGGTATTGATGGAAGCTACCCGTGCTATGATGAATGAGAAGAATATGTCGCTTTACTATTGGGCTAAGGCTGTTATGACAACCATGTACCTTTTGAACATGACTCCCACTACAAGCATTCATGATGTGACACCCTTTCAGAAGTTGTATGGCTACAAACCTAATGTCAGTCACATGAAAGTATTTGGTTGTATTGCTTATGTCCATATTCCTGATGAAAAGAGAAGTAAGTTGGATCCGAAAGCACATACGTTTGTCTTTATTGGTTATACGTAAGAAAAGAAGGCATATAAATGTTTTGATCCCTCTAATTGGGAGACACTTGTGAGCAGGGATGTTATATTTGATGAGATGGCTACTTGGTATGCAACACCTATAGCAGTACTATTTGACATGCCTTCTTCACATGCTTCTACAATTGGTTCATAGTAGAGTACTACATTGACAGGTCCTAGGGTTACGAATGTATCACCCCTTATATTTCCATGGACAGGGAGATTGCGGAGTTTTGGCTTATCGTCCATTGACACCACTATGTCAGTGAGGGGGAGATATGACATGATGGACATCAAAGGGAAATAAAAAAATTTTGATGATACACTCGGCATGATGACTTCAGGCTATGACTCAGCTGATAGTCTTGACAATGAACTTGGTATTCCTGCTGTGTATATGCGTGGTACTCAGTAGCAAAGCATGTACATTCTGCCTCATGAGAGAGGGGAATCTAGTAGTACACCACAACTTAGACGCTCGCAGAGGGTTAGGTATCCTGTGGATAGACTGACTTATAGTGGTTACTTTGTGAAGTATTATGCTTATATGATGAAGGTTATGGAGGTTAAAGAACCTGCCACTTATGATGAAACAATGATGGATAAGAATTGGTGCACAGCCATGGATGAGAAAATGGCTGCCTTGGTTGAAAATAGCACTTGGGATCTTATTCCATTACCAGATAGGAAAAAGACCATTGGTTGTAAATGGGTTTATAAGAATAAGTGCAAGTTGGATGGCAGTGTAGAGAGGTACAAAGCCAGTAGGCTGGTCGTCAAGGGATATGCTCAGCAACATGGTCTAGACTACGAAGAAACTTTCAGCCCTATTGCCAAGATGCCAACCATACGAGCAGTGATTGCATTGGCATAATGAAAGAAATGGGATGAGCTGACCGCTCACTCTCTGTTGCTCCAAACCTACTCTGTCATTTAACAAATCAAGGTATAGCTTTCTATTGTGCTTATTCTCTAGTCCAGTTTGAAGGCTTCCATCATCAAAGGGAGGAAGAAGGGTAGCCATTGAAGCATCATTATAAGGTTTTTTTGTCAAGTTTCTTGTGTTGCTTGCCAAGCAAGGGATCAACTTAAACCCCCAACTTAAGGGGGCTACGTAAGGGCCTTGTTTAAGGGGTATCTTTATCAATCAAGCTCAAGGTCTGCTTCCACCATAAGCACAGAGGTTGCTTCTCTATCACACAGAGAGAAAGAGAGAAGAAGTTGAAGCTTGGCAGCCTCTTAATTATACAAAATAGGATGTGAGGGTGTATTTCAGCTTATCTCGTTACTGTCACAACACTTCTGAGACTTGGCGAATCTGTGCCGTTTTTTAAACGATCAATAGCTATACGAGATAAGGGTTACTATCCTTGTTTTAATATTTCTTTACAAGGTTTAAAGATCCCTCTTTTTTGAACCCTTTTCACACTGTATTTGTCAAATAGTTTTCCTTTTTAAAGACTTGTTCACACGAACTTGTTATTTGCAAGGGTTGATCACACTATTTACTAGTTGATGTCCCGTTGTCACAGCATGTAGGGTTGAAGATCACCACATGGGTTTGGCAAGAAAACTGGACAAGATAGATAGAGATGTGTCTTCAAGAGATAAGTAGATTACATTGAATGTTTAAAGGTTCAAGAGGTACTTCACGGTCAATCAAAGGGGTTTGAGAGAGAAGAATGTATGGGGGTTCAAGAGCTTAGACTCCAAAGATGGTAGAGATAAGAGAAGGGTTGAAGGTTTCAAGCCAAGCTTTCTTGAAGATGTTAATAGAGCTTCCAACTGCATGTTCTTAGCAAATATCACAAGAGTATTATCTCATAAGTTCTAACTCAAATCAAGCTTGTTTTCTTGACTGTAAGAGCAATCACAAATTATAAAATCAAGTACAATATGCTGTCATGTATCATAAACAACTTTGCATCCCATCATTCATACATGATGCCATAGCATGAATCAACTTTGCATGATTACATTCAATGTAGACTGTTAGGGACAAAAGCTTATGAGTCAATTACAAGGCTTGTAGGGCAAAGAAACTTGCTTCAAGAGAGCTTCAAATTGAGTTCTTGATAAGGATAAGTTACCACAACCAAGAAATAAAAGAAAAAGCTCCTCTTAATTAAACTCAAAGCATCTATGAATGATCTACAAACATTGCCCTACCATAGGGGCACATAATACTTTCATATTTTGACAAGATGTCTTCTGTAGAGTAAGAAATCAATTAAAAGAACAATGATGTAGCTAATTCTCTTAATATGGCTGAAGATTTCAGCCCCAAATCAGCCCAAATATATTTCAAAATTCACCTCTAATGATAGCATAAACTTCCCCTAACACGATGTCAGTGCATTTGGTGTCGAGAGTCCACCACGGGGGTAAGAGACAACAAGGCGAAGGTAGATTCAGGGAGAGGAGTAGATGGAAGAGAAGGGGTTTGAAGAAATTGAAGGCATAGAAGAATACTCTAAAAAAGAATTAGAAAATGTAGAAGAATACTAATAGAGATTAAGCTTGTCAGTTTATTCTTGCATTATGAGAAGATAAAACTCTAATAGAAAAAAACATGTATAAAATAATACCTTCCTCTATGCTGCTCAGATCGCCAATCTGATGTGTCCATTGGCTTCGAAAGGGGGGTTAAAAACCAGGACATGTGGCCAGAATTCAGCCAGATCACTCTTTCTTCATCTCCCACTCTGGAGTGATGTTCACTGCCTGAAAACAACGATCGCGCGTTGCGTGATTTCGCCAATCTCTCTTTTTACATAAAGTTCTCTAAAATTAGCTGAAAGCTACATGCTTTCTTTTATATGTTATCATAATCTAGAAGTTCTCTACAGTTTTATGGACTTTTACAAGAGATAAATCTAAAATATCAAAAATTGGCTAAAACTTGTCCAAAAATTTAATATTTTTGAACCATGGACACTAACACTAATGTCTACAATGGCATTGGCTCTCTAAATCTAATATTTTTGAACCATGGACACTAACAATAATGTCTACAATGGCATTGGCTCTCTAAATCTATAAGGAAGCCACACTCTAGAGTTTTTCACACGATGTGCAGGTAGTGGCATGACATCCACCCCCTCCTAACCTGCACACCCTTTGGCATGTGCCAAAGTCTTACAGATCTGTAGTGTTAGAAAAAGTATCTTCTGCCATGTCAATGTCTTCATCTTCTGCCTCTTCTTCTTCCTCTATGTCTTTATGCTCGTGAATTATATCCAAGTCTTCTAACTCATACATTGAACTTTCTCTTCGTTTGAAGAGCTTGATTCTTTTTCTAGCTATGGGTATCTTCATGCTTGTTCCATCCAATTTAGCCATGAATATGTGGCATTGTCATGAATGACCTTTACCACATACGGGCCAAACCAATGCTTTACCATCTTCCTAGAAGCACTGTATTGATTATCTAGGATGCTGTCATAGACAAGCACCCAGTCATTTTCTTAAATTGCTCTTGGCCGAAGTCAATGTCGCTTATCAAATCTTCTTTTGTTCTTTAGTCTTGCTATCTTTAGCTTCTCATAGCTGCTTGAACATCTTCAGGCCTTCTTTCTAGTTGCCATATGCGCAAAGTCAGCAACTCTTCTCTATTGATGCTTTCCTCCCAAGGTAGAAGACTCCATGTGAAAATAGATTCTTCAATTGGCATAATTGGTTGTTGTCCATGCATAACTTCAACTAGCATATAGCCAATTACTGTACTATGAGTAGTCCGGTCAGCCCATAATGCAAAAGGTAGCATTTTAGGCCATTCTTTGATATTTCCTCTACAAGATTTTGCAAGAGCTTTGAGAATAGGTTGGTGTCCCCTCTCACTTTTCCCATTTCCTTTAGGGATGAAGACTGATGTTAAAGCCAACTTAATACCCAATTGAGCAAAGAAGTTGCGTGCCTCATCACCATCCAACTCTCCTCTATCTACAATTACTTTACCCACACAACCATATCTACAAAACACATCTTCAAGCAAAAAATGACAAACAACTTGAGTGGTCTTGGTTATTAAGTCTTTTCCTTCAACTTGATTGGTTAGATCCTCTATTGCAAGCACTAAATATCGCATATTCCATATTCGTGTAGACATGGTTACAAGTTCAATAACCCATCTATAATGTATAGACAAGGGATAAGTCGGTTGTAACCCATCTCGATGCTTGACCATAGAATACATTTGACACACATAACAGGTTTCAATAAAATGTGCTATGTCTCGATACATGTTTTGCCATCAATACTTTTCTTTGACTTCACTAAAGGTTCCCCATATGCCTCTACAGCTAGCCCACAGGCTTTCATGAAATTCCTTTGTTACCTGTTGTTGCAATCTTTTGTTACCTAAAACTCGAACATGCGCTTCTTTCTTCTTCTTTGCGTGCTTCCATAGATACCCTTCTTTAAGAAAAAAGCCATAAGCTTTCCTCTTAATATGCTTGAACTCTTCATCAGTCCAAGACTTCTCCTTCTTCCTTGTGCTCAAATATTGGCTAATCTTCTTCATTATCTTCTTCAAAGAAATAAACTAGAACTTAAGCAATGCAATGAGCATGCTGGCTTCTAGTTTACCACCCTTCTTCCATAGATAAATATTTGATCTTTATTGATGTATGCTGATTTATAGCAGTACCTTTTCCTATTCTTACTGTACTTAATGCTATACCATTAAAAAGATTAGCTTCACCTGCAAGATTCAGCTTTGGGTTTGTATATACGGCAAACTGAAAAGGTACTTTCAGTAGCCATGGAATGAAATTCAGCAAGTATAGATTCTTCAGCTTCGTCTTCTTCCATACGCTCTTCTTCATTGTCATATCTTGCACATGATAGCATGTCAGCAATTGGATTTTCCTTTCCTACAATATGCTTTAATTCGGGGTTGAGAGATGTAATATATGCAATCCATCTTAACATAGCAATGTCAGGTGTAGAGTAGTTAGCAATCATGTACAAGAGTGGAAGACAATTAGTTTCTACCACTACAGAAGCACCTATAAAGTATTCACGATCACACTTTAATGCTGTTACAACTCCCCACAATTCTCTTTTTACTTGTGCATACCTTATTTGACGTTCATTGAGAACCTTTGCCCAAAACAAATTGCATACATGTTACCTTCAAGGTCTTCTTGGCCAACAGCCCATCCTATCCCAATGGGACTTGTATCCACAGTAAGGATGATAGATTGACCATTTGAATAATCGGCCCTTTTGAGAGTGGGGGCTGAAATTAACAACTTCTTTAGTTTGCGTATAGGGAGAGTATGCTCTTTCCCCCAAGAGAATCTTTGGCCTTTTCTGAATAATTGACAAAGATTTTCGGAGACATGAGCAAAATTGTCAAGATTGTGGGAGAGAAGGAAGGAGTCTCGCTTGAAGCTTTCTTGCTTGCACAATGGGGGAAGACACACAAGGGTGGAGGCTGAAAACAGTTTTCCTCTTCTTAGTTGTGTAAGCCAAAAGAACTCAAGTACAAAGAAATAGAAGAACCCTCTATATGGGTCTCAAAACCAAACTCAACTAACTAAGGTGGCATACTAACTGAGCCACGAACTAGAGTAGATAAGGATAGCTATCATGTAGCTATTATTCATGGGCGGTGTACCAACCGCATCTGCAACTGACACGTCGGTGACATAAATGCACAACGGTCACCCTGGCGTATCACGAGTGGAGCTCGATATCTCAACACTCCCCCTCGAGCTCAATCCCAATTCCTGCACACCAAGCAGGTCTCTGAACTTGCGCAGCTTCTCTGCGCCCAATGCCTTCATGAATATGTCAGCTACCTGATCCTCTGTGCTGACATAAACTAGATCAATAAGACCTAGTAAAACCCTCTCTCGCACATAGTGATAATGCACCTCAATGTGCTTTGTTCTAGCATGATAGACTGGGTTATTTGCCAAGTGTATACTACTCATGTTGTCACAATAAATGACAACCGGCCCATCTGTAGGCTGATGCATATCATAAAGTAGCTTATGCAACCAAGCTACCTCACATGCAGCCATTGCTGCGCCCCTGTACTCGGCCTCTGTGCTCGACAAGGCAACTGTAGGCTGTTTCTTGCTGCTCCAAGTGACTGCAGTACTCCCAAAAGAGAACACATATCCACTGGTAGATCGTCTATCAGAAATACTACCAGCCCAATCAGCATCAGTGTATCCATGCAACTGTATCTGAACCCCAATCTCATAAAATAGTCCATACTGCAATGTGGACTTCACATACCTGAGTATGCGTCTAGCCGCATCCAAATGCGGTTTCCTTGGAGCCTGCATAAACTGACTTACCAATCCAACAACATAGCTCAAATCTGGCCTGGTAATAGTCATATAAATCAAGCTTCCTACTATGCGTCTGTTCATAGTAGGGTCTTCTAGAAGCTCACCTGCATCTGTGCTCAGCTTCACATTCTGCTCCAAAGGAACTGAAATAGGCTTACAGCCTGTCATCCCATATTTGGACAGCATGTCCAATCCATATTGCCTCTGCAAGAGCTGTATCCCACTTGGTGATCTAATCACCTCAATGCCCAAGAAATAACGCAGCTCTCCCAAATCCTTCATCTCAAACTTATGCTTCAATAGCATTTTCACATGAAGGATATCTTCATCACTGTCACCTGTCATAATCAAATCATCAACATAAATGACAAGTAGCATAATACCTTTCTCTGTTTTTCTCACATAAAGTGAGAAATCTGCCTTGGAAATTTGAAAGCCAATAGTGACAAGATACTGTCCTATCTTGTCAGACCATGCTCTAGGTGCTTGCTTCAAGCCATACAAGGCTTTCTTCAACCTGCAAACAAGCTCAGGATGAACAGCATGCACATAACCTGGTGGCTGCTCCATATAGACCTCTTCTTGCAAATCACCATGCAAGAAGGCATTCTTTACATCCATCTGATATAAAGACCATCCCTTTGATGCAGCCATAGCAATGACCGCTCTTACGGTTGCCATCCTTGCAACCGGACTGAATGTTTCTTCATAGTCAATACCATATGTTTGTGCATACCCCTTGACTACTAATCTTGCCTTGTATCTGTTCACAGAACCATCTGCATTGTGCTTCACCTTATAAACCCACTTACAGCCAATTGCATTTTTACCTTTAGGCAAAGGTACCAATTCCCATGTAGCATTTGCTTCCAAGGCATCCATTTCTTCATCCATGGCTTTCTCCCATTTTTCTTTTCCCATGGCTTCCTCAAAAGAAGTGGGTTCTGGTTCCTGTATCACTTTAACCATATATGCATAGTGAATGGCTGTAAATCCATCATATTTCAGCCTATCCACAGGATACCTAACTCTGGTAGACCTGCGCAAAGTGGGTTCACTCCCAGGTGCTCTCAAAACATCCCTGGTCTTCCTTACTCCAGGTGTAACAATAGAAGGAATACCCAACTCATCATCAATGCTCTGTTCTGAGCCACTGGATTCACCATCCACATAAGAGTGACCTGCATTCACATCAAACATGGGCTGATCAACCTTCTCTTTTCCTTTTCGTGATACCTGCATACCACTATCTGCATTACTTTGAGAAGATTCTCCTGATCTCAATCTGCCTGTCCATGGCGAAGAATGTGAACCACTGCTAGAGGACGCTCCAGGTCCACTAATATTTTGTGACTGCTGCTGTGAATTCTGTGCAGCATTACCATTTTGTGCATCTACATCATCAATCACATTTACTGGTTTATACCAGCTACTCATCTCATCAAAAACAACATCTCTGCTCACTGTAAACTTACGAGTAGAAGGGTTATAGTATCTATACCCTTTTTGCTGCAAAGAGTAACCAATAAAGATGCACTTCTCAGCTTTTGGATCCAACTTGGATCTCAGCTCATCTGGCACATGTACATAGGCAATGCAACCAAAAATTTTCAAATGAGAAATATCTGGTTTCCTACCAGTATACCTCTCCTCTGGAGTCATTCCATGTATTGCTGCAGTGGGAGTCCTGTTCATTATGTAGACTGCTGTAGCAACTGCTTCAGCCCAATAAAAATCTGGCAAGTCTTTTTCATTGAGCATGGCACGAGATACCTCTCCAATATGCCTGTTTTTCCTTTCTGCAATTCCATTTTGTTGTGGGTTATAACTGCATGAATATTGCTGCTTTATGCCATGCTCCTGCAAGAACTTTGCAAACTCATTTGAGAGGTACTCTCCCCCTCCATCTGACCTCAGGCATTTTATTTGCAGACCTGTTTCTTTTTCAGCCATAGCTTTAAGGGTTTTGAAATGCCCAAAAACTTCACTTTTCTTTTTCATAAAATACACCCAAACTTTTCTGCTATAGTCATCAATAAAAGTGACAAAATAATGACAGCCTCCAAGAGATGCAGCTTTAGTAGTCCACACATCAGAGTGGATTAATTCCAATGGCTTCTCACTCTCTTGAACATGTCTAGGAAATGGTTTCCTTGCCTGTTTTCCAAACTGACAGGCTTCACATACCTTATGCATTTCTGCAACCTTGAATTTTGGCAATCTTGCAACAATATTTTGGGCCTGCATTGATTTAAGTCGCTGTACATTAACATGACCAATGCGTTTATGCCAGATATCAATATCTGCAACTACACCGGTCCCATGTGCAAACATTGCTGCACTCAATTCAGACATGTCTGCATCCAACGTAAACATTCTGCCCTTCTTCTTTCCTTTTGCTATCAAGCGACCTTTATTTTTCATATCCTCAACAAAGCATCCATGAGGATTAAATCTGACCTGCAAGCCCTGCTCAACCATTTGACCGACAGAAACCAGATTCTTGGTGATATTCGGGACATGAAATACATCGGACAGGTATTTCTTTTTCCCATCCTGCATAGACAAGGGAATTTTTCCAATCTGCACAATAGGATGTGCAGTATCATCACCAGTCTCCACAAATCCTGGTTTTTCCATTTTCCTTGCATCCTCCATCCATTCTGCATGACCTGTCATGTGGTTTGATGCACCTGAGTCAACATACCATACATCATTGCTTTCTTCTGCACTTGTCACAGAATTGTTCATGTGCTGCACCATGAACAAATGCTCATTTCTGTCATTACCCTGTCTGCTAGAAGATGCATAATTCCCTTGTTGCAGTTTTCCATTCATGATGTCATTCTGCTTTTTATAGCAGTCTTTAGCCATATGACCCATTTTACCACAGTAGTAGCATTCAACATTACTGTTTGCATTTTGACCTCTTTGCCATCCACCACGACCTCTTTGGCTCCCCCTGCCTCTAGAGTTACCACGTCCTCCTCCATAGGACTGGTTTTCTTGAGTTTGCTGCATATTCTGATTTCTACCACGGCCTCCAAATCGGCCTCCTCTACCTCTGCCTCTACCTCTTCCAGCATTTGAGTAGAAGACAGCTTCTTTTGAAGTTCCTCCTGAAGAAGATGCACCACCATTTCTCTGTTCCTCAGAAATTAGAAGAGCAATCAACTCCTCAAAATCAGGAAATCTTTCACGAACTGAAATGGATGTCCGAAACTGTGCATAATCCTTTCCTAGACCATTCAAGGTCACGGAAACTAAATCATCATCTTCCACTGGCGACCCAATGGAAGCAAGTGCATCTGCAATCTTCTTCACCTTCATGTGGTAGTCGTTGATGCTCATATTTTCTCTTTGCACATTATGCAACTCTTGCTTGAGCTGCATTTTCCTGGCTTGCGTATTTGTGCTATACATTTTTGACAAAGTATCCCATGCCTCCTTTGGCGTACTTGCATCCTGAATATGCACAATCATAGAGTCTGAAATACTGATAGACAGCCAGTACATAACTTTCCTAGCTCTCTCATGCCATGCTTTGAATGCCTGCATTTGTTGTTGATTGGGAACATCAGGAAGAACTGGTTCTTCTTCATTTCCTGCAACAAATTCCCAATATCCTTTTCCCATAAGGAAATTCGTCATTCTAAACTTCCATGCTTGGAAGTTGTTCTTGTCAAGCTTTTCAGTTACAATCTGTGAAAGAGAATCAGACGCCATTACAGAATCCTGCAAAAAATTCTGTCACTGTAGAGAACACAGCTTCAGCCTCACAAGGGCAAATCTGCAAAACTGACGAAAGTGGTATTTAACCACACAGTCACTTCCTAGTGACGATTTTGCATATACATGAACCAAGGATGATTATGTAACTCCCAATGTCTCTGCACACGAGCATACGATGCAATATCTGTGGTAACTTTTCACCGACCTGTAGAACAGTGGTCGCACAGCATAAAACAGGGCTTTTTCCTGAGTGCGTGCAGAAAACTTCCGCCTCCAAAACAGGCCCCGAAATGGCCTCAAATCAAAAAAACAGGGTCGCTAGGAGCTAAAGCTCTCTCCCGCAGCATATACTGCCCTCTTGCTTCACCGCGAAGGGCGTCTCAACCTGAGACAATGCACTCTTGCAATTTCCGGCTGTGCTACCTGCAGAGATCTGCTCCCAAAACAGAAAATGAAAGCAACACTGCTCCTCTTACCAGAACACCGCGAGCTTGGCTTGCTTTCTTGAGCTCCTTACCACGAACAAGGCTCTGATACCATGTCAAGATTGTGGGAGAGAAGGAAGGAGTCTCGCTTGAAGCTTTCTTGCTTGCACAATGGGGGAAGACACACAAGGGTGGAGGCTGAAAACAGTTTTCCTCTTCTTAGTTGTGTAAGCCAAAAGAACTCAAGTACAAAGAAATAGAAGAACCCTCTATATGGGTCTCAAAACCAAACTCAACTAACTAAGGTGGCATACTAACTGAGCCACGAACTAGAGTAGATAAGGATAGCTATCATGTAGCTATTATTCATGGGCGGTGTACCAACCGCATCTGCAACTGACACGTCGGTGACATAAATGCACAACGGTCACCCTGGCGTATCACGAGTGGAGCTCGATATCTCAACAAAAATGTGGTATCCATATGAGATAGGATACACATGTGCCAAGAAATCTTCTCACCTCTGAGATATTTGTGCATTTTTCTTGCATTCTGATGATGGCATTTATCTTCATTGTTGAAGGTTTACGTCTGTAGGGGCCACACAGATATTCTACTCCTAAAATTGACTTAGCTCCAGAAAGGGTAAGATGTACCTCTTCTAGCCTTGTCAAAATCTTGTCACAATCATGAATATGGTTAACTACAAATGTCCTACAGCCATCTTCGTCAAGCTCCTCATTCTTTTCATTGACTTCACATCCCTTGATAGGTACATCATCATCAAGAAATGAAAGAGTAAGTTGTGGAATAAAGTCCCTTAAGACTTTGTGCATGGCATTCATCATATGAGCTATGGAGTTTGTTGCACCTTGTGGTAGAGTGCACATGCGGACCAATCCAAGAGGTGTCTTCATTGTGGTAATGTCTCGACTTTCTAATGAAAGTTGAAATTGGTCATATCTTGAATATAGGTCACCCATAGAATAAATTGCTCTACCTACAAAAGCTTCAGTAAATTCGTCAACTATTGGACTCGAAATAACATTTCAGATTGTGACACGACTAACTGGATGTAGGTCTTGTATGAATCGTAAAGATTCATTTTTCTTGGGTATGGTAAACCATCGATTTGAGTAAGGTGCTGAAGAAGGTTCTAAAATCTTCATTTTGATCTTCTCATTTAGAAGTTCCAATATTTTGGGTAAATGTGCCCTTGGAACAAGAATAGGCTTGAGGTTCCAAGGCACATGTGGAACCATGAAAATGGCCATAGGAGCCACAATATTTGGATCTGCACAACCTATTTCACTTGGCTAAAATGCAATTTTGAATATGGCTGAAGATTTCAGCCCCAAATCAGCCCAAATATCTTCCGAAATTCACCTCTGATGATAGCACAAACTTCCCCTAACACGATGTCGGCGAGTTTGGTATCGAGTCCACCGCGGGGGTAAGATATAGTAGGGTGAAGGTAGATTCAAGGAGAGGAGTAGACAGAAGAGAAGGGGTTTGAAGAAATTGAAGACGTAGAAGAATACTCTAAAGAAGAATTAGAAAATGTAGAAGAATACTAACAGAGATGAAACCTGTCAGTTTATTCTTGCATTATGAGAAGATAAAACTCTAATAGAAAAAATGGGTATAAAATAATACCTTCCTCTATGCTGCTCAGATCGGCAATCTGATGCATCCATTGGCTCCGAAAGGGGGGTAAAATACCAGGACACGTGGCTAGAATTCAGCCAGATCACTCCTTCATCTCCCCCTCTGGAGTGCTATTCACTGCTTGAAAACAGCGATCGCGTGTTGCGCGATTTTGCAATCTCTCTTTTTACATAAAATCCTCTAAAATTAGATGAAAGCTACATGATTTCTTTTACATATTATCATAATCTAGAAGTTGTCTACAGTTTTATGGACTTTTACAAGATATAATATAAAAAATTGGCTAAAACTTGTCCAAAAATCTAATATTTTTGAACCATGGACACTAACACTAATGTTAAAATGGCATTGGCTCTCGAAATCTATAAGGAAGCCGCTCTCTAGAGTTTTTCACATGATGTGTGCATAGCGGCACGACACCGTGCTGGTTGAATTAGGAAAATTGCATTCATATGAAACCAATTTACTAACCCTTGTAATCTATGTATCTAGCCTTATTGGAAATCTCTATTGTACTTGGAGTTGGACATTGTCGTGGGAATAACCTCGTAAGACCTCTCCACAAAAATCATGGCCTCGAATTCTAATGTTTCCATTGGCATCAAAAAATGTGAGGACAAAGAAAAATATCATACTTGGGAAGCTCAAATGTAATTTCTACTCATGCATAAAAAATTGTGGATGGTAATTCGTGATAGTGCACTATCGCAAATGAATGAAGAATGGGTAGAAAATGATGAGCAAGCACTAGCTTTAATTGGTTTGCATCTTCCTCCAAGACTTATCCACCACATCAATACTAAAGGAATGGTAAAAAAAAGCATGGGAGGAATTAAATAAAATTTGCAATGCAAAATAAAAAAAATCAAGAGATGTATCTAAAGATGTATTTCTATAGTTTACATGATGAATATAAGGACTCACTTCTTGAGCATGTCTCAAAATTAAGGAGCTTAGCTAGTCAACTAGCCCATAGTTTCAAATGTACCAAACCAACAAGTACCAAATCTATCAAAGAGAACCAAAACAACCAAAAATTGTGAGAGTCTCTACCAAAGCTAGTTAGATAAAGATCTCTACTAATGGTTTCCATATAGCATTAGTACCGAGGATAAACCAAGATAAAGTGCATTGAGTGTATCCATTCAAACTCAAGCTCTTTTTTGAGCCATTGTATGTTTTCATTGACCATGAGGTGTTGCAACATTCATTGGCTTGCTTGTAGTTCAACTTCCACCTCCTTTATCTCTACATTATTACACAAATTTGCAACCAAAGCTCTAAGAGGGGCACTTCATACACTTTACTGCCATTCTTTACCACTACATTCTACCCCTTATACCTTAACAATTCATTTATCTTTTGTTGGATCCAAGCCTTCAACTCTGATAGCGTATTCAATGTACCCTTGGTCTTGCAAGGCATCCTCTCTACCAATGACTCCAAGCTAGCAATGTAATCATAAACAACCGCATACCCAAGCAGTCTTTGTGCAAATATTGCTCATTGACTATGTCAAGCAAGGATTGTTCTCAAGAGGGACACCAACATGGGAGGCACTATTCACCCTTCTCCATGTCTCAATCTTCCATTCCAGACCCCCTAGCTTGCTCTTACACATGTGCATTATACTTTCTCAAAACCTAGCCCATCCCACTTTGTGGTCTACAGGTCTTTTGCCATCGCATGGCATCACTCACACACGTAGTAATATGAAAACTTGGCAGTGATCTCACCACGAGATGAGGGTTCTTGATATACCTTATTCATGATCCTTGCCCATTGTGTTCATTTCCTGGTACAACTACTTCAAACTGGCAAGAGCTTTTGTAATAGCAAAACTGCTTATAGCTTGTCAAGTACTATACAATTCTTTTTCTTTTCATAGAATTATATGATTGCTCAATATTTCCTCTCGTAATCTTTCTTTTCATTACAAAAAAAAATCATTTCTCTTCTCCAAAAGTCACCACCTACCAAGACAATAATTGCCTTATCATCACCCCAAAACTAGGTAGTTAACGTACCACCTAAACATGGATATCCCCACTAATTAAGGAAGCTGATTTTGAATATCCAAACTAAATGTGCTGGGACATACAAAAGGTAATACATGTAGCCCCACTAAAGCTATAAATTTGGAGGCACAAGGAGCCAAGGAGTCAAATGAAATTCTAGTTTGCAAGTAGAAGGACATCCAAAAAAGAAAACAGCTATAAAAGCATCCATTGTGGATTTGGAAGCATCCTAATGGTCATCATAGAGGAGACCATAAATGATCCCAATGTAGTCTAGAAAACTATTTTAGAGATAGAGGAAGAAGCAGCAACATCATCATTATAGTAGGTGTCCTTCATAGTCAAAGAAGCATCACACCAAAAGGGAGAGTCTTTGAATCCTACACCTCTTGATGATACATATATGAAACTACAAAGAAAAGTGGATGAGGTAGCCAAAAAGTATGAATATATCCAAAAGAAACTTGTAGCACACTATGAATCTAGTTAGAAAACATCTAGACTCTCAAAAAAACAAAGTCAACCCATAGAAAGTGAAGTGAACCAACCCACAAGAATTTAAAAATGAATGGTCCAAACATAGAGCCAAAAGAAGTTGGAGGAAGAGGAAAAGAAGATGACTAAATATTCCCAAAGAATCGAGTTTAAAGTGATCTAGAAAGAGAAGTCCCAAAAGAACCAAGCAAGAGAGACTCCACCTATCATAAAGCAAGGGAAAGGAGAGTCTAGGACTTCCACCAATGAGGGATGAAAGAAAGATGCTACTAAGAAAAAGAATGGAATAGAGGTGTCTAATTCAACTCAAGAGGAGGTTGTGGGAAGAGCTAAAGTAGAGTCCCAAAAAGTAGACAAGGAGCAGCATGCTAAGTTTCTAGGATGAGGAGTTAGCAGCCATGGATTCTACCCATCAAACTCTGCTTGAGGTTGGATCTAGCAAAAGTCCATACAAAGGCAAAGACATAATGAGAAGGGACTCACCCAAGATTGTGGAGGGAAAGGGAAGAATTCCATAAAATTCTTACCACACCCACCATCTCAATCATAGAAATTGACCCTAACCACCATTGCACCTCCAATTGAACCATCCCTAAGTGAAGAGTAAAACAAAGAATAGTAGAGTCTAGACTTAAGAAATTGGAAACCAAATCATAGCTATGTTTAGGGGGATATCAAAAGAGGTGATAGTATAGGATCCAAAAGGTTAGATATCACTAAAGTTGAGTCTAAGTAAAGAGAATTATTAAGATTTGTCTGAGTAAAGAGAATTATTAAGATCTCAAGAGTTGAAGAATTCTCCTCCACATTACTTCTCCCAAATCTAGCACCAACCATCTCAAGAATTTGATAACATAATTAATTAAGGAGCTAGAGGAGCAAATAGACCAAAAGAGAAAGGAAAGAAAAGCAGTAGTAGCAACCTTGGAAAAGACAAAGAAAGCTTTTGAAGCATATAAAGGAAGGGATTCCTTGATATAACAAGAGCAAAGCAACAAAAATTATAAGGAGATCTAGGAGTAGTACAAGTTTGAGAAGGAGAACAAGATCTATTGGAAGAATAGTATGCTACTACCTTGAAGACAAAGGCTAACTTGGAAGCTAAGATAAATAATCAAACCAAAATGATGGAGAAAAGGAAAGATAAATAAGAGTTTGAGTAGGAGAATCAAAGAAGAAACCACATTGAGGAATAACTTGAAGAAGCCACACAAGTTTAAAACAAACTCAAGGAGAAAATGACCAACCTAACCAAGGAAAACCAATATTTAAGGCAAGTTAGAGAGCATAAATGATAGATCCTAAGCACTCTAACCAAATTGTAGGATGTAGAGGTTTGGAACAAGTCAACAAGCGCAAGATTGAACAAATGGATGAGCACACCTTTGAGATTTTCGATTGGGTTAGGAGCAATTGGCTATGATAGAAGTTTGGCTAATGAGAGAGTATCAGTGATAGAAAAATTGATGTATATTTAATAAAAAAGTTTTTCCCAAACCCTCATTGAGGTTACTGACCTAGACAAAGATAAAACAATGGAGAAAATCAAAAGGAAGCTCCATATTTCTAGAGAAGCCATCAAAGCCAACACAAGAGTAGTACCATTATTCGAGTACAAGTTTGCCAAAGGAGAATGCATAAAACAATTGAGGGATGAAAGGTGCTCTAAAGATGATATCAAGAAGATGGGACTGGTTGACTAAGAAGAACCATCATTGTCACCACCACTAACATTGCTGGCGGTGAGGACTATGATACATGAGAAGCATTGGAAGTAAGTCTAGGAAAATACTTGGCCATAACAAGTCAACAAAAATAGATCACTTCATTGGGCCACCCAAGGATTAACCTAAGGTAGAGAAGAAGGGAGAGAATTGAAGATATCAAAAGGAAATATTAGGAGTCATCACAACAAGTCCCTGAGTCCATAACACTTGAGTTCCTACAACTAGAAATTGGGAAATATATATCTTGACCTTGCGAACATGGGACTCTCATATAGAGCCTATAAATATCACTTTTAACCTTTCTCAAATTCTCTATATAATACTATCATTAGGAGTGGTTTACTAAATTATACTCAAAGCGAACAAGAATAGCATAAAGAGACTTTAGTACAACATGTGTTTATGCATAGAGAGTTGCATTTGGAACCTGGAACTTCAAATCTTCCATTGCATAGACCAAATTGTGAATATTTCATTCTCGAATTTGTTCTTTTCTTAAACTTGATATTACGTTTTATTATGATAAAATGTATTTTTATTTGTAGATTCTATCCTTGTAATCTTGAGGAATGGCAACCAATCAAGTTTGTTACTGATATTATTGATGTTATACATAGTTTGATTGGAGAATGAATATACAAAGGTAGGAGAAAAACATAGCTTGCAAAGAATGGATTTTTTTTACATGACCATTCTTATGTTATCCCTATGAAACATGGCCAATGGGGAGCAATATCTCTCCTTCCTTTGCCTAATTTTACAAGCCTTAAGTGATCTTTGTCAAGTCCAACCCACCAGTGAGAGCTACATATGCAAAATGTTTTTTGAGATGGAGAGAGTATCAAAACCTAATCTCTCAAATAATCTAAGCAATATTACTTTGGTTATACCTATTAATTTATTTTTTGATTTCTTTTCTAATGCTAAGATAAGAATATCAAAGACCATGTTGTCAGTCAAGAGATTGACATATAATCATGTCTTACAATTTATCAATGAGAGATGGATACTAGGATAGAAGGCAATATAATTTGTAAGATAGATTAGGACTGTGTTGCTTGTAAATACATGGTTGCTACTCAATATTTTATCCTTAGCTTTTATTATAGTAGATGCATTATGTTGGTGGCAATCTAGTTACTTTGGACCAAAATCTTAATGATTTTAGTAAATATTCTACAGGGGATCTTGATGTTTGATTCAATGAGGACATTATTAAACGATCCTAAAGGTTATGTTTGTACTAATTTTTTTAGTATATACCAAAGAGGAGAGAGAAAAATATCGTGTAAGGACATTGATCTCTTTACTTTCAACATAAATATAAGTTTGGATATTGTAGCAAATTTCTATTTGCTTTCTTCATGATTTACATACACTAGATCTTACAAGGCAATATACAAAAGCTATTTCTTTTTTCGATGACTTTTCTTAGGAGAAATATCACTCTTTTTAGGAGCCTTTTTTCCTTTCTTTGATACTTTGGTTGTCTTAGATGTTAAGGGCATGTCTTCACTTGCTGCAGTTGTGGCCATCTCTCCTTCCTTGTCTAGTTTCACATTCTTTGTGATCTACTTGTGTCCTTGGTTTTCTTATATGCAATTGATGATTATGTACTTGAAAATCCTTGCTCATATATACCAAACATTCTCGCTATTATAACAATCCTTGGAAAGCTATTACATATTTGAAAGAAAAAAGTATTAGTTTACTTGTCAAGGAGAGGAGTGGAGAGAGAAGATTACATAAGAGAGAGGAGTGTAGAAGAGAGAGAAAGAGAGTGACGAGGAGAGAGAAAGAATAGAAAAGGAGAGAGAAATACCGAAAGAGAAGAGAAGCCATAGAAGTTGTGAGCAAGGTGATGAGAAAAGAGATAGCAGTGTATTAATGTTTCAAAAAGATGTGAAAATTTATAGGTCTCTCCCTTTTATACCTATGTCAGTGTGACATGGTATTACTATTATTTCTACACTAAAAATCTCTTCTTCCTAGCTTCTTACAATCCATCCTATCCCAAAGGTCTTTGCCCTAAAAAACAAGCTTACAAAAGTTAGAAAGGATGGATAAAATAGAGTACCACTCTGTTTTCAGCTATACAAGTAGGAAAATGAATGAAAGATTGAATATATATGGACTGGAATAAAGAAAGGAAAGTAAGCCTTAGCTATATACATGATCAAGAGTACTTCAAAAGTGTTTGGAGCCTTGAAGTCTTCAAGAAATAGTCTCAAAATGAAGAGGATAGCTTGCTGTAAGAATAGACCCTATTGAACCAAACTTGTCATAACTTCTAGTAGAAGTATCCAAACGAAGCATGCCACATGTCAAAACGTAGCTCTTGAAGAGTACCTGGACTTATATAGGTGGCATTATTCTAAAAATTGGGTAGAATAAAAAATATTCTAAAATAATCCGTTGTTGCCAAGACCCTATTTGTACCATAATTGTTTCCATAGTAATTATGCTTTAGCACCACCAATGTGTCCCGTAAGGTAAACTCATCTAGTATAGAATCAGGCCTCTAAGAAGCCTCTTCCAGTGGCAAATCTCTCCATTTAATAAGATATTTAATGATAGAGTGAGAGCAAATCTTCTTCTCACATTGACCTATGATAGCCTCAAGGATATATTGGATAAGACCTTCTTCATCGATAGGTGGTATCTCATCAACTGTATCAATAGGAGCACCATAGAAAGGCTTGAGCTAACTAGTATGGAATACATTATGAATCTTAGTGGAAGAGGGTAGTTCCAATCTATATGCCAAGTCTCCAATGCACTTCAGGATCCTATAGGGTCCATAAAATGTGTGAGCAAGCTTGTTACTAGATCCATCCTTCAAGGTAGAATAATGAGACTTGGGTTTTTTAAGCAAAACTAATTCTTCTTCTTGGAACTCTAAGGGTCGCCTCTTCTCATCTGCATACATCTTCATCTGATCTTAGGCTTTCCTAAGATTCATCTTATACTGTTGAAGAAGGGATTGCATCCTTTCAAATTCTTCTTTCCCATGAGGATTGATTTTCTAATTGAAAATCAATGTGGGTGAGGGAACCTTATAACCATACATAGCCTCAAAGGGTGAAACTCCAATGCTAGCATGAGTGCAGTTATTGTAGGAAAACTTAACCAAATGCAGCCAAGAATCCCATGAATTCTGCACATCATGATAGAAATGGTGAAGATAAGTCTTGTTAACCCCAAATCGAGATGGCCCCAAGTCGAGATGGCGGAAAAAGGAAGAAAAAAAGCAGATAAAACATGGAAAAAGAGCAAAGACATGCAGCCGACCTTCAAAACCAAGCCAGGGCAAAAAAGCGCAATTTTAAATGAAGGGCGCCTCAAAAAACTCAAAAAACTCTTGTAAAAGAGCGCCAGGCTCCCTCCTGTGCCAATTGTAAAATACTAGATGGGTGTAGGCTAGAGGCATAAGGCTAGAAGAGGGACATGGAAAAAAAGACCTTGCCACAAGGGCCGGTCATGTAAAAAAGGGATGGGTGCCCATGGGATTTTAGGGTTTGTATACATAAAGTTCAAAAAGTGAATGAGAGCTCATTCTTTTGGTGTGTGGCAACAAGAGTCCTCTTCTTCTCTCCTTCTCATCTTCTTGCTTGTGTGTGCTCTTGAGAGAGGGAGTGTGAGAGTATGAGGGAGTGAGTGTGTGAGAGTGAGGCATCAAGAGGGTGAAGCTCTTCACCATCTCCTCTTCTCTTCTTCTCTTCTCTTCTCTCTTCTTGCACACGCGGCTATGGAGGATAGAGCTTAGAGGTGGAGGAGGCTTGAGGATGCTTGAGCTTGCATCTAGGATGGTGGAGCTACCGGTGTGTGTGAGAGAGGAGGCAACTCATATCGGCATCAAGGTAAGCTCACTACACTCATAGGATCGACGACGCGTTGGCTAGGTGAGAGATAGCCATTAGAGCTCACTTGGAACGCTTGAAACAATAAGCGGTCTGTGGGTCTTGGCGGTTGAGGGAAAGCTCCCACATTTTTCTTCCGTTGCCAGGACCTACGGATTCAAGCCTTGAGCGCTTGTGCGCTTCGAGTCAAGCATCGAAGTAAGGGCTTTCCCTGAACCGGTGCTTTGAGATAGATAGGAAGTGAGGGGGTTGAAGATGGTATTCGATCTCCTTGGCAAGTAGGTTTTTTTTTTTTTGGAGATTTATGTTGTGAGATGGAGTAGTGTAGGTAGTTACTTTGTGAATTGGATGCATTAGAGTAGGAGAAAACAAAGAAAAACAAAGAGACTAAGCATTAAGGTTTACTGTTGCAAAACAGGGTAAAACAAGGCAAAAATTGTGCAAAAAAATGGTAAAAAGCTCGCTTGTGATACCTAAGGGCGGCAAGTGAGTGATTGGGGGCATCAACACCCTACCCGCGAAGGGGCATAAGAGCAAAGGAGCCAAGGGAGAGCTCCTTTGTGACCATTTCAGTGTGAGAGAGAGAGAGAGAGGGAGAGAGAGAGCCATCGCACGATTCGCTCCAATCTCGACATCAATAAGCCTACTGCTCTATTCAGGTATATGAATCCCTCCCCCTATCCCCCTAGATAGGATCTGGAGGTTTCTGCTTGCTACAATTGGGTAAATCGCACGAATCGAGCAAGATCAACATCTCATTGTCGTCATCCCGCCGTGTTCGGCCTGTCTGAGTGGCCGCTTCTGGGCCGAGTCCCAGAATCGGCCCTCGACCACATGTCAAATTCGGCCCTCGGTCCAAGTGCCTTGGCCCATCCAAGTGACCTCGTCCGAATTGACCATTCGGCCCGTCTGAGTCTACCCTGTCCGAGTCATGAATTGACCATTCAGCCTGTCTGAGTCTACCCTCTGTGCCTCCCCCAAGTAGGTTGGAGAGAAAACACGCGCTGTGAGACAGGCCCCCCAAATTAGACCTTAGCATGGTAATGGCTCTACATGAACATGGATTCTCATTGGCAAAAGAGCAACCAAAAGCCCATACCCGAACCGAGAGAGACAGAGACCCTAGAACCTCAATGGGCCAATCTAGCCAACAAGGGCAAGGAGGCCACACTGCAAAAACACATACGTGTTGCATTCGGACTACATCTAGTCAAGGCGGAAGGCAACAACATCAGGCTACGATAGCGAGAATGACTAGATATGACAGTCCTGACAATAGATGCTCCTTGAATAGCCGTGCACTGACGAGCCAAGACATCAGTGGAGAATCCACATCTGGTCGTGCAGTTGGGGACTCAAGGGCATTTGTCAGAAGGCTTAAATTTACAAGCTAAGACCTGGAAGATGAAGACATAGTACCACCTGCTTATCTTAGGGTCAAACTCACCGCGAAAAGAGAGCATACTATTGATGCTCTGATTGATGAAGGAGCAGATTTTAATGTCTTGACCTATGAGGCATGGACCCTACTAGGCCAACCAGAGCTGACACTGATTAATGCAACTCTTAGCCCTTATGGGGGACCTCCACAAGCACTCATAGGGAAGTGCAATATCCTTGCA
The DNA here is from genome assembly GCF_053477565.2 of Lygodium microphyllum. Taxonomy (NCBI): domain Eukaryota; kingdom Viridiplantae; phylum Streptophyta; class Polypodiopsida; order Schizaeales; family Lygodiaceae; genus Lygodium; species Lygodium microphyllum. Next base: position 72,630,949 of record NC_141136.1, read on the forward strand.
ACAATTGAAACTGAAAGCTTGCCTATCCTATTTCATGTTCCTCCAAATAGTGCTAAATATGGTAAGGAAACCCTTCTGGGAAGACCCTTCAAAAGGGCGACCAAATGTGAGGCTAACTATGTAGCACAGAGGATATACCTGACACTACCGGGTGTGAGGATAGTCACAACCTTTAGCAAGGGTGACCTCATCAAACCTCGAGGGAAGGGCAAGGAGCATTCTGACATACCAAGCAAGCCTAGTAATGAGAGCAAGGAGTTTTTGGAAGAGTTGATACAAGCGCAGGTTGAATGGAGAGAACCAGTGAGTGAGGCCATGCTAGAAACAAAAAGGTTAGGAGACAAGGCCAAGGATAGGGTTGGGACTTACAAATATCATAGAAGACCAAAAGAAGCCCAAGTCTTATAGAGGAAGGCATCGATGGAGAGCTAGCACAATGCCACGATGGATATCCAAGGCGTTGGTTCGTGCTCAAGGATATTATGCAGGCAACCAATGGATTTGGGTACCAAACCCCCTGCTAAACCACCTCTGTCAGAAGCCCAAATTATGTCAAAAGCAAAGAGGCATAAGAGAAAACCTAAACGAAAATCCAAGTCTCGAACCAAAATTATTGGAGTGATTGAGCCCCTCACAATTGAAATCAAGAACCAAACATGACCTATCAAAAATTAGATCCTCAGCCTAGCATGCTTAGCAAGTAGATATTAGAGGTAACTATCAAGCGTGCACAAGGTCCACTAGTGCCCAAGGAGCCTTTGACTTCCCAAGAGGATAATGAGCACCATAGGCACAACATTGCTCATGATAAGGCTAATTTCTCAACAAAGCTAATGACAAAATCATCTAACAATCACGAGTAAATTCTCCAGTCAGTGCCAAGCCCACATAGGGGTCCCAAATCTCCTACATCCTCTTCACCTAAATGGACACGGGAAGCACGGCAGCAGTAGCCTCATGCCATTGCTCAACCTGCACAAGTGAATGCGTAAAGGGCAACAAAAGACACGACCACTTCTTATCTGCCTAGAGACCTAACATAGCAATCCACCGAGAGTAGCTAGCCCACTGGGCTAGCCACTACTACTTCCAATCAGGGATCACAACAGTCACAACCCTTGGCAGTGACAATGCCCCTTGCGGAATGTGCCCTTAGCCATTTACTTGTGAAGGAGGTGTCGCAAGCAACTTCCCTGACAACTCCAGCACTTCCAAAGTGCCTAAAGCCTAGGCTAGAGGAGTTAAACATGTGGGAATCGGCGGAAGAGCTAGACTCTCCCACAAGGGAGACAGTTGTACCCTCACAACCTGGTGAGGCTAATCAACAGGCCACGGCTATGTCCGATGAGAACACACTAGAGGAAGGAAATGCTGAAGCCCAACCAAGCACATCGACGGTTGACCTAATCCAGGGTCCTGAGTCATTGAGAGATGCACCTTCACTGATCAAGAAAAAGAGGAGAAAACAACGAAAACAACAACAATTGCAGGTGGTTGTGGACCCCAAGAACATTGAGACGAAGAGCCCTGGAGAGCCGTGCCTACAACCAATTAAAATTCCGAACTATTCATAATATAGAAGGATTAGTGGCCAAGGAAGAGGCGGCCAGGAGAGTCGTGGAAAGTTGCAACTTCAAGAAGTACCTAGAAAGATTCGCATAAGAACCTGACCACATGAGCTATGTGGAATTTCTCAGGTCCTACGACCCCAGCCTTGGTGGAGAAGGCACTAGGACTAGAACCAAAAGTGGAAAAGAAGCAGAAGAGGGATGTGTACACCATGCTGGGGATGAGAAAGGAGGACGTGCTGACAAATGACGGCATTAGCATCCAAGACATCCCCGATGCAAAGACCAAGTTGCAGGCGAAACTCATACATGCGCTCTTTTCCAGCCAGTGCTACAACGCGTTGATGCACCGGATCAGTGTGCCAATACTGGAGAATGTGGGGACCCATACCCTGCATGAAGTCGACTGGAACGGCTACGTGCGTAAAACCATCGACTTGGCAGCTAGAGTGCTAGCCTTAGGAAGCATGCCCGTAGGAGGAGAATCCCCAGCGTCTAAGGCCGCAGAAAGAAAGAAGGCCTCCTCCAAAGCCTCGTTCAGTGCATACGGGAGCATCTTAATGGCACTCATCCAGGAGGCTGTGAAAGAGATGCAGGAGGCAGAAGAGGGGGAGGGGGAAACACCTGACAAGTCACCCCCTCACCAACACCAGGAGAGGTCGAGTGATAGGACTGAGACTGAGGAAGAAGGGGAAGAATAGAAAAGCAAAAAGTAGGTCAAGGAGACCAAGAAAATGGCAGCGCAAAAGAAAAAGAAACAGGATGAAGGCTGCAGGAAGGAGAAGGAAGACTTGGAGAAAGTGAAAAGACAATCCCTCAGGGAGGCCGAGGAGAGAGAAAGGAAGAGGAAGCAGGAAGAAGAAGAAACAACAGAGCAAGTCAGGCGGGCTAAAAAGGCGTCAAAGCAAGAGGCTAAAAGGAGAAGGAGAGAAGAGCAGGAGGAAAAAGAGAAACTAGAGGAAGAATACAAAAAGGCCAAAAAGGAAAGGAAAAGAAGAGTCGCGGAGAAGAAAGAGGAGTTAAGAAGAAAGGAAGAGGAGGACTTGGCTAAGGCTACACGCCGATCCATCGAGCAGCAATGCAGGGCGGATGATCCAGAAGCCTGGAACCAGCCGAGGGAAGAAGGGCCTAGCTCCAGCACGCAGGCACTAGAACCCGTGCCACCCGTAGTTCCGGAAGGAAAAGGCAAAGCACCCCTCCATCCTATCCCCACCCTCATGGCACCCCTCACTGAACCCACTACGCTCACTCCTAGCATCCCCACCAGCTTGGAAGTGTCCAACCTGGTGGCCTGGATGCAATACTTCATCAGTAAAGAAATGGCCCAAGGGAAGAGCACGGAAACCATGACCACGGGGCCAAAAAGGCCAATTGCAGATGCAGAATCGAGGCAGGACCAGAACCGCCTACGTATGGAGGCCTCAACCACCCCCACCCAACGCAACAATGACGCCACCAGCCAGTTATGACGAACACTTCGCTGAGCTGCTCTCCCAATTGGAGAGGGCGAAGGAGGAAAAAAGAATGGTGGGGTGGCTGAGTTGGTGATAGAGAAAGAGTCAGTGGCGGCCTTCCAACTGGAGAAAACCCGCATCATCGCCATTTAGCAATGCCAAATATTTGAACTCAAGCAAGAATTGAAAGCAAAATAGGACAGGGAAGAAAGCTACAAATAGCGGCTTAAGGACGAGAATCAAGAACTTGTGCAAATGCAGCGTGAATACAAGCTCTTCCTGATGCAATATAAGGAACTCGAGGCAAAAACTGCCACCATTGAGCAAATGATGGAGGAACTGAACGCCAAAGAAGAGGAGAGAAGACAAGAGAGGGAGCAACAATGAAAAGAGATCGAGAGTCCATGACCGATCAACTACACCTCGGGAGGAAAGAGCAAGACAACATGAGCAAAGAACTCAGAGCCTAGGAGCAGAAGCTCGTAACCCTAGCACAAAAGCAGGGGGAGAGCATGGAAGGAATGAGCAAAAGGGCCGAGGAATGGGCCATGAAAAATGAGAAACAGGTGAAGGCACTGGCACGACACCTCACCTTGGTGGAGAAAGAAAAAATCTTGGCAGAAAGCAAAGCGGCCGCCGCCCAGATAGCCTTCACTGCCCAGCAACAGGCCTTCCTCAACCCACTACTGGACACAATCCAATCGGAGGGAAAGGACCCATTGGAGGTGGTGCAGAAGAAACTGAGCATCGCATGCAGAGCCCTGCATGCGGGGCTGCAGATGACACCCCAACCTGCGGAGGTTAGGCTGGGCTTAGAAGAACAACAAAAGTACCTGCTATTGGCCGGCCTAACCCCCCAGGAGGTAGATGCACTCAGCTTTGAGGAAGGGGTGCAGCTAGACGACCGGCAGGAGGAGGACACTGACATTGAATTCCTCATAAGAAGAACCAGCGAAGAAATAATCCCACAACCCCCCTCACTGCACAATCAGGAATAGCAACAACTTGACCCGCCCCTGGACAGACAAGCCACACTCAAGGAGCGACAGAAAAAATTGGTGGAAGAAGCTAGAAGGCAGTTGCAGGCCAAGCCAGTCGTGCGGCCATCCACATCCCTCCCACCATGCCCCGATGACCTCCCAACACGATTCCACGCGGAGCTGGTGATCTGGAAACTGTAGGAAATCGAAAATGACCCTTTTTCTTTCAGTTTCCTTATGCCTAACAGCCTGAGAAGGGTCCTGCTGGTCAAAGTAATGGAGGAGGTGATCGCGGCTGGCAGCTGACTAGGCCAAAAATGGCTGGACGACAGGGCAAAGACCCCCACTCTGTGGGGCATGGAGGAAGCAGAGTTTTGGCAAGACAGAGTGTTCGAGGTGCCACACACTATAAGGGGCTACAACTGCCAACCTCTCTGGAGAAGGCGAATATGCGATATTAACATGCTCACCTGGATGGCATTTTGAAACACCCTACCCTAGGAGAGAAACAACCCCACATTCATGGCGTATCCTCGTAGGGTAGGCGTGGATTTTGTCGCCATCCTCCATGGACAGCATGACTTCCCCATCATCTACAATTCCAACGCCACCTCCTTCAAGAATGCCCTCCTTTTTTATTTAGGAAGCCTAACCGACTCCATGATGCGCTTTCTCGCAGAATTCTCCTCCTGTCCAGATCCCGCTTTTATAACTACATGTAATTACCTTAGGCTTCTTAAGCTATTACTTAAGCAAGATCCGGCACCGCAGGAGAATGGCTTGCCCCCCCTCTTTTTTGATCCCAGTGCTATTGACAGTTGCACTATGGCACGCTTAATGATGAGAGCTAGCCTACTCCCCTCCTTTTGCCTAGCTCTCCTAGAGGACATGAGTGACAGTCAATTTACTAGGTGTAATCACCCCTTCCTCTCCACCACCTCTCTTCACGTCCGCATGAACTTGAAAGGGTACATGCAAAGCCACCAATTTTGTGCAAATCCATCCGCCCTCGTTTCCCCCCTCATTTAGATGAAGAGGATTAGACCTGGCTGTCATTCATTCCACTACAAAAAAAAAAAAACTGATTGGTCAACATCACCCACTTGTAGAAGCACTTACCACCACATAAAGCATGATCACTGCACCTAGGGGTTCTTAAGTTAGGCGTGTATGGTGGCTTCAGTCAGTCGGCTCCACTTCCAACCCCTTAGCCCTTTTTACTCCCTCGCTTCACTCTTAGGGCACATCAAAGGCAGGACACACCTAGGGAGGTAACACTCACCTATGGTTAGACTTGTCACCCTAAGCCACTAGCATTGCACCCCCCTTGGCACAAATGGGGTCCTCAAGTGTGGGACATTGCCCAGGCTCACCTACCTCCCCATTCCACTAGCACGAGCACAATGCACTAACACGCTGAGATAAACACTCCCCTTAGGAACAGCACCGCACCTTCTTCTTCCAAACATCAGAGAGTAACAAACCACCGACTTCGGAGGCCCCGTCAACCACGCAATGCCCGTTTGGCTCCTCCGACAAATAATGTCATAGCTCCTACAAGCACCTAAGTCTCCAAGTGGCCCTCACCATTGCACCACTGGGCCAATCGCCTGCCAACCTACAACACAAAAGTGGCTGGGGATTGGCACCTATCTAAGAGGGGGTAATGGTAACCCCAAATCGAGATGGCCCCAAGTCGAGATGGCAGAAAAAGGAAGAAAAAAACCAGATAAAACATGGAAAAGAGCAAAGACACGCAGGCGACCTCCAAAACCAAGCCAGGGCAAAAAAGTGCAATTTTAAATGAAGGGCACCTCAAAAAACTCGAAAAACTCTTGTAAAAGAGCGCCAAGCTCCCTCCTGTGCCAATTGTAAAATACTAGACGGGTGAAGGCTAGAGGCATAAGGCTAGAAGAGGGACATGGAAAAAAAGACCTTGCCACAAGGGCCGGTCATGTAAAAAAGGGATGGGTGCCCATCTTGCTTGTGTGTGCTCTTGAGAGAGGGAGTGTGAGAGTGTGAGGGAGTGTCTCTAGCCACTTGTTTACCCTTTCTATATATCCATCAATTTGTGGATGATAGGTTATAGAAGGAGCCAATATAGTGCCCATGAATGTGAAAACAGCCTGCCAAAAGTTGCTCATGAACTTTGAATCTCTGTCATGAACAATCACCTGCGGTAATCCATATAATCTAAAAATCTTCTCCATAAATTGACTAGCCACTTGTGAAGCAGTAAACTAGGTCTTGGTTGGAATGAAATGGGCTACCTTGGTGAGTCTATTCACTACCATATATATTCTATTCCATCCCTTTTTTGTAGTAAGCAAGCCAGTAATGAAGTTTATGGTAATGTGAGTCCATTTGCCTGTAGGAATAGGTAATGGCTGCAACAAACCACCTGTCTTATGGGTGTTGTCCTTATTCTATTAACAAGGCATGTACTTCATGACAAAAACTTTGATATCTTTCCAGAGTCCTTTCCAATAAAAGCTTTTACTTATCTTATCATAGGTTTTAAAAACTCCAAGGTGTTCAGCTAAAGGTGAAGAATGCAACTCCTCTATAATTTTATGTGTAAAAGAAGAAGTAGAGGGAATAACAATCTTCCCATTTAACTAGATTAGGCCATTTTTAAGTTTATAATGTGAGTTATCCTTCATGAGACCTTGCTATAATTTTTGAAAAACATGGCTGAGCTCTTCATCCAAAAGATAGGCATTTTATAATTCTTCAATCTAGTCACTATGTAGCTCAGTCATAGCTAAAACTCTAGATGCCCACATATGAGAAAGAGAATCGGCCACTACATTGTCTTTGCTCCTCATATAAATGATGTAAAAATCATATTTTTACAGTGTAGCTACCCACCTACGCTACCTTAGGAGTAAGATTGGATTGTGTGACGAAATACTTTAGAACCATGTGATCACTTTGAACTCTAAATTGGATGCCATACAAATAATGGTGCCATTTCTTTATTGCATGTAAGATAGCCAACATCTCTTAGTCATAGACATTGATAGTTGTTTCCTTATATGTAAGCTTGTGACTTTCAAAGGAAATCACTCCATGCTCTTGTAGCAAAATAAACCCTATGTCTTGGTCTACTAGCAACACACTATATGGTAAACTCCTTCGAAAAATCAGAGCATACTAGAATAGGAGTAAAAGAAGTAGGAAGTTCCTATAACTAATTGAAGCTACTATCTGCAAGTGCATCCCAAAAGAAAGCTTCCTTCTTCAACCAATCAGTCAAAGGAGCTGCAATAGCCACATAATGCTTAATGAATCGGTGATAAAATGAGAACAGACCAAGAAACCCTCTAAGTGAAGTAGGGGTAGTAGGTGTTGGCCAATCTTTAACACACTACACCTTCATGGAGTCAGTCTGGATCCCTTTTTCACTGAAAATATGTCCCAAGTACTCCATCTCAGTCTACATGAAAGAGCATTTCTTCTCCTTAGCAAAGAGTCTATGATGCCTCAATATATCAAAAACCTTCCTCATGTGTGATAAATGGTCCTGAAGAGTCTTACTGTAAATCAAAATGTCACCAAAGAATACCAAGACAAATTGAAAGAGGAAAGATTGCAAAATATTACTCATTAGACTCTAGAAGGTAGCTAGAGCATTAGTAAGCCCAATGGAATCACTATAGTCCTCACAATCAATCCTAAAGGAAATCTTGATTTCATCACCCTCTCACATACGGATCTGATGATACCCTGACCTCAAGTTAATATTAGTAAATAATCTAGTCTCCCTTGATCTCATGAAGTAAATCATCAATTCTGGATATTGGATACATGTTTTTCACTGTGATCTTGTTTAGATCCATGTAATCAATACACATCCTGAAAGATCCATCTTTCTTCTTCCACTAAGAAGACCGAAGATGGATAAGGTGAAGAACTAGGCTCAATAAATCCCATTTCAAGAAACTCCCTGATTTTCTTGGCTACTTCTTCACACTCACACTTGGACAATCAATAGGGTGGCTTATTAATTGGCTTTGAGTTGGAATCCAAATCAATTGGGTGATCTACTACTCTCTTAGGAGGCAATGAAGTAGGTACTTCAAATAAATCCCTATATCCCTCAAGAAGAGCTTGCAAAGCTGGATGATTTGTTGAATTTTTGGACTGATCTTTAGCCTCTTTTTTTAGGTGCAAAACAAAAATCTGTGAGTGCCTCTTGTACTCCTTGAGTTTTTGAATGGTTATAAGCTAAAAATTCATTTTACTAGAGATTCCCTGTAAATGGATGAGCTATCCATCAAAGATAAACTCCATATACAACTGTGAAGACTCATAGTAAATTTTCCCAATGTCATTAGCCAATCACACTCCAGTACAACATCTATGGGCCCCATTTCCAAAGCTATCAGGTTTACTTTTGCTTCATAATTTTTAGCTAGATACTATAAAGAAACCTATGGGTATATTTGAGTGTTGGTTTCTCCTTCACCATTGGCTATTTGAACTCTTATGGACTGCTGTAAATTAGTGGGAAGACAATTCAATTGATCTACAATGGACTTATTCACAAAATTGTGTGTACTACCACTAATTATCAGGATAAACACACCCTTCCCATGAATATTACCCTTCATATGAAGTGTATTATGGCTCTTAGAACCTGTCCAAGCAGCCATGGAAATGGAACAATAAGTGGCAACAAGTGGCTCATCATGAGTTCCTCCCAGATCAAAAGGAACACTACCGCCCGGATCAAAAGGAAAAGTATTAGTAGGATCATAAAAGTGTTATTGCCCAACTTCCTCCTCAACATCCTCATTTTTAGCGGTAGTTAAAGATGCATTGACCTCATTAGTGTTATCCTATGAATTGTTAGAGACTTGACATACTATGGATCTTGGCTTTTACATTTTTGTATACACACTTTGTTGCATGATCAATTGTATATTTTTCTCCACATTTGAAGCATAATCCCTTGACCTTCCTTTCTTTGTAGAGGTCCACAGGAATAGACTTTGGATTCATATTGGCTAAAGTAGATTTAAACTTATTGTCCCCTTATTTAAGATCAACTCTTGGAATGTTAGCTATCCTAAAATTGTTTTTAGGTCTTGAAGCATTGAATGATAGGTAAGTTGGCACTCTTAAGATCCCACTTGGTGCATGATTGGTACCATAAACATTGTCGACTTTCCTTGCTTTAAAATAGTCATTTGCTATCCATAACAAGGTTGAAATAAAGACTGCCTTCTATACTTTCTTTCATAATGTTTCACGAGCTCAATAGCCTTGAATTTTGCACCATAACATCAGATAAAGAAGGTTCTAAACCATACATATACTTGTGGAGTTAAGATTTATCACTAATGCTCTCTACATACATGGTAAGGTTGAGGAATTGATTTGTATAATCTCGTACACTTAGGCCTCTTTGCTCTAATACATACCATCTCCATGCTAATTTCTCTTTTTCAAGAGGTGAGACAAAGACTTCAGCCATAATTGTATTGAATACATCCCAATTCTCTACAAGTATGTTCCCTTTCTTGATATATCTCCACCAAGTATGCGCAAATTCTTCTAAATCTAAATATGAAAAATGAATATTCATATCATTAGTTCTAGGGAATATATCAAAATAGGATTCCAATTTTGAAATCCATTCATGTAGATCGGATAGTGAAAATGACTACCCATTGTACTTTGCAAAAATGATCTTATCCTTCAACTCCCTCTCATGAAAGGGTTGCTATCCCAAAATAACCGCTCATGGTTAGTAGGCATTGAACCTCCAAAATAAGATGGTACTCTTTCAATAGGTGGCTAAGAACCAATGTGAAACCTTCTCGATGGTAAAGAACCTCTAGAAGGTTGGGAATTTAGCTCATAAGCTTGGGAGTTAGCACCATTCAAATTGCCCAAGTAGTCATCATGCCTTTGTGAAGTCTCACCTACTCCATATTGATAATTGGGAATATACCTTTGTCCAATGATACCATGACCTTGACCATTTTGGTTAGGTGGGTGAAATGGAATTGAAGGATCACTATTTGAAAGAGATTTCTTCTTAGCTTTCTTAGTTCCCATTTGCATTTGCATCCATTGGGAGATTTGAGCCATTATTTGAGCAGTGGATTCTACTCATTTGTCAATTGAAGCCTTTGTTTGGTTAGTGAAATCTACCAACTTCTTAATGAAATACTTCATTTGATTATTAGACAATACCATCTATTCCACTCTAGATAATAGCTCCATATGCCTTTGAGTATGTCTATTCTCATGTTCACACATGGTATTATTGAGTGTACTAATTTCTCCTTGCATTTGAAGCTTTTTAGGGCTCCCTTGAGGTGTATCTTCCAGCATAGAATCTCTAATTTTTTGAGCATACTCATCCTGGGCCTTACTCTTTACCTTATGATCTACCATATTAGTGTAGTCCTACAATACCCATTATCATAAAATTGGCTATAGCTTGAGCTAGGAAACTCCAATTCCAAAACTTTTTGATTCAGTCGGAGCCAACAGTGCCCTCTTCAAGATGAGCTATAGCATGTCATAACAAGTTTAGAACCAAAAATTCTGCAATTCAATCTCTGAGGCTGAACTCTCCAAGCATGCACCCTGTTTAAACCTATAAGTATCATGTTTCCACCTATGAGAGAAAAATGGTAGTGTATAATGGCTATCAAATCCTATAGGAAGCTAGATAGAACATGTGCTCAGGCACCCTGTAGTACATGTACATGCACTTTAGTGATGAAGATGGTACCTCTAATAACCTATATATACCCTACAGTGTCCTATAAATCCCCTATTTCACCTTGTTTTAATTTTCAAAGTACTTGAGTCTTTGAAAGTGCTTTAATCTTCAATTCTCCACTCACAATATTTGTGTGAGGGATAAAATAGCATGACAGGCTCCCTACACGAGCTTTGAATCATGATAAGTTGGGCAAAGTTTCCATTGGGTTGGTTGCTTGCATCCTTTTGGGATCTTTAATAGTGAGAGAGGGTCACCTCTCTATTGTCCTTCAAGAATCTTTACTAAAATGAAACCCAGGGTTGAAATGATAAAGAATCATCAAGAAATTCAAGAGAAATTGAAGCTTGAGCTGAAGCTTTCATGTTTGTCCATGGACTGCACTGTTAGGGTTTGGAGAAGAAGAAAAAGGTCAAAATAGTATGAAAGAATGCTCCAATCTAAAGTATACAAGCTCTAATGACTAGCAATGATCACCATAATTATCCCTAGCCAAAAAAGAAGTGGGTATGAGCTATTTAGGAGCTCCAAAAATCAGCACAAATTTTAGACTATAGTCTACACCACGTGGCATCATCTCTGTTGATCAAAATGGTATGCAACCCTATAGAGTTTGATCATCATTGGAAGCTTCCTATACCTTCCATTCTTGAAGAGAAGCAAGATTCATGGAGAAAAATGAGGGAAGGTCTGAAAGTTCCATGGAGATCTTAGACATAAAGAGGAAGAAGCTCTTTCCTAAAAAGTAACCATAGTTTATTTCTTTTCCAAGCTTGATTAACTCCTATTTGACCATGTTACCTTCACAATTGCATGAAATTTTGATAACGAATTGCTATTTTGTCCTTCCATTGCCATATATGCCCCAAAGTTCTCCAGATTTAGTGTTCTTTCAACTATAGATATCACTTGTCAAGAAGAGGACTAGAGAGAGAGAAAGAGGAGAGAGAAGACTACATAAGAGAGAGGAGTGCAGAAGAGAGAGAGTGTGTGATGAGGAGAAAGAAAGACTAGAAAAGGAGAGAGAAAGACTGAAAGAGAAGAGAAGCCATAGAAGTTGTGAGCAAGGTGATGAGAAAAGAGACAGTAGTGTATTAATGTTTCAAAAAGATGTGAAAATTTACAAGTCTCTCCCTTTTATACCTATGTCAGTGTGACATGGTATTACTATGATTTCTACACTAAACATCTCTTCTTCTTGGCTTCTTACATTACTATTATTTTGCAATGCATTATTTTTTGGGTGAAACTCTATCTTAAAGTTAAGCATCTTTCACATTACACAAAGCAAAATTATACAACTTTTTAATCGTAATTTATGGAATCAACTATCTTGACATATTTTGATTAAAATCTTACCATAACTTTTATATACTCCATTTGTGCAAGTAAATTAGAAGGCATAGGAGACATTTTTTGTAGCACTTCAATCAATCTTCTTACACCTCTATATCAAAAAATAAAAAAATTAGAGTACTTATTACAAATAAAATTTTAAATGATCAAGGAGACCTTTGATTATTTAACTTATGTCTTAACATTTCCATAGATTCCTTTCAGAGAATTTATGAAAAACCATTGCTTATCAACATAGTTTATTATAATCAAGCTTAATGAGAAATGAAAATAATCATAAGCTAATAATTTGGTAAAGCAAAATCTCTTGAAAAAAAAAACCAAACTACTTGCTTTTCATGGTATGGAATAAGAAGAAGCTCTAAAGTGTCAAAGTCAATTTGATCCTGTCAATGTTTAAATTCACTTGCATCGAGCTTATTTTTTCTCATGTAATGGGAGATTGAAGGACCAAGCATCCCAATTTTTTATTGTATATTGAAAGGGAGTTCATGCATTATACACCTTGTAAAAAAGGTAAAATAGCGAGTATATAGAAAAATTTTGTTGCTAGAAAAATATAATTCTTAAAAATAATGAATTTGGCCATATTATACCTCAATCCATGAATAAGAATAGTCATTCACTTCTCTCCTTTTATCCTTGAGGATTTGAATACACACCAAGTCCAAAGCAATAATATCGGTTCTCTTGTGTATATCACCACATAAAAAGCAATGTACATTGATGACTTCTAGATTTAACCATTTCAAGCATGTCAAAGAGATCATTTGCTAATGCTTCTAGTTGCTTTATTTTTTTTCTCTATTTTCTTCCTCTTGTGCTCCCTTCAGTTCTCTACATGTGTTTCGATAGCCTTTTCCTCCTTGTGCAATCTTATATTTCTCTTGTGTGATATCCTCAATTTTAAGACCTATGTTTGTCTTTTTTTTCCTATACAGTGGCACATTTAGAATATTATATGTCTTTATATCACCCAAACGGTTTTAATTGGATTTCATACAAAATTTTTGGCAGACATACTCATGCAATGTATGAAACATGAAGATAGTGCCCATAAGGGAATAGAGAGATCTCAAATTTTGTGTTTCATATGACATCAGCATAATAAGTCAAGAATTTTGAAAACATTTGTGAGAAAAAACTTGTTAGTCTTCTGAAATGCAATTTACTTAACTTGTGAAGATGAAAAGACAACAAAGAATAAAAATGTTGAGAGTTTTTTTACCCATATCTTGTGTTTGCAAAATTTGATACTTTGAAGGAGTGAGTAGGAGACTCTATGTGGATGGAGTTGTTTTCAATGGAATGGAGAAGTTTGTTTGCTTTCAAATGAGCTTTATAAGTAATAAAATGGGTTTTGATTGAAAAAGTTGGAATAAAATGGTGAATTTAATCTCGAGTTAAAGAAAAGAACATTGAGAAGATTTATTAAAGTGGCATTGAATTGCACATTGGTCATGTAGCCCCCCTCCTTACACCTCAAAAATAGCTCCACGGATGAGGGAATGTCTTCAAAAAAGAAGAAGTAAATGAGATCCCTTTTCGAGTAGTAAACAACATTTTTGGCATAAGTTCCAAAAGTAATCCCCCTATTATTCAATGCTTTTTCATTGCAACAAAATTGAATTGAGATGTGGAGACCTAACTCGAATTTACGAGTGCATTAATATTTTCATTAAAATTCTTTATCTGTGCATACTCCATAGGCTAGCCCATCTTAATTGAATGCACACTCACTTGATCAAAGACATTTCACAACTAATTTTGTGTGGAAACAATTTTGTATAATTGCACGTGAGCTATGTTCAAACTTCACACAATTTTGCATGTGTATATTAACATGTATTTTTACGATTAATTTAATGCACAAAATAATTTTTTGTTCATAAAAAATTCATGTTGGATTTTTAAAATTAAAAAATGAATTACGAAATAAAATTTAAACATTTAAACTTACAAACACATTGTTATGTATAGTCACAAATTAATATCATGTTTATGAATGAGATTACTAACCATGTTTATATACTCACTAAGAACTTTGATATGATAGACAGAAGATATATAAGAGTCATGAAATTACAAAATAAATACAAAAGTACGATGCTTATGAATATGGATCTTTAATCTCATCCACAATGAGATCAAACTATCTACTTCAAGGTCTATCTCAATGTCTAAACGTACAAACAAAATAAACCCACTACTACTATTGTCACTATACTCATGATCATTATCATCAACAATGGTTGTATGATCATCATCATGTACAATGGCATTATCATACTCTCTGTGTCCCATGCCATGATCATCCTCTACCTTTTTTGGTTCATCATCAACATCATATGTAGTATGAAAAGCATCATCCATATACTCAACACATGTAAAAGTATTATATATATCTCTAAAGCATGGGGAGATTGGGATCACATGTCACCATTTGTTATTCTCCATCATTGGTTGAAAGACAATTTTTTGAAGTATAAGTAGAAATACATCATATTAAATCTTTTACAAAGTGAACAAAATCAAGAATTGTATTCATGGTATATGTTCATATAAAATCTATGTGTTTAAATAGAATTCACCTACTCACATTGTTGTGGTAACACCAATGTCTTATGCTTCAATTGCGATAGCTTTGTAGAGTCAATGGTTATAAATCCATTGGCATGATGCTTGATTGTTGCATTAGGTCCCATTTCCATCACATCCTTAAACCACTTAACATCCATAACATTTATAAAGAATGTTCGATAATCAAGCTTGTAGATCTTGGATTATGCCAAACTAATCATCCATATTTCCATCAACTCTCTCAAAGCTAGCAATGACTCCATAACCTTGGGTGTTTCACTTATCATCAATCCCTTGATTCTAAAAATTCTTTCCCTCACACCACATAACATTGAACATTGTGCACTTGATCAAACAAGAGTGATAAATTAGAAAAGTATCATGATGTTGCTGGATTAGTAATTACCACCAATGATACATTGCATATGCTTAACATTGAACAATGTACATTTGATCAAACAAGAGTAATAAATTAGATAAGTACTATGATGTTGCTGGATTAGTAATTACTACCGATGAGATCTTGCATTTACTTAGCTTTGGCCAACATCTTGGACATAAACAGTATCCTTACTTTTGGCAAGCATCCTCTAGCATACTCCCACTCAGTGTTGTGATGACTACACCATTATCTCATCACATTGCTATTGAGCATACAAAATGTAGTCATTTTTTAATGCAGCAATGTATCCAATATCTTACTATACCCCCTTCCTTAAGGCCAAATATAAGGGGAGTTTTAAGGTCTCGAAAATGCCCTGTAAACGATCCTAGAGAGAGAAAATATTTTAGGAAAAAAATCACTTTTTAGATTTTTAAAACCTTTTATATTTTGGTAAGTAATTATATCAAAAATTGTTAATAAGTCATTGTCGCGATATTCTCATGGTCACATCAAACCTAGAAATCTAGGCCGCCATAAAGGTGACAAAGATTGTCATAATGAAGATCTTACTCATCCTCATTAAAGTGAAAACTAATATTCAATTTGAATTTTGTTCAAAGTTTCCCTCCATTCTCACTCTCTTCCTTCTTTCCCATCCTTATTAGTTTCTTCTTCGTTTTCCTTCTTGTTTCTAATTTGCATAGTTTTTCAATCCAATCTTCTAATCGCATCCTTAGCTATGGATCAGTGATCCAATGATCTTTGTAACTCTAGTAAAAGGCCTCTCTATCATCTTCATATTGAGTTGGATAGTGAGTATGAACCAATAAGGAAGAGAACAAAACCCATTACTATTACAGAGTCTATGAAACATATACTTAGGTTTGAAGGAAATAAGAAGCTTGTTTTTTGTTAGATGGCATGCTATATCCCAAAGATCCTAGCAAAAATAGCACTCCGCCATTCTAAAATAGCTCTTCATTGTTGAGGCTCATTGGTGATGGTTATAATGGGTTTCTAGGTTATACACTTAACTTGGTTGCAGAAAAGGATGTCCTCAAATTGGAGAACCATCTTTTATCAAAATATAACAACAAGTTATTGCAAAAGCTAGAGGGCTATCAATAGAGGATTCGTTCATTGGAGAAACGCATCAAATCTTATTAGTGAAAGCAAACTATTTTAGGCCTTCAAAATCAAAAAAAGACTCTTAGAAATATTGAGAGTCTCAGACAAGGAGGAGGTGGTTGTAGTAAAAGAATCCAAGTAGCAACATACATTTTTTCCCACTTTAAAATATGAAATATGACTTTGTTTATAATTAATTGTATTGATTTTTAATGTTGATTTTGTTTAGGTCTCTTCTTCAACTGAATGCAAGTGAAAGAGATGCTTTGAAAGCATCTCAATTTTATTATCATCTTCCTTTAGTAGTTTCAAAAGATATTTTGGAGAGAAAGAAATTTAAAAAGACAAAGAAACAATGCTTGGAGTAATTTATAAAGGATCATTCTTTGGATACTGAGTTAATACAGAAGACACTAGATAATATTGGTATCAGTCGAGATGCTTATATACAACTTTTCTAGCTTTTACAGTCAAATATGAAACAAGGACAAGTACGTAATTGCATATTTCCAAGGCCATATGTGGTTAGAAATATTAGATAGAGAGTGAATAACAAAGTGATAGAGATTCTGGGTGAGCCTTTCCATATCAAGGCTAGCTTCAAGGGCAAGAAAAAAGAAGTTGTATTCAATGAATTTAATAATACTTTCCTTGACTTTCCCACCCTATAATGTTTAATGATTAGGTTATATGACTTGTCACTAGAAGAGGCACAAGGAATGGCTAGATTTGTGGTTAAAATTGATGAAAGTGAGATTCTAAAATGTACAAAACTAGAGAGGGTCTCTATAACCTTGATGAATAGAGCACTTTCATCAGATCATTGCAGCCACTCAATGTCATTTAGTATTCAATCAAAACACAATATCTGGTGGCTAGAAGCATTCGAAGTAGATAAAGAGGATTTTGATATATTGTATCGGGTTTTTCATCGAACACCAATACCTGATATTATTAAGAGATGACAACCAGGAGAAGAGCTATTTGTTGAAGGATTTGGGAACTATAAGATTGAGTGGCACATAACTAGTAACTTTAAGACACTTAAATGTATGTACAATGTATCAAAGGTAGCCAACTCTAGGCCTCCTTGGCTGTACTGCATGTCCCCATCCATAGAGTTGAACTCAAGCAATTGGAATAGAGATCCCTGTAAGCACAACAAGGATCCATAGTTTAAACCAGTCCTAGAAATTCCTTTAGTGAATGCCCATATCTGTACACTTCATGCACTTTGTAGGATAATTGAAAAGCTTATTCATCTTTATATAGGATTTGCATGGAATTTGAAGCCATTATTATAAGCTAGAATAGATGCTATGAGAAAGATTGAAATAGTCTTATTTGCAATTGGTTTGCATGGTGGTAATGTTGTTATTGAACCAGATCTTCAAAAGTCTAAGGATGGAAATTGTGTCCCCAAAAAGCCATCTATTGGTGGAGTGAAGGCTAGAAAGTTGTTTGGGAGATTTCATGAAAAAAGAAGGGCTTTCGAAATCACGCGATGCGCAATTGCAATTTACAAGCAGCAAGCAGCACTTTGAACTAGGAGAAGAATAAGGAGTGATCTGCAAGAATTCTGATTAGGTGTCCTAGAGTTTTACCCCCCCTTTCAGAGCCAACGAAACCATGAGAATTGCAGTCTAAAACTATATTAGGGAATTTTGAAATTTTCATGCACTTTGGGAATCTCCCAATACCTTTATTATTTGACCACATGGTCAAATCTTGTTGTCTTATTTAAAGGTAAAATCTATCCTAAATGCTATATAAGCTACATTTCCAAATCTCACTTTCAAATATGGATCAAGATTTAGCCACGTGGTCAAATATTTATCACTTATTTGACATTGGGACTTGAAAAAATCCCAAATTCTCTAATATAGTGTTATCTGAGCAGTAGAGAAGAAGCTAGTATTTGATACACATTTTTTGTCTACAAGGAAGCTCTAGGAGATCTAATGCTTGGAGATTGCTTCTGAGTAGTGCTAGACAAGGAATTTGTTTATCTTCTTAGGTTCTATCAATACATAGTGCTTTGATTCATTGTGCTTTGTCTTTATCTTGTGTACTTCTTGTCTATTCTTTTTCTTCTCTTCTATCTCCTATTCTCTACTTCCTTCTATCTTTGATCCCTGGTGGATATGACCTTTCGACTAAAACCCCTCTGACATTGGTGAACCCAATGTGAAAGGTTGTCGCAAGGAAAGATAGGATGGGAGAACCTTCAAGCATAATTTTTGGTGATTTTTTGCAACAATTAATGGAGAATATGAACATGCTTATGCAAGTACAACAACAACAACAGGTGATGCAGGCTTCTGCTCAAACAAAAACTATTGTGATGAATGCTTTGCAAGTAGTTGAGCATGAGATGAAGTTATCTAATGGCAGGAATGTATCTACATATTTGTATACCTATGCTCAAAAGATGGAGTTCTTTGGGGGCAGCTCAACTTGCATGGAGCTAATATTTTGTATGAGTCACGGTACATGAATTAAAATCCTGAGTTACTAAATTATACATGTAGGATGCTGATTGGGTAGATTTCAAGAAGACACTTAGGGTAGAATTTTACATTAAAGACAACAATTTGATTACCCACAAGACTTTCCAAGAGTGAGTTCTACAACCAATAAGGGTCTTGTGGCTACAGAGTTATTAAGATAATTTGAAAGTCAATTTGAGCCATGAGATCTTACAAAACAACAAGCTCTTGCAAGTCAAAAAATTGTTTCTACAAGTGGTAGATCTTGAGCTTCAAGAGAAGCTTGATGATTTGTTAGAGGATCAGGCTACAGAGTGGAGGCATGTTAAGGAAGTTGTTACTGCACTAGTGAAAAAGCATAGAAGAAGAGAAAGATTGCATGTATCTAGCTTGTCCATTGTTATAGGCAAAAAAAATTATGTATCCCTAGTAAGCCACCCACTTCTATGGCTAACCCTATGGCTACACCTGCTATTGTTCCCACTATTAGGGAAGATGTATTAGATGAATTAGTCAAAGGCATGTGGGATCTTCAATTGAAGGTTGGAAAATTGAATGAGAAAGGACAAGAGGAAAGGGGATGGGCAGTAGCCCCTAAACTAGGAAAGAGAAGTATGTGGTGTGATAGTGTGCAGCATGAAAGGAAGGATTGGGCTGCTTATTAGGAGGCCTTGGCACAACAGCTCATCTTTTGGAAAGATGACAAGATCCATGCACAAGAAACGGGATTTCCTCTTGCTTTGAATTTTGGAAAGGGAGGTATGCAAAAGTTGTTGGAAGACTTGGCTTTCCAAAATGCTTATGCGATTATACATGCTTCTACTTTTGGTCTATAGTTGGCTAGAATACCTAGCCAAGTGATGGTCTAAAGGCTGCAATATGGACACATGTTTTGCACGCAGTTGAAAAGAGGAAAGTTACTGATAGTGAAATGTCTCATGCAAGCCAAGACATTCGTGATATAATTGGATGTGGAATCACTGATAGATGCATATTCAGTGTATGCATATTTAGCAAAGGTGCAAAACACAGATGTACTTGTGGAAAAGAAACAAAAGAGAGATGAGGATAATGCAGGGACATCTAAGAGAGTGACAAGAAGAAGTGTGGATCAACGTAAAGCTACAAATCAGTCACCTCTCGAGCATGTTATGGAAGAGGTCAGTCAGGATCAAAAACAAGATTGCAAAACAAGAGGGAAAAAGGAAGCACAAGCAGCTAGGATATAAGCTACAGTCTGATATTGAGATAGCCATAGATCTTAAGAAGGTTCTTGAAGAGGGGATCTTAAACAATCGGGTGGAATTCACCTTGGGATAGGTACTTGGCATCGCCAAGTGAGAATTTTATGACAAAATCATTGACATAATTAAGAGGAAGCGTCAGTTTCTTGGTGATACCACTAGTGCATTGCTATAATTTGAAGAGGAAATTGGTTTGTTGGGTATTCAAACTAAATATGAGCATGATGTAAGTTTTGGTTTATCTATTCAGGATGCTGCTAATTAGTGGACAGCATGTGGAAAAGAGAAGAAAGTGGCTGAAAATGCATTGTATAACCCTATATTACAGGATTAGCATAGTGGACAACCCTATATTAAGGAGTGGCTGAAAATGCTAATCAGTAAGGCAGATATAACAATATGGGGAAGAGACTCCAGGATTTATTCCTCGAAGTCATTACATAGAAATCATTGGGCTATAGCTACCACTAAAATGGTAGTGAAAATAGGGGAGTGTGAAACTCCTTGTATGCTTTGCTTGACCACACAAGTGTCCAAGATTAATGTCATTGAGCATGGATTGTATGAGAATGGTGCATGGCATGTGGATACTAATCATGGTTGGTGTATGAGGCTACAAATAATTCTTTGGGGGAGCTCTATGTTGCATGTCCTAATGTAAAAGTAACGATTGGTGATGTACAAGAAGAGCAACACTTCTTTGTGCAAGGTAATTCCTTATATGCAGTGATTTTGGGACAACCCTATATTACAGGAGTGGTATGGAAAAAAAAGTGCTTGATAATGGTTCTGCTTATGCAAGAGTCAAAAGCAAGGATGGGAGAAAATCAGTCCAATTTCTTACCGTTTGTGTTAATCATCCTAGGAATCGAGATACGCTTCGAGAGTCTCCTTTGCCTCCAAATGCAAGGGAATTCAAAGACCTAGATTTTCATTGCACTGCTATAATCCGAGGCTACAGTAGTGCTGTTCAGATGATATACTCGCCTCCTGATGATGGAATGAAGCATGTATTTACTATTGATTATTCTCTATTTACAGCAAGCAATTCATGTTGGTTTAAGCCTATGGAAGCTATGTGCAAGGCTGAATGCATATCTATGAAATAGGCTACTAAGGAACTAAGAGCTCAGGGGTTGTTAGCTGAAAATGAAGGCATTTTAGGCATCTTTTATGGGTTGAATATTAATGATACCATGGTTGAAATTTCATCAACTATACATGCAAAAAATGAGGCTGAAAATAGAGTGTTGTCAGTATGTTCTTTGGATATATATGATGTTATAGCTTTTTTTTCTCAACAGGAAGGATTACAATGGATTGAAGTAGTTGTGGAGACAAAGTATAAGATAGTTGACAAAAAGATAAAAACAGTTGCTTTGTTGCTTCCACCAAAAAGTGAGTGTCTATATGAAAAAGTGTCAAGGCAACCAAGCTTATTGGATCCTAAAGATATAGGTCATTAGTTTATATCTGAGACATTACACAAATTGAAAGTTGGTGCAAAGGGTTTCTTTTGCCTGCTAAAAGAGACTGTTTTATACAGATATTGGCTAGGCATTGGAAAAGCATTTGCATTTCAGCAAATTGAAATAGGTTGTGTGGATTTGAATGTTGTCTCTCCTATGGTAATATTTACTATGCCACATGTACCATGGAACTTGAGGCTATTCAAGTGCTTAAAGCTTACTTGCCAAAGCCAACGGATTTGCTAAATGAAAAGATTCACATGAAGATCTTAGAGCCCCCTTTAGCCCCATACTCAAATCGTTGGTTTAGTGTGGCAAAAAAGAATGGGGCTTTGAGATTTATTCAAGACATGCAGTCAGTCAATAAAGCGACCATACGAAATGTAGGTGCAGGTCCTGTGGTTGATGAATTTGCAGAGGCTTTTACAGACAGAGCGATCTATTCTTTGGGTGATCTTTACTTGGGGTATGATCAGTTTCAATTTGCATTTGAGAGCATGGATATCACAACCATGAAGACTCCATTGGGGTTAAAGTTAAAGACGTCATCCACCTATTTCGAAGGCATTGGCAAAATCATGTGGAGAGAAGGTAAAAGATTGGCCACGATTGCTCCCTTATGATTTGTGAGCTGACAATAGAATAACTCATAGTGTTGTTACAGGATATATACCTGCTGAATTGATGTATGGTCAAAAACCTATCATGCTTATAGAAGAGATGACAGTCACATGGAGTATGCTACCTTGGGAAGAGGAGTTGAATCGAGAGGAGTTGTTGGCCTTATGTAGTATTAGAGAATTGGAAAGAAAGTTAGAAGACATAGAGGTAGCAGTTGCAAAGTTAAGGGTAGCAAGGATATAGAACAAGAAACGGTTTGACAAAAGACATAGATTGAGACCAAGAACCATATAAGATGGGGATTGGGTACTTGTTTATGATAATAGTTTAGACAACTAACATAGTGCCATGTGTAAAGTCTCCAAAAGATGGTTTGGGCCCTATATGGTAAGACAGGTGTTTGATAATGCTATTTATGCATTAAATGAGTTGGATGGGATAGCCATACAACTTTCAATAGTAGCAGGGAAAAGAATCAAATTATTCAAGAGGCGGGAATCTACTGCCTATGAGTTGCCAAAATTGGAAGAAAATAGTGGCCATGATATAGGGGCTATGAAGAAGCAAAGGATATGGTTGTAGAGGATGAGGAGGACTCAAAATCTAGTGACAACTAGGAATTTGGCACATACCAGGGGATGTGTAGATTTAGAGAGGATCCAAGTCGTGTCGCTATATGCAGACACAGTGTGAAAAACTCTAGAGTGCATCATCATTCAGCTTTCTTATTGATCTAGAGAGTCAATTCCATATTAGTCATTAGAGTCAGTGTCCATAATATGGATGGTTCAAAAACACTAGATTTTTGGACAAGTTTAGCCAATTTTTGATATTTTGGATATTATTTCTTGGAAATATCTCAAAAGGTGTAGAAAACTTCTAGAATAGTGTGACATGCAAAAGGAAAGTGTTTTTTTCAACTAGTTTGAGAGATTTCATGAAAAAAGAAGGGCTTCTGAAATGGCACGATGTGCATTGCAGTTTATAGGAAACAAACAGCACTCCGAACTAGGAGAAGAAGAAGGAGTGATTTGAAAGAATTTGGATTAGATGTCTTGGTGTTTTACCCCCCCTTTTGGAGCCACGATATGCACTGCAGTTTATAGGAAACAAACAGCACTCCGAACTAGGAGAAGAAGGAGTGATCTGGAACAATTTGGATTAGATGTCTTGGTGTTTTACCCCGGGCCCCCTTTTGGAGCCAACGGAGCCATAAGAATTGCGGTCTGAAGCACCAGAGAAGGAGCTAGTGTTTGATCCATGTTTTTGGTCTACAAGGGAACTCCAAGAGATCTAATGGTTGGAGATTGCTTTTGAGTAGTGCCAAACAAGGAATTTGTTCATCTTCTCATGTATTATCAATACATAGTACTTTGATTCATTGTTCTTTGTCTTTATCTTGTATACCTCTTGTCTATTCTTTTTCTTCTCTTGTATCTCCTATTCTCTACTTCCTTCTATCTTTGATCCTCGATGGATACGACCTTTCGACTAAAACCCCTCCGACATTGGTCTTCCTATGAAGATAAAGCACATTGAGGTACATTACCACTTTATTAGAGAGATCATTGAGAACAAGTCCATTGAGCTTATCAAGATCTCAACTAACCAAAATCATGTAGATCTACTTACTAAAAGTCTCTCAACAGAACGTTTTTCCTTTCTTAAGAAGATGATGGACATTGGATGAGATGATGTCTATTCCTTATCTTGTTGTACTTTATGCACATTTGTACTTTTCTTTTATCTTTTCACTCCTCACTAGAAGTGCATTTTCCTTTCAGTGGAAGGCTATTGGAGGTAAAGATACGTGTGTCTATGTTGTCATTATATTAACTACACTTATAGTACCCGCACACTTGTACATGCAAGTTGTAGGCGCCCATCACTTTCATTGCATTCTTTTTTCTTTCAATGACTAATGAATAAGGGAAAGTCAATCACACATTGTGATTGTTGGAGTTCCCATATCTTGAGTCTCTCTCTCTTACTCTCTTGCTCCATCCTACATAGCTTGCACCTCTCTCCTGCTTCTACTTGCTCATGCTTCCACTCGGGCTTCTTCCTTCAAAAACTTTCGAAGACTATGATAGCTTTTGAGGGGTCATCCCAACTTGTGCAAAGAAGCAATGCTAGTGGCCATCTATATTTAATAGTGCTCTTGACTTGAGTAACACTCAACACCTCTTTTTATGCTTTTATTGATGTTGGTAATTTGTGCTTTAAATGTCTGTTACCTTTTTATTTTTATTGAAATTGGTACATTATGCTTTTTTAGAACATATGACACATTCACATATCATGTTCATGACTGTCCAATGTGTTCTAAAGCATAGTTTTCACATAATGAAACAAATTTCTTGCTAAAAAGCTTGAAAATCCCAATTTCAATAGCAAAAGCACGAAAATAGAAGCTTGCTAATACAATACACTTGTTGAGATTTATAGACCTTCATGGTCTTTGATACCTCAAATACTTTGTCCTACAAATGGTTGGTTGGTTCTCACTGCCATAGTCTAGGATCTTGAGTCTTTTTCTTTAGCCTATTTCTCTCCTAGTCTCAAGGACACTTGAATTACTTTTTGCATCATAGTGAGTAGCAACAAATTTTTAAGTTTGTGGGGAAAGTTGAAAGAGAATTGCATGAGGAATTCATGAGCCTCTGACTCCTCCCACATGTTGAGTTCCCTATCCCAACTGATTGAGATGTACTCCCCTCTTTATGGGAAGGGTAGGTCTAGTATTCATTGGGGTGTGGTGATAAGCTTTTGTCTACTTCTCTCCAACATCTCCCTTCTTCTTTACATGGATCCTATAATTCCTTCCAAAAGAGTGGGTGCCTTTTTAGTTTCTATGGTGGTTTTGGTTGTGGAGATAAGTATTCCTTGAGTATGTCTCGTTTGACTAGTGGAGGTGGTCGCTTTGGTGGATGTTATGAAGACGTGGAGACTATGTCTCCTTGTCGTACTAGGAGTTCTCATCGTATGGGAACTCTTCTTTTTATTGTAGCTAGCTCCAAGGGATGCTATGGAGATGTAAATGCTATGACCCCATGGTCAGTTGGTAATTCTTTCTCTTGTTGGGATGCTGGGGAGGGTGGCTCCAGTGGTGGATGCATGGAGACATAGATGATGTGACCCCTTGCCATCAATCGAGTGGATGTTGATCACCCACATTTGCTGCATCCATAGGTATTGTCTTACATGCGACACATGGATTTGCTTAGCCATCTATATGTGGCACTCCTGTAGGTATGCATGATATGCAGAGTCCTCCTGGATATGTTGAGCAACATACTCCTAGGTGTGGAAGAGGGCCTATGCTAGACCTTGTCCACCATGCTAAATGTGCTTGGTGGACAAGGCCACTGATGTTGTGGATACGAATGATGAGAAGAAGAGACTTGTGATACATATGCACAATTTGTGCCAATAGGCCTTTTGCCACAATGTATTGAGTAAATGGAAGAGTATACTAGAGAATGGAAACAATGACTACATGATAGTGTCCTTGTATGAGAAGTTTCTAGTACCATTTGTTGTTGATAGATTCTCCACAGGGTGGATGATGTAGCAGATTCATGCATACATGTTCCATAGTTGATCATATTCATACAAGGCAATAAAGTATGGTATGGGAAAGCCCAAGTAGTTAGAAAAGGAGGATTCAAGGAGATTCAAGGAGGATGAGTGGGACTCTCTAGTAATACATGGAACCTTCTACTAAAATCATTAAAAACCAGGACAAGAAAGCACATAAGCCTATTGTGCTAGGCAAGGGCTTTTCCCACTTAGTACCACTATAATCCCACATTACAGAGGCACTCACTAGAAACCCGACTCTTTGAACTCTATTGCATTAGGTGGCCGTGGGGGTAATCTCCAGAGTATCTCTATTCCTAGCATGATTTACATAGACTATTAGAAAATGCATAGCTCTCTTTCCATGTTTTCTCCTAATTTGCACATAAGTATAACCATCATCCAAAACCTTCATCTCCATACATGCAAAAGTAATGTAAGGCTATCTAAGAATTGTACGATAAGAAGAAGAATCATGCACAAAGAAATAATGCTCATCCTGGACATCATCTGTAGAAACCTTCACGTTCAAATAGGTTTTATACAATTCTCCTGTTGAATTATTGGCTACCTACATTCTCCAACCATGCTCAACATCCATTGGCCCCTTTTCATTTTCATACAAACTACATTTTCATACAAACTATAGATTGTGACTTTAATCTCTGCTCCATTGTCTATGAGAGAAACACATGGAGTCTCAAGCTCTCTAGTTTTCACTACTATCTTTATAGTAGCATGGACCCAATGATTACAAGAATAGTGACTTTCAGGTATCATTCATGAAGCCTCATCATCTTTATAATGCATAGGCCACACACCCTTTACTATAGTACTACAAGGTATCTCCCTGCCTTTGCATTCTCAACAATGAAAATTTTTAGCTTCTTCACAATCATTTTCATCATATGTATCTCCTTTACAAATCACCTATCTACCTTGCAAACATGTTTCCTCTTTACCTTGTATCATAGCCTATGATGGCTCTCCAAAAATCTATCTCTTTCTTTTGATAATATCTATTATCTCCTCATGAAACTTCTCCTTAGTGATGTCAAGCATTGCTCCCAAAGTAAATTCAACCTTACTATTCAGGATGCACTCCTCTAAAACCTTCTTCAAACCTATGGCATGTTGAGATTCAAGTTCACAGTTGTCTACCTTAGTTGAATAAGGTTAATTCCCACTGACTTATGGTTAGATCTAGGTCATTTTGATCTTTTGTGTGGATAATACACACAGTTGAATTTGGTGTGTGTGTTGATGGAATAAACTGAGAAGGGAGCATGTCTGCTACCCTTCCTACATGTGCCTTTGTCTATCTTTTTCTCTCAGAATGCTAATATGGTATCAGAGCCAACAAGAAGAAATCAAAAACTGGACTCATGAGGAAAATTCGGGAATTTTCACTATCAAAATAGGGCACTTGACATGATGGCTACAAAATCACTCACACTGCCCAACAACACCTGTTTGAATTGTTCTGAAACCATTACTACCCATAACCAGGAAGTCTAGTTTGAGTGTCTCAACTGTCTCCATAATTACATCTCTTGGATCTCATGTCTGTCAGCACATATCTCTTTGATAGTGGCGTCGATCTGCAAAATAACATCTGAATCATATTTTTCCAAGGAATAAATGGCTTCAGTTGTAAGGACAAAGGCTGAACCAGTGAGAGTAGCATAAGAGGGCTTTGCGTAGAGGCTGACAATGTGGTCCTTGGCAGAGGTGGTGCGGCCTATCAGAAGCATGTCCAATACCCAAACTAAGGCATACATGCTGTGATCGACCTTGTACCAATGCAAGCAGCTCCACTTTGCCAAAATTCTTTCGCTCAAGCAACAGACTAATAGAAACGACAACACACTCAGCCTAGCTACTGCTGAACAAGGAGCCAAGCTGCTGGTGTATCAGGATTCTATCCAAAGTGACAATGTATAAATCTCAACAATTACCATTGTTTCTTGTTCTGGATGCATTTTCACAACTTGGAAAACTTTAAGGTGTCTGTCATGACAGTTTTAAACATCCATTAAGTAGTTTATGCAAAGCTTTCTCTGCTTGACCCGATGTTTCCACTGCATAGTCCACCTCAAAGAACAAATGTTGAACATTGAACTGTGCACCCTATTGGACTCAAATATTGATCCCCTTGCTATCTATGGAGATCAAAGCTGCATCGTCTACTTCACTTTCAACAGAAAGTAGATCTCTGAGTGGCTTTGAAAACCTGGCATTGAGTTCCTTTAAAGTTTGTTCAGCACCATTGGCAGCAATGATGTCAGGCTAAGCATCTTCGAATGAGGAGGTAGTTGAGAGGAAGGTGGTGGTGGTTGTGACCAATTGGGATGATGGGTTGCATTTTAGCCCCATGGTTGGGGAGATTTACTGAAACTTGTTCCTTCAAAGAAAGGTTTAGCAACTCCACCAGACATAAAAGTAGTTTGCATTCTAGTTGAAAGAGCACTAGCACTAGAAACTACTGGTGCAACAGGATGAACTGGTCTAACAGAATGTAAGGCTAGCATGACAGATGGTCAGAAGGTGTTTCTTGGTCCACTGTCTAGAGTGTCTTTGTCTTCAACTGTAATTGGACATCATCAGGACCAGTTTTACAAGCTTAAGAGTTGGGATACATGAATGCTCAAGAGTGGACTTTGTGCATCTTCTGTATTGCCATTCAGAATGCTTTCTAAAGATTGGATCTCCATTTTAGCAGTCTCTGTGACAGCAGAAGCAGCACACTATTGCTACACAAACAGATGACAAGTTCACAGGTTATTCAATTGCACTTGTAAAGAGGTGCTAGGACATAGATAGAGAAATGCAGAGCAAGAAAGAATTGCAATTTTTTCATGGCTCTCAATGTGGCTACTGCACACCCGGAATGTACATGTCATGTATACTTGGTTGAACAGTACTCAGTCTGACACTTCAAATACAAGCACTTGCACTCTGAATTTTAGTCTAGTGTTTGTTGCTTGTAAAAACTATCTCTGCAATAGTTTTTGATCCGTAGGTGTATGCATAGTGAAATCAGCAATTTGGAGTAAAGCACTCATGGTCATGTGATAATTCTGTGATGGAAGAATATCATGGTGTCTTAGTGAGCAGTTGAAGGACTTTTTGAGGATCTATTTCCTGCATGTATTGGACCTTATGCATTCATTATATCAGATTGGAATGCAAGTTGTTGATGCACTATAGCTACAGGAATGGAAATAGAAGCACATGTACTATTTTAAAATGCAATAGTGGTTATTGCCACAGTTTAACAACAAAAATTGGTTGCACTATAGGTCACTCAAGTATATTGCATGCTGGCATTTTGAGAAATTGACTGGTTTTGCAAAGCTTAATACCTTGAAAATGGCAAACACAGGAGAGAAGGTTACTATCACTCAGATAATTTTGGTGAGAAGCTGGACTACAACAATTTCGCTCTATGGAAATTCAGGATGTCTAATTTCTTAATTAGAAGAGGCTATTGGGACCTAGTAACAAGTCTTGAAGATGAGCCCAAGCTACCGGAGGATAGACCTCCAACATAGGATCAATTAAAGGCACACAGGACTTGGTTGGAAAAGGCCAGCAAGGTCTTGCATTGGTTGTTGTTATGTGTGTCAGACACAAAGGCTATGCAAATTGCAAACTGTACTTTCCCAAAAGCTGCTTGGGACTTATTAATGAAGAATTATGGGCATGTCACTCATGCGAGAAAGACAAAACTAAAGCAAAAATTCAGCCACATGTCCAGGAATGGAAGGTCTATTGAAGACTATGTGAGTGAGATCAGATCCATTGCAGAACAACTAGGCTCAATTGGAACTGAAGTTGAGGATGATGATTTGGTGGCTACTACCCTCCATGGACTTGGACATGAGTATAAGTAGTTTGATACTTCCATTTTAGTGTGTCAGGAGCAGCTTGACTTTGATGGACTCAATACAAGTTCCAGTGGATCTAAAAACAGCAGGGATAGTGTCTTCTACTCCAATCAGAGGGGTAGAGGTGGAAGAGGAAGATCAAACTTTAGAGGAAGAGGTGCTAGAAATGCATATGCATCCCGTGGACATCAAGCTGTTGGATGGAAAAATAGGCAACCTCAAGCAAATAGAGGTGCCTAAATGCTCATGGAAGAGGAAGTTATTCAGCTAGAGGAAGAGGCACTTGGCAGTAGAATGATCAGAGAGCAAGAGGGAAGCAACATGGTAATTATGCTTCTTCTAGTGGTACGCAAGAGGATGATAGATTGTTTGCAATGCAACATGTGAAGAAAGGGTTGCTTGCACAAGGAAAAGCAGACGATGTATGGTATATAGACTCAGGGGCATCTAACCACATGACTCCTCATGGAGAGTGGTTTGACACATTGGTAGAAGGTGCTCATAGATATGTTTGCACAGGGGATGATACGTAGCATGATATTATGCATACATGTATTGTTCCCTTGATGATACATGGTGACAGGAAAAAGAGTCTCTATGATGTGTTACATGTACCCTCCATAACCAAAAACTTGCTTTCTGTGGGACAAATGATTGAACAAAATCTACAAGTTAGATTCAATAGAGATGGATGCTACATCGAAGAGTATGGTCAAGGATGCAAACTCATTGCTAAAGGCAAAAGAAATGGTAAGATGTTTACAATGGATACAAAAATTCTAGCATTGAATGCTGCTATGTACTCACATGACAATGCTGCAATAAGGGATATTGAGATATGGCATAAAAGGATTGATCATGTAAATGTTCAAAAGCTAAAGAATATGCAGCATAAGCAAGTTGTAATTGGACTCCCTAAGTTCAAGCATATGGAATTGGGACATGTACATCAGTCTTGTCAATTTGGGAAGCAATCAAGGCTTCCATTTATGAGGCATGTAAGCACTACTACTAGACCATTATAGCTTGTACATTCTGATGTATGGGGACCCTCACAGAATGCATCTCTTGGGGGATCACGTTACTATGTGTCATTCATAGATGACTATAGTAGGTACACATGGTTGTATGTACTGAAGAACAAGAGTGATGTCATGGATGCTTTTTGAGATTTCAAGAGACATGTGGAGAAAGAATTGGCTTGCTACATCTCATGCTTGAGATTTGATAGTGGTGGAGAAAATGTCTCTAAAGACTTTGATCACTTCTTGGCAGCTCATGGTATTAAAAGGAAATTGACATGCATGTACACACCACAACAAAATGGTGTGGCAAAAAGGAAAAATAGGGTGATCATGGAATCGGCAAGAGCCATGTTGAATGTGAAAAGCCTACCAAATGCATATTTGGCAGAGGCTGTAATGACTGCAGTGTATGTCATGAATCGTACACCAACAGCAAGTATGCATGAGGTGACTCCTCATGAGAGGCTTTATGGGATAAAGGACATTAGCCATCTTAAGGTTTTTTTATGCTTGGCATATGTACATGTTCCAGATGAAAAGAGGAAGAAGCTTGATCCAAAGGCAGAAAAGGCCATCTTTATTGGGTATGCACAAGTATAACGTGTCCCCCTGTCCACTTGTAGGACACGACTTAGCAGCCCATCAGGAAGAGAGTCTACAAAGCGCCGCTCGGCACTCACAAGGAGTGTCACGGGGTTTGCGATCAAGGTCTTCCCGAGTCTGCCACGAAGTGGAAGCATCTGGCCATTTCCACTTAGGACCAACCTGAATTAGGGTTTTCCTAATAGACAAGTTTCTAGGAAGTAGCTAGCGTCGAGCCCCAGACGAGCCACTTTGCATAGAAACATCAAGGTCGAAGCGGATTTATACTGCACTTGGTTCAAGGAGAATGGGAAATGAGAGGGATGTGAAGCTCAACCTCTCTGCCCATAAGGCATAGTCCCATTCAGTTCCCCTAAAATAGTGTAAATCGGGACTAAACTCTATTGATTCTAGATCATCGCTACTTCGCTATATATTCCTTCGAGAAAAGTTCCCGGCTAACCGGGACCACCCTTTCGTAGGACGGACCTAGAGTCACTTCCACTCATGTTGCTTAGTTACCTAATTACCTACCACATTATGTTTGACATGCAAAAACAACTTCCTTAATTAACCAATTAAACACGGGTTCCTTCACGTAACTTAAACACTGACATAGAAAAACAATATCAAGCAAGTTTCTTTTTCAACATTTGATCTTTATCTATCATAGTCTTTAGAATACATCAAATATCCTGCCCCAAGGCTATCCCAGCAAAGGATTACCACTCCAAGTTCCACCCGTTGACTAGTATGTGGGCCTCGAGATCCCATCTCGAGTCATGTTGGCCTCTTCTTCAGGATCCGAAGGCAAGGAATTTATGGCCAGAGCCTCCCCTAGCACCCAAGCATCCTCTTGCTCCAAGTAGCACCCACGGAGAGACCTCTCGCGATGGGTTTGGTCCATGTACTTGGCGCGGCTAACAACCCCCTTGGATAGGGTCAGGCAGACAGTCGGAGGTAACTAAAACTACCTCTCCCTCCAAGCTTTTAACGTGAAGCATTAGTTGTTTTTCTTGATTTAGTTCCTCGAGCAAAGAAGTACAAACAGTGCACCTAAGTGTATAATCACAAGCATTCCAATGGTCGTTCGTACGGCCAACTGCTAAGGTGTGATTCCTTCTCCCCGAATACCCCCCAACATTCGATCCTAGATCATTCGCGACTTGGCAAGATCCCAAAGGTTTAGCAAGCTGGGTTGCTTGTTTACCCTTTTTTCTTGGGTTAGGGTTTATATCCTGTTGACCCCAAATTGTCACTACCTTGGGTTTCCTTATATTATAGTCAAATAGATCCTGGACAACCTCGTCGTCCTAACTTGGTTTGTCAATTGCTTTCTTGGCAATTCACAACTGCTGTAGCTTGACAAATCAGTCTCCAAGGAAGAGTGTTGTAGCAAGATGACTATTCAATTCTTAGAGAATTAGACTTGTAATTAGAACTCGCCAAACTTGGTCTAAGGTGTAGTAGTACTATCTTGTGATTTAGACGCAAGAGCATATGACCTTGCAGGCTTGTTGCCCGAGATAGGTGTCAGTACCTAACTCGAGGGGTTATATCTCTCATCATACGGTATTTCTTGATCAAGAATACCTTTAATCAAGATATAGGGTTTGGGAGTCCTATTGACCCCAATCCAAAACCGTGACCCTACTAGGCTGATAATCTTGTTTTGGCCCTAAGGTCCCTAAATTCCTTGCAGAAGTCTAGCATTTGGTCATCTGATCCTTAGGGTGAGAACCCTAGATCATTCTTGCATGGTTGTTTTGATAACCCTAACATTTCATGAATGTGGGTAGAACTTTCAAGATCAAAAATATTAAATCAGCATCCTAAGTGCGATACTAAGCAGAATTTTATCATAACTTAACCTAACCTAGCACATTGAGGTGATCGTCGTACGCTAACTATTCATGCCTTTATGAATCTCATGTGAGTTACTCAATTACATACGATTTACTTAATTGATCTAACTATCTTATGAATAAAGATGATCCTTCCTTTAGAGATGCAAATACTTCCCTCTAAAATTTCCAGGTACTTTCCTTAAAATATGAAAGTAACTGCAAGATGTATGAGATGTATCATTCCATGCGAATATGCAATTTCAAGACCATAGGCCTTTCGCATTTATGCAACTATAGGATCTACAATCATCTTTCCATCTTTCCTTGCCTTATATGATTTTGATTGACATTAAGAACTATCTCCTAAAAACCTTACATTTATGCATCAAATTCAAAGCTTTTGTATTTTAATGAAGATGCATCCTTTCCCCAGTTGTGAACTTCGATAAAAGAACTCTATGCATGTATGCATCATTCCTTCATGACCAGATGCCAATGAATACATCATTGATTTAATCCATCCTTTACCACTTCACTTAGCCTAAATTGTATCTATCATTTCATGTGAGATGCATACTGTATGTTTTTTGTCAAAGTTCATAGATCTTTTCCTTTCAATGCAACTATTTATTCATCATTAAACAACCCTCTACCATTATCCTATATACGTTCACAGCAAGGAATTTAATACATAAGTGCATCAAGTGATATATGCCCTATCCTTTGTGTGATGCAACAAGGACGCCTTTGCACAATTGCATCTTTTTCTTATGCATCACATGTTCAAAATTGCAAGTACCCTTGACCATGGAAGTGCAAGCAATGCAAGTACCTCGTCATACAACTAGACCTTTTAAATCGAAACAAGTATATAAATTTTCCAATGCATTTAAGTTTCTCTATGTGAATTAAAACATCTTTATGCATCCTTTCCATGCGAGGATATTTTTCGAAACCTGGGCATTTAATATCGGGGCGTTGTCCACTCTCGTACTTTGGGTGGAAGCTCCCGCATGTGCTCCTCTCGATTTTTGCTTAGGAGCCATTGATGAAAGTAATATCGACTCAACAAACTCTCCCTTGGTCCCCTTTTACGAATTCCGAAATTGCTTACTGCCCGAGATCTCCTTCACATCACGGGAAATAAGCCTTGGGGAACACGATCTATGAAATCCAACACCGCGGGTGAACTTGGTTTAGTGGAGCTTCAATAGAAGCTTCTCAAGCTTCTTGTTGATTAGAGATGACGTGATTGATGTTGATGACTAATGAGGTGATGATGGTGAAGATGATGACAGACGAACGTGTGAGGATGAGGAAGATGTTGGCGATGGCGGCAGCTAAGGGCATGGCAGCAGGCTGGACGATGCTGGCTTTGAAGATTGGGAGGGGGGTTTCATATAAGGTGGAGGGGGGGTTGTGTGGGGGAATGGTTAAAGGAGTTGGGGGGGGGGGGGGGTTGGGGGGGGAGAGGTGTGGGGGTGGCCACACAGGTGGCAGTTGCATGCTCTTCTCCCCATGCCCTCCATAAGCTCATACACACTCTCTCTCTCCCCGCCATGCAACGGGAGAAGGAGAGAGAGTTTTTCCTACAGTGTCTTGAGGGTTACGGTTTCTTATGCACAAGGGGGGTGGGGGGTGCGGGGCAGGCGGGAATGGTATTGTTATTACACGGGGATGGAGCACTTAGGCCAAAATTTTTTGTTGCGGGAGATTAAATCAAATTGCTTTTGCGTGGGATCTAGGGTCTTATAATATTTTGTTGTAGAAATATTACATTCTCTCCCCCTTAGAGGAATCGAGATGTCCTCATCTTGAGAAAATCTGGGGGTATTGTTGGTTGAGAGTACATTCATCCATCCAAGTGGCATCCTCTTTGGGATAATCTTTCCACTGGATGAGGTATCCTCTCAAGGTTCTGGACCTCAAATGCCTCTCCCTAACATCTAGGATTCTGTTAGGTCATAGCTCAAGGACTCCTTGGCTAGGCATTACAATTTGTTGATCATCAAGCACATGACTAGGGTTAGGCACATACTTTTTCAATAGGCTGACATGGAATACATTATGAACTTTTAGGTTTTCAGGGAGTTGAAGTCTCTAAGCATTAGGCCCTAGGCACTTGAGAATCTTGTAGGGTCCACAATACCTTGGACTTAGCTTTTTGCACTTACCCAAGGATAGGGAACTCTTCTTTGGATGTACGCGAATGAAGATCATATCACCTTCAATGAAGGATCTGTCTTGCCATTTCAAGTCCGCGTAAGCCTTCTATCTGCCCTTGGTGACTTGGATGTCCTATCTTATTGATTTGATTTGGTCATCCATGTCTTCCAGCATCTGCTTTGAAGCTTCAACCCTCAAGGTTGGATCTGAAAATCTCAAAGGAGTACGACAATCGTGCCCATACAATGCTTGAAAAGGGGTCAACTGAATGCTTTGTTGGTAAGAAGCATTGTAGGCAAACTCAACGAGTGGCAAATAATGAAACCACTTTTTGGGTTCGCGACATCAGTGTGCCCTAAGCATATCTTCAATGACTTGGTTGACTCGTTCTGTTTGACCATCGGTTTGGGGATGGTAAGCTGTACTGAAACAGAGTTGAGTCCCAATGGCCTCGAAGATGGCCCTCCAGAAGTGTGAGGTGAAGAGAGAGTCACGATCACTAATGATTCTTCTAGGTAACCCATGTAGTTTGAATATTTCCTTGATGAATAATCTTGTGATGTCTGAGTCTTTGTAGTTTGTCTTAACTGGGATAAGATGTGCAACCTTGGTGAGCATATCCACCACGACCATAATGGAGTTGTATCCTCCCTAAACTTGGGACAGGCCAACAACAAAGTCCATACTAATGAATTCCCATTTCATTTGGAGAATGTCAAGTGATTGCAAATTCCCTGGCATTTTGACATGTTCGGCCTTAATGCGTTGACAAGACAAACATTTTGTGACATATTTCAGAACGTCACCTTTGAGCCTATCCCAATAATAGCTCTTCCTGACCGCATTAAGGGTCTTGGCATAGCCAAGATGTCCCGAGGAAGGGGAGTCATGGGCTTCCCAAAGTATCTTTTTCTTGAGTGATTGGCTTGCTGGGATACATAATCTTTCCCTAAAGTAGACAAGTCCACTACTGATAGAGAATTCTTGATACTTCATTTTTAGCTTCGGGTCTTGATCTTTGATAGCGATCTCCCTTAGCAATTTCTGATAGGTTGGGTCATGACATGCCTCTTCTCTAGCTAGCTCAAGAATTGGGTTGTTTGACATTGATACCTTTGTGGCTAGGGATCTTGATGTTGATGGATCTTGCAAAATCAGAGAATTTAGAAATGCCTTACGACTGAGTGCATCAGCAACTACATTCTCCTTCCCAGGCCAGTATTTGATTTCAAAATCACATTCTTCCAGTACTTCAATCCATCAACGTTGCCTCATATTGAGCTCATTCTGGGTGAAAATCCATTTAAGACTCTTATGATCCGTCACTAAGGCAAATTTGTTACCCAGCAAGTAGTGTCTCCAAAGTTTGAGGGCATGGATGACAGCCAACAGCTCTAGATCGTGGGTAGCATAATTCCTTTAATGGCTCTTTAATTTCCTTGAAGAGTATGCTATGGGATGACCTTCTTGTATAAGCACGCATCCTAAGGCAAGTGCGCTAGCATCAATTATCACTTCAAACTCCTTACTAAGATCAGGAAGTTTCAGAATGGGTACTGATATCAAGCTTTGCTTTAGTTTGTCAAAGCTGGTATGTTTAGTAGGTGACCATACAATTGATACTTACTTCGTTAATAGATCATTAAGAGGTGCTACAATCAAATCATAGTTTTTGATAAAGACCATGTGCCATCCTGTCAATCCAAGAAAACTACGTATTTCTTTGACAAAAGTTGGTGTTGGCCATTCCAGAACGTCTCTGCCGGATCCATTGAAATTCCTTCCGCTGATACAATGAATCCCAGATATTCAATCTGTCACTTGAAAAATGCACACTTCTTCTTCTTGGCATAAAGCTTGTGTGCACAATGCAAAACTAGGATTCATGATCTTTTTCGTGCTTGGAGTAGACTAGGGTATCGTCAAAGAAGACGAGTATGAAGTCATCAAGATAGGGCCTAAAGATATCTTGCATTAACCTGAAGGTAGTAGGAGCATTTGTCAGCCCGAATAACATGACTAGAAATTCAAAGTGTCCATACCTTGTGCTGAATGCAGTCTTTGGGATATCTTCTTCCTTGATCCTTATCTGATAATATTTAGACCCGAGATCTATCTTAGAGAATATCTTCTCACCTTGAAGACAGTCAAGAAGTTCATCTATTCTTGGGATGGGATATTTGTTTTTAATGGTCGATTGATTCAACCCTCTGTAGTCAATGCATAGCCGAAGCGTTCCATCTTTCTTCTTCTGGAACAGCACTGGAGCTCCCCATGGCAAACTGCTAGGATTGATGTAGCCTTGGTCTAACAGTTGCTTGAGTTGCTTGAGTTGCTCCTTTAGTCCACTCTCCTACTTTGGGTGGAAGCTCCCGCGTATGCTCCTCTTGATTTTTGCTTAGGAGCCATTAACGAAAGTAATGTCGACTCAACAAACTCTCCCTTGGTCCCCTTTTACGAATTCCAAAATTGCTTACTGCCCAAGATCTCCTTCAAGGCATGGGAAATAAGCCTTGGGGGACACGATC
The DNA here is from genome assembly GCF_053477565.2 of Lygodium microphyllum. Classification (NCBI taxonomy): domain Eukaryota; kingdom Viridiplantae; phylum Streptophyta; class Polypodiopsida; order Schizaeales; family Lygodiaceae; genus Lygodium; species Lygodium microphyllum. Next base: position 72,668,588 of record NC_141136.1, read on the forward strand.
TATGAAATCCAACACCACGGGTGAACTTGGCTTAGTGGAGCTTCAATAGAAGCTTCTCGTTGATCAGAGATGACGTGATTGATATTGATGACTAATGAGGTGATGATGGTGAAGATAATGATAGACGAAGGTGTGAGGATGAGGAAGATGTTGGCGATGGCGGTAGCCTGGCGGCAGCTTGATGGCATGGTGGCAGCTGATAGCGTGGCAGCAGGCTAGATGATGTTGGCCTTGAAGATTGGGAGGGGAGGTTCATATAAGGTGGAGGTAGGGGGGGGTGTGGGGGTGTCCACACAGGTGGCAGTTGCATGCTCTCCTTTCCATGCCCTCCATAAGCTCATACACACACTCTCTCTCCCTGCCATGCAACGGGAGAAGGAGAGGGAGTTTTTTTTTAAAATGCAATTATTGATTATTCCTTTTTCCCTTGAAGGGGAGTTCCTGCGGTGTCTTGCGGGTTACGGTTTCTTATGTTGTAGAAATATTACAACAAGATAGGAATACATACAAATGCTACAATCCTTCTACTCATGGGACATTGGTCTCATGAGATGTGGTATTTGATTAGCTGAAATCATGGCATGAGAAGAAGATCACTTTGATCAATGATGATGATGTTTGTCAAGAGACTTATGTACATGCAGGTACAAATGAAAGTGCAAAAATTTTTGGGCCTTCTAAAGATGCTACTACATCAGTTAGTCCTTGGACATATAGATTGAGGACTTTAGCATCTTTATCCACCCACTGACACGAGTATGTTAGTGAGGGGGAGAAATGTGGATAAAGGCAAAGGCAAACTTAATGATGTTAGAGGGCCACTCACTTGCGATTTATGATTCACCTGGCAATGACAACTTGAATAGTGAGTTTGGTATTCCATCAGTTGTGACTCCTAGTGTGAGACATAGATATGTACCACCTCATGAGAGAGGAGAGTCTCATACTGCACCTCACTTGAGGAGATCAGAAAGAGTCAAGAAGCCTGTGGATAGGCTTACATACAGTGGTAACACAATGAGGCACTATGCATATATGGAAAAAGTCACTAGCTTCAAGGAACCCACAAAGTTTTCTGAAGCTATCTTGGATGATCATTGGTGCAAGGCAATGGATGAGGAATATTCAGCATTGGCTGAAAATGACACTTGGGATTTGGTTGACTTTCCTAAAGGAAAAATGTCTATTGGTTGCAAATTGGTATACAAAGTGAAGTGCAAATTAGATGGCACATTGGAAAGATGCAAGGCAAGACTTGTGGCAAAAGGGTATGCGCAACAATATGGTCTTGATTATGAGGAGACATTCAGCCCCGTTGCTAAAATGGCAACCGTGAGAACAGTGACTGCTTTGGCAACATCTAGAGGATGGAGTATGTATCAGATGGATGTGAATAATGCTTTTCTCAATGGTGACTTGGTTGAGGAAGTATACATGGATCAGCCCAAGGGCTATGTACATCCAGACTTTCCTACACATGTGTGTAAATTAAAGAAAGAATTATATGGGCTAAAGCAAGCACCTAGAGCTTGGAATGCTAAGATAAGTGCATGCTTACATAAACTTGGTTTCACTATGGGCAAGGCTGATCATAGCCTATTCACAAAGAAGACAAGGGTTGGTTATGTGGTATTAGTCATCTATGTGGATGACTTGATCATTACAGGTGATGATGTCACAGGAATCGAAGAGATCAAGGAAATGTTACATGCTGAATTTCAAGTCAAAGATTTGGGTGAACTAAAGTATTTCCTTGGGATTGAGGTTGTCTCTATACCTCATGGTACTTGGTTGTTGCAGAAGTAGTATGCACAAGACATGTAAACCAAGTATGCTATGTTGGATTGCAAGACTTTGAGCACTCCATTGGAGCAAAATGTTAAGCTACTTGCAGGTGTTGGACATGAGATTGAGAATGTCACTATGTGTAGACAAATGGTGGGTAGCCTAATTTACCTTACCATTACTAGACCGGATCTTAGCTACTCAATTGGACTGATTAGCCAATTCATGTAGAAACCTATGAAGCCGCACTTGGATGCAGTGAGGAGGATCTTGAAGTATGTGAAGGCTACATCAAATTATGGTCTATTCTATGAGCATGGTAAGCCTTTGGAGCTTACAGGATCTACAGATGCTGACTGGGCAGGAAGTACCTATGATAGGAGATCTACTAGTGGGTGTGCATTTTCCCCTGGTAGTAGTATGGTCAACTAGAGTAATAAGAAGCAACCTATAGTTGCACTCTCTAGTAACTGAGGTAGAGTATACAGGAGCTGTATTAGTTGCATGTGAGGCAGCATGGCTCATGAAGCTTCTTGATGATTTGGGCATGCAGAAAGTCAAGCATGTCACACTCTATTGTGACAACATGAGTAGTGTGCTCCTAGCCAGTAATCATGCCTATCATGCTAGGACTAAGCACATTGAGGTATACTATCACTTTATTAGAGAAAAAGTGATTGCAAGTGACATTGATTTGGTCCATGTGAGGACAGAAGACCAGATTGCAGATATCTTTACCAAGTCATTGGATAAAGATAAGTTTGTGCATTTCAGAGAACTACTTGGACTGAAGTACACCACTTGAGCTTGAGAGGGAGTGTTGAGATTCAAGCTCACAGTTCTCTACCTTAGTTGAATAAGGTTAAGTCTGTTGCGAGCAACGGATGCGTGATTTGCGCGTAGCAAATGGAAGAAGTTCCCTCTTTCTCTCTTTTACTCATAAAATTACATACAACTTATGAGAAATTAAAAATAGACTAAAAGAGAAGGTAAAGTAAAATGAAACGACTCAAGATTGGGTTCAATCTCCCCCCGACATGAAGTGGGCAGCTCCCTTCATGCCGTATTTATAATAATATTATGAAATCTTCTTTGCCCAAGATTTAGGCCCTTTACAATCACTCTTTGCATAAAGAGTTGGAGTGAATTGGAAAAGAGATAGAGTAATCTGAATTAATGGATGCTAGCAGTTGTGCATCCCACAACTCTCTAGAACCATTGATATTTTATTGGACATATCTTCTAAAAATCTATTTTGCTAATAAATATTTACATAGAGGCTATGCGCACACTTTATAAGAAATAGTGGTGCGTCTAATACAATAATCCAATAAATTCTTGAGGAAATAATCTTTAGAATACTTGCACGTGGTGCGCCTTTCCAATTCTCCTTGCTCTACACATCAGCTGCCAAAAATTTAGAAAATCATGTTAGAATAATAACCAACTGAATAATTGCAGCTAGCCACATAAATCAATTAATTTGGAATTCCATACAATAATTAATTCACGAATACACTAATACTTGTGTGGATAAAATGGTACCACCCATGTTCACACTTGCATCGATGCCCGAAAAGGATAGGCGTCCCCATCGACCTTCCGCCTAAGACAATTTTTAGGAATGTCCCCCGCATTGATGGAGAACCATTTAAGGCGCTCATCCCGCCAACGTACACACAAAGGAGAACCATTTAAGACTCTCATCCCTTTGTGTAGGTGCCACCTGGCAACATACCCCCGCCTCTTTGCTCCCTCACCCACAGTGTTGGCATCATGTCACAGCACGTTGATAGCTCCACCCACCCATCGTGACATGGTCCCTTACTGAGCCCCGGCAAGCTTATAAATGCTTTCTAGCTATGAATATGACGTAAAGCCCTCAGGATGGGCCCTTGTGCAAATCTCGCGTCGTGTTATGCTCCGTGTCGCATTCCGTGTTGCGGATAGTACTTTTTCATGTGATTGCCATTGAAGAAGCCTATTCCTTCCCCTTCAAGCATCTCCAACTTGACATTACCCATTCTGCTAATTGCACGCACCCGAAAAGGTCCCAGCGATCGAAATTTCATTTTCTGTTTGTGCCCTTTCACCGAGTAGAGTAGTACGAGTCCCCTTGATCAAATTTGTGCTGGTTGACGTTCTTGTCATACCCCAGCTTTTGTCGTGCCTTTTCACAGTTTAGATCATGGGTGGCTAAAAGCCAAGTTTCTGTGAGACGCTCTAGCTCCTCTAAGTAGTTAGTCCAAGCCTCTCTTCCCTCCCAACGCTCCTGTGTTGCTATCCTTAAGCTAGGGACAAATAATTCTAGAGGTAGAATGGCCTCCATCCTGTAGGTCAGCCTAAAGGGCGTTTGCCCGACAGCCGTCCGATAAGCCCACAAGGCAGCCATCAGTTTATTATCCTAGTCTCTTCGTGTTGTGGATACTACCTTAGTAAACATGTTGACCAAGATTTTATTTGTGGACTCTACTTGGCCATTTTCCTGAGGGTAATAGGGGGAGGACCTTCTATGAATGATTAAGAAGGTTGAGAGTAGGTGGGATACTACTTCATTAACAAAGTGTGTGCCTTGATCACTTACTAGTTCGATTGGACAACCAAACCGTGAAAAGACTTGTTTCCACAGGAACTTTACAGTGGTCCTAGCATCGTTCCTTCTAGTGGCTCGTGCCTCCGCCCACTTTGTCAAGTAATCCATTGCTACAATGATGTAGCATGACTGGGAGTATTGAGCTGCTGGACTGATGGATCCGATGAAGTCAATGCCCCATTTTTTGAAGGGTTGTCGAGCTATTATGTGGGTTAACTCCATCTTATATTTGCGCATGGGCACCTTAGTCCTCTAGCACTCGTCGCAGTGTTTGACGAACTTAGTGGCGTCGCGGAATATGGTGGGCCACCAGAGTTGGGATTGTAATACATTACGGGCGGTCCTATCCCCACTAATGTGCCTGCCAGCTATCCCACCATGTGCCTCTCTCAATACATCATGCATCTCGTACTCGCACACACATCTACGTAACAGCCCGTCCTATCCCAACCTATAGAGTTGGCCAACAATTAGTTGGTATGGCTGGATTTTTAAAATAAGTCTCCTTAGCCTGGCTTTCTCAATAGGTCTCTCTGGTAGGCCGTTTTCTAACACTTGGGCAACATCGTCTACCCACTAAGACATGAAATCAGCTCTAAACAAGTCCCGTTCACTAGACAGGCCAAAGAGGTGCACGTCCGATAAATCGTCAGGGATGCCTTGGCTAGCAGCTTCCCCTATGGGTATGCGGGACATGTGATCCGCCATGTAGTGTTGCTTTACTTTACGCACAATCACTGAGAAATCAAACTCCAGCAGGAGAAGTAACCACCTTGCTATGCGACCTGTGGCGCATGACTTGTTAACAAGATACAGCAAGGCTTGATGGTCCACGAAAAAGATGAAGGGTGTGGCCAACAAGTAATGCCTAAATTTCTTTACGGCAAACACCATGGCTAGCCCTTCCCTTTCTGTAGTGGAGTAGTTCATTTCTATTTTGGTGAGCTGCCTGTTAGAAAAGCTCATGGGGTAATCAAGACTGTGTCCACCAGGCTAACATAGAACGGCTCCGATAGCAAATTTGGAGGTATCTATGCATACATGGAATGCTACACTCCAATCTGGGGCTCGCAAGATTGGTGTAGTGGTGATAGCCTTCTTTAATTGTTCATACACGCGTTGACATTCCTCAGTCCACTCGAATACAATCAGTAGCTTGTATAATGGTCTAGTAATCAGCACGTAGTTTAGTATAAAGTGTCGGTAGTATCCTGTGTGGCCTAAGAAACATTGGACGCCTTTGTAATTGGTGGGCAGTGGGAGGTCGGTAATGGCCCTGACTTTTGAAAAGTTAGTGGCAATGCCATTCTGTGACACTACATGCCCTAGAATGCATTCGTGCTTGACCCAGAACTAGCACTTCAAGGGGTTCAACGAGAGTTTGTATAATCGACATCGTTCGAAGACGGCTCCCAGCCTCTCTAAGTGTTCAGTCCAACTGGAATGTATGCATAAGTCGTCTACGAACACCTCCAGCTCGCGTCACAGCATATCCTTGAAGATCTTGCATATTAATCGTGGAAGATTGCAGGAGCATTCATTAGCCCAAAGGGCATAACGATGTAGGCAAAGACACCCCACTCCATGGTGGCGAAGGTAGTCTTGTGCATGTCATCAGGATGCACTTGCACTTGATTATAGCCAGAGATTCCATCTAGAAAGCTGTAAGCTTCTTTGCCTGCTACTCTCTCCAACATGTGCTTCGTATATGGCAAAGGGTAGTTATCTCTCTTCATAGCGGCATTCACCTTCTTGTAATTCACGCACACTCGAATCTTGCCGTTCTTTTTCATAACGATCACTATGGGCGATACCCAATCTGTGTGCTTGATCTCATATATAAATCCTACCTAAGCTTATTTGGGATCTCTTTCTTCACCACATGAGCATATTTGGGATTCATAGGGTAAGGACGCTGCTTCATTGGCACCGCTTCTGGGACCATTGGAATGTTATGGGTCACAACCCTAGGATCGACTCCTCTCAGTTCCTTCAAGGACTAGGCGAACACATCGACATACTCTCACAAGAGAGCAACCAGTCTAGCCTCCTCCTCCTTGGTCAGGTTGTTAGCAATGAATACGGGTCGAGGTTTCTTGCCTTCCCCTTCCAGGTCGACTTCCTTGACCCTGGAGGGTCCCTCAATTGGTTCACTGGCTTGCCCTAGTCTCTTTGCTCCTAGCAAAACCACCACTCTATCACCCTTCTTAAACTTTGTGAAGCATTTGGGGAGGTCCTGTGGTTTCTTTTGCCTCTCTCCTTCTGAGTCTCTAGTTTGCTTCCTGGCTCCCTCCTTGATCCGCCTGCGCCTTAAGTGGACTGGCAAGTCCCCTTTGGTGCATCTAACCTTAGAGGGTTGGGGTATTTCGGGATCACTCTCTGTACTGACTTCAGACTCCAAGTTAAACTCACATCCCTCGCTTGAGGAAGGGGTTTCGCTCGGGGGTCGTAGTTCAGTAGGTGAATCCGTCTTCAGTATTGGGAGTACCAGTGATTGTGCCACTGTTTACCGTGTTTACCGCATTACAGAGGAGCGGGAAAATGGAGGAGAGGAGCGGGAAAATGGAAAAAAGGAAGTAGCAAAAAAGGCGCAGGATAAAAGCAAAAAAAGGCGCCTTGACCGGTAACTAGACCCTGAAAAATTTAAATGTTCGAGCACGACCCTCAGAAAGTTTCAGTGTCACCCCAAGACAACAAAAGAGTAAAAGGCGCACCATTAAATGTGGAAGCGCTCTCGAATCCTTGTAAAAGAGCACCAGGCTCGCTCCTATGCAAATTGTACGCATTAGTTGGGAATAAGATAAATTAGAATGGTGGGAAATGGGAAAAAGGGCCTAGGCTACGGCCAGCCATGTAAAAAAGGGAAACAGGGGATGACTGCCCAAAAGGGATTTAGGGTTCTATATATAAAGTTGAAAAGTGAATGAGAAGCTCATTCTTGGGTGTGTGGCAAAAGGAGTCTTCCTCTTTTTCTCTTCTTCTCTCATTCTTGCTTGTGTGTGCTCTTGAGAGAGGGAGTGTGAGAGTGTGAGGAAGTGAGTGTGTGGGAGTGAGGGATAAAGAGGGTGAAGCTCTTCACCATCTCCTCTTCTCTTCTTCTCTTCTCTTATTTTCTCTTCTCTTGCGCGCACGGCTATGGAGGATGGAGCTTGGAGATGGAGGAGGCTTGAGGATGCTTGAGCTAGCATCAAGAATCGTGGAGCTATCGAGGTGTGCGAGGGAGGAGGCTACTCACATCGGCATCAAGGTAAGCTCACTACATTCGTAGGATCGACGGCATGTCGGCTAGGTGAGAGATAGCCATTAGAGCTCCTTGAAATGCTTGAAGCAATAAGCGGTCCGTGGGTCTTGGCGGTTGAGCGAAAGCTCCCACATTTTGGTTCCGTTGCGGGGACCAACGGATTCAAGCTTGAGCACTTGCATGCCTCATATCGAGCATCGAAGTAGGGGATTCATCCCCGAAACAGAGTTTGAGATAGGTAGGAAGTTTGGGTGTTTTTGATCTTCAAAACAAGTAAGTATTTTGGGATGTGTTGGTTGTTTGAGGATTGGAAGACATGGAGAAATTAGTTCAATTTTTTGCTTTCGATTCTTGTTGCGTTTAGAGTAGGCTAACATTAGGAAATCGCACCCGAAAGGCACAGGGTTTGCTGCTGTAAAACAGGGAGAAAATCGGGGAAAGCAAGTGGAAAATGGAGAAAATGCTCATTTAAATGTGTAGAAATCGCAAGGAGAGTGATCGATAACATCCAGGTAATGTCTAGCAGGGGTATAAGTTCTTGGAGGCAAGGAAATCCTCATTTGCAACTAGTTGAGGGTGAGAGACAGAGAGAGAGAGAGAGAGAGAGAGCTTGGCTGACTCATTTCGATCGATCAGTGCGAGGAGTTACATTGCTATCGGCGATCCCCAGGTATATAGATCTGTTCCTCATCACTCCAGCATCATTCCTGTTGAATATTGTAGCTTGTAATAAGCAATACCTTAAGGTTTTTGACGATTTCATGCTCGAAAGTGCATTCGGGTCGACAAAATCAGACACTCGATCCAGTGTCCGATTCTCAGAATCGGACGCTCAGACCGATCGGACCATCCTGTCCGATCGGACCACTCGAACACTCGGACTCGAACCACTCGGACACTCAGACTCGAACCACTCGGACACTCAGACTCAGACCACTTGGACCAACCCGTCCGATTTTGGAAATTGGACCACTCGAACCACTCGGATCACTCGGACCAATCTGTCCGATTGGACGCTTCGTCCGATCGAGGAAATCAGACCCGCCCCTGTCCGATTCGTAGAATCAGACCCACGGATTAGGACACGTCACCAATCGGACCACCCACCTGGTCCGATTGGACCAGTTGTCCGATTTTTGAAAATCGGACACTTGACCCCTGTCCGATTCTGAGAATCGGACAGCTCAAAATTGGACCCACCTGGTCCGATTCTGAGAATCAAACCACTGGTAAATTGGACCACTGGTAAATCAGACATCCGATTCTCAGAATCGGACACACCCTTAGGCAAAAAAAAAAAGAAAACATAAAAAATTGACCCCCGCGACCGACTGGAAGCGCAACCCGCTCCAGGACAACATAGCAAACGGCTTGTAGACAGTTCCCGACGTAGGAGTCACGATTAAGGGACAGGGGGACAGTGCTGGAGTACTCCCCAGTGACCTGACACGTTGAGAATGAAAATCCAATCATAGGACCTGTGATCGACCTCCGAGTGAATAGCAAGAAGTAGCGCATACCTTAGAATCCGCTAGAATGGCCAGGACTTGAGCGACAAAGCTTATCAGGCCCGAGACGAGACAAGAGGGCATAAGGCATATAGAGATTGTTTGCCGCACTCACATTGAATTCCACACTTGAAGTACACATAAGAAAGCTAAAAGCCTAATTGACTACAAGTGCACGAGAAACGACACACACTGAGTGATCATAAATTGAGGATTATATTCAATAAGTCAAGGAACTCACTCAGATAAAACCACTCAAGGAACCCACCAACAGGAGAGAACCAAGACATAGACAAACCATCAAAGCACAGAGTAGAACCAAGCAAGGAGCGCCAATGACGTGGATCTGTCAAGTCTATTCAACCTGATCGACAGCTTAGTGTAGCGCGAGAACTCGACCATGGCGAAAGAGAGCTCAGACCATTGGTCTAATAAGGAGCTCGATTTGAACGTATTCCCAGATGTTATTCAGCAGTTGGTGAGTAGTTACGATGCCCACGCCCGGTACGAGCACCGCGGCAAGACAACAAACACAATCATCGCAGATCTAGAAGAGGAGAGAAGGCTAGCCTACAAAGCATTGCAGAGCATAGCCGAGTACAATAGGGATCAACAAGCTAGGAGCCAAAGGCAAAGCATGGAGCTGCATGAGGTCGAGCGAGTGTTGAACTTAGCTAGCCGAAACCGAATGGACCATGAGAGAGCACTAGAGGGAGACTTAACATTGAGCGAGCTTCTCATGAAGAGGCTGCTTGATAATACAACAAATAGCAGAGCAGAGTGCCACCGCACTAGCGACATCACTACTCGCAGGACTAGGGGCGAACCAAGGCTTAAAGAGCCAGTCCAAAATACCGATTGTTGCCAAGCAACTCGACAAGTACCAACCCCACGACGACCCATACAGCTTTATTGAGCAGTTTGAGCAAGTTTGCGAGGCCAACGGCCTCAATGACCTAATTCAATGCTTGCCAAGCGTTCGGGCTTTGCCTAGGCGGCAAGGATAGGACGTGGTATATGAGCCTAGATGCTGTAGAGCAAGCCAACTTCAATGGCCTCAAGGATCTCTTCATCAAGAGATTCGCCGAGCCCGGATACTCCGATAACCTACTAGTATGCTTGATGAACGCCAAGCAGAAAGAGAAGGAGGACATCCGCGACTACTAACCCATGTGAGGAGTCTCTTCAAGAGAATCCCTCTAGGTGAGCGACCGACTGAAAGGGCAGTTTCGATTGTATTCATCAGCGGAATTCGAGACTAGGAGCTATATAAGGCTTTGGTGGGAAATTCAAGCTTGCAGCGAGATGCGATAGCTAGAGTGTTTGAGGAAGCCATCAGAGTCAATGATCAGTTGAAGGAGTGGAACTCCAGGAGCTCGAATCTAGAGGAGACCAACTCGCGAAGCTCAGAGAGAGCGTCAGCCTCTAGTGAGCGATCAATCCCATCATCCCAAGATAAGGGAAAGGCCACTGAGACAGACCAAGGCTTGGCCGATGTCAAGATGGAATTAGCCAAGTTGCAAGACATGTTGAGACAACCAACGCCCCTGCATGTCCAATGCGTGTACTGTGGTGAAAACCACTTACCGGCAAAGTGTCAAGACCCTAGGTCAAGACCTTGTGCTAACTGCGGTAGGTTCGGCCATGATGTCGCACATTGTAGATTACCAAGAAGACTTCTGTACTCGCAACCCTATGGCCAGCCTTACCTAGCGAACAGGCCGCAGCCATTCTTCGGAAGGGGAGCCCCATTGGTTCTTCCCGTGCCTAACGATATGAAACCAGCCATCCCTAGGATGGAAATAAATCCTACGGGCATCCCTAGACCGCCTGGTCCTTACGTGACCCATCCATTGAGCGACGCTCCAGTCCACTACGTGGAGGAGCCGAATGAGGAAGAGACCTACATATACCCTTACGTCTCGCATGACGACGAGGGCAACGCTGTCCTCATGGACTATCAACCCGTGCCGGTGATGGCATTAGGAAGAGGACAAGATAGAGGCCTAGGAGGGTAGACACAGAATCTAGTCACCTGTTGGACTTGTGGTCACCCCAGCCATGTCTCATCACACTGCCCTGAAGAGAGCAGCAAAACAGAGACAAGGCTGACCAAAAGTGCACAGAGTGCAGAATCACCCATCTCTTTGTAGACTGCCCAAAGCGAAAGCCATCTTCTAGCTCATCCAACGTGCCATCTGTCCCATTGGGGCTGTTTGGTGTCGAAAACCTCGATGGGGAGGCCACGCCTATCCCGTTGCGAGTCATGACCCGAGCCCAAACAAAACAGGCCGGCATCTCTCTGCCAGGACCTAGCAATCTTGACGCAACCTCGATAGGGAAGAAAAGCCGCAGGCGGAAAAAGAAGAGATCGAAAGCTAAAGTCGCACTAAAAACCGAGAGTGCTACGACTCTGCCTGCTAGAAAGAAGGTTTCAGATGCAGAGGCAGAGACTTCAGCCCCTAAGACGACCGAAAAGGGAAGCGCTAAGGTAGGGGAATACCCGCATCCGAAGCGACAGTTAGAGGCCATAGAAAAGGTGAAGGAATGGGTGAAGGAGGCTCAAGAGCATCTCAAGGATGCTGAGCCCATCATAGAGGACGAGATCGATGATCTCTCCAGCGTAAGCATGCCAATATCACCACCTCAACCTAAGTCAGCAGAAGCAACCGCGCCACAAGTAGTGCCACTAAGACCAAGCCTTGACACTACAGAGCCGCAAATCAGTCGCAGTCATTGGCCCGGACAATCTAGGTTAGGGAAAGGACGAGTAGCCAACGATCTCTTGACCACGCTAGTGACTACACCTGTAACATTTAGCCTGGGAGATCTGCTTAGGCAGCATCCTACCCTATGGCAAGATCTTAAGCAGTGGGTCGAAGGGTCACAAGAGCAGGTCACGGCAGACCCTCAAGACCATGATGCAGAAATGCAATTACCAAGCTTGACGCTGCACTCCGTGCCTAAATCCTTGCAGGTCAATGCCTTTTGGGAAGGCTCTGAGACGCATGCAGTCTTACCGATCCTAGCCCTAGGCGACACAACAAGAAAGGGAATTGTAGACACGGGAGCTGGGGTTAGTGTGCTTAGCCACGCAGTGCTTCAGACTTGGGGAAACTTGCCTGTTGAAACTGCTAGGTTCAATGTCACGTTAGCAAACGATATGAGAGTGAAGCCATTTGGGGTACTTAAGAATTGGCCAGTGAAGATCGCAGGTGTCCAGTTCTCTGTTGACTTTATAGTCATGAAGGGAGTGGACTACGATATCCTATTAGGCCGACCCTGGATGCGCAATGCTAGAGTCATCGAAGATTGGGGTAACGGCTTGATCTTCCTTGGTAATAGAATGGATACCGTAAGGATAGAAATTGACACTTAGAAGACCTCACCAGTCGACCTAGATGCCATCTCTGCTATGCTCAAGGGTAACACTCAGGTCAAGAAGTCTTACGGGCCCTTGAACAAGTATATACCATGCCCAGAGGATGAGCGGGATTGGATGCACGTTCTCGCTACAATTGACCTACCATTCTCAGATCATGAGGCATATGAGCAAGCTATCAAAATAATCTGCAAGTCTAATGAAACACTCTCTATACCAGTTTGCATGATGGCAGGAAGCCTCCGTGGAAGGCCTAAGCCTGTCACCTTCCAAGTACTATCAAATAAAAGGGAACTCTAGGGGATACTGGAATACCTAACAGACAAGCTAGCTGGCAATCCAGCTACAAACTTCAAACCACTCCAGGATCTCTTAGAGGAATCCAAGTGGCAATGGACCAGGGTGCATGATTTAAACCTCATGTATAACTGGGCCCTAGTTCCTAACCAACAACATGAGACATACCAAACCCTAGGAGACGACGAGCAGTCGGATGACAAAGATTCTAGCAACAAATACGAAGACTACCAATCCCTCAGTGATGAGAGAGAGGGTGAAGTAGATACCGTAGAATACAACACTGAAGGACAAGAAATTGAGCAGATATGAGCAGACTCCAAGCCACAGGAAAGGCAGACCTTTAGGGTAGAGCAAGGAGTCATGCGCATGGAATGTGATCACGCTTGGTTGGAACACCTAGAAGCCATAGACCTTGAGCAAGCAGGCCTAGCCTAGCTAGGAACGACATCAGTACTTAGGACTGAATCACCATCTAAATTGCGGCCACCAGGGGAGATCACCTCTTCTAGCGAAGACGGAGGGTTTGACTCTAAATCAGAGTCTAGTTTAGATAGTGATCCAGAGATCCCTAGGCTACCCACGACTAGACGTACCAAGGGGGACCTACCCGTCCACTTGAGGTGCAGACGGTTAAGGCAGAAAAAGGCAAAGCAACCCAGGGATACACGAATAGAAGAACATCGGAAGCTGAAGGACCTCCCTAAACGCTTCACAAAATTCAAAAAAGGGAATAGAGTAGTAGTTCTGTTAGGTGCCAAACGTCAAGGGCAGAGGAGTGAACCAATCAAAGGACCAGCCAAAGTCAAGGAGGTAGACTTAGCCCAGGAAGGGGAAACACCCCGGCCAGTATTCATTGCCGATGACTTGACTGATGAAGAAGAAATGAGTCTTGTCGCTCTCTTGCGAGAGTGACGCCAAACGCAATGCTGGCCAAGCAGCGACCATACTCTATAAATCCAAAATACGCTCATGCTGTCAAAGAGGAAATTGACAAGCTGATGAGAGCTGGATTCATTTACGAAATTGAGCACACAGACTGGGTATTGCCCATAGTAATTGTGATGAAGAAGAATGGAAAAATCCGAGTGTGCATCAATTACAAGAAGGTGAATGCTGCTACAAAGAGGGACAACTATCCATTGCCATACACCTAACACATGCTTGAGAGGGTGGCAGGCAAGGAAGCCTACAGTTTTCTGGACGGCTTCTCAGGGTACAACCAAGTGCAAGTGCATCCTCGAGACAGGCACAAGACTGCCTTTGCCACAAAGTGGGGCGTTTTTGCATACATAGTCATGCCCTTCGGGTTGACCAATGCCCCTGGCACTTTCCAACGTCTCATGTGCACCATCTTTAAGGACATGCTTCGCAAGGAGTTAGAAGTCTTTGTCGACGACCTGTGTTTTTTCAAGGTGTTTTATGATTTTTTTTCAGATTACTAAAGTATCATATATTACCACTTGCAAATACCATGTCTGAGTCTCCTAATGATGCACGACATGTTTTACGAAAGCTTGGCATGGACTTCAATAGCATCCATGCATGTGTCAACAATTACGTACTGTTTCAAGGAGAATACGAGACTATGGAGATATGTCCAAAGTGTGGTGCTCATAGGTATCAACAGGACTTGCAAGGGCAGACCATCCCTCAAAAAGTTCTTAGACACTTTCTGCTTATCCCCCCTATACATCACATGTTTTGTACATCCGGCATGGTAAGCTTGACAACGTGGCATGCGCAAAATAGATCCATAGATGGAGTCCAACAAATATTAGCAGATTCACATGCATGGAGCCACATTGACTCTACCTTTCTAGGCTTTTCCCAAGAGTCAAGGAATCTTTGGCTCGGTCTTGCTATGGATGGCATGAACCCATTTGGTTTGCACTCAACTTCTTACAATGTGTGGCATGTAGTCCTTATTAACTATAACATCCCTCCATGGCTTTCTACGAAGAAAGGACACCTCATCCTTAGCTTGCTCATTCCCGATCTCTACAAAGTCAAGAATATGGGCGTGTATCTTCGTCCATTAGTCGATGAGCTTAAGACTTTTTGGGAGGAGGGGGTCACCGTGGAAGATATGAGCAAGCGTGATGATCGATGGTCTAACAATATTCGATTCATTCTCATGTGGATCATGCATGACTTTCTGGGATTCGAGAAGTACTCAGCTAAGTGGGCTTATGTTATCGTTGGTAATATCTATCATAGCTTTCTCAAGTCTGTATTCACTGTGGATAGAGGTGTTGGGACAGGTCTGATTACTGCAAGTTATCATGCATGTCCATTGTGTGGGCCACAATTAGACTCCCGAAGGTCAGGAACCATGAAGAAGATGGTATATCAAGGACACGCCACTTTCTTGGTGGAGGGTCATGAACTAAGGGAAGGTTTTCTTGGACAACCTCCAGTACGAATGAATTTCAAAAGCTGGTACAAGCAAAAAATGATCCACACGGAGTCACATCCAAATGGAATGCGATGGTTCTTAGTTTTCTATGAGATTCCATATTGGACCCACTTATATATCAACCACTTGTTGAATCCCATGCATATTTTCAAGACTGTGGGTAGCTTACTATGGGACCACATCACAGGAAAGAGAGACACTGAAGGGGCACGAATGGATTTGAAGGAGGTAGGCAAGATGGAGGCGCTTTGGCTGCATCTGAGTGCTGATGGTCGCTTGGAGCTACCTCGCACTACTTGGGTTTTGTCCATTAAAAAAGAGCGCCTTGTGAAGAAAATTATCAAGTCTATCCGCACTTCTATGGGTATGATGTGTTCTCTCAAGTCTTCATTTTCTAAAGACAACCAATTATCAAGGCTAAAATCCGATGATTGGGATAAGATATGTTAGGTTTGAACTACGAATGGATTGTAAGTGGCCTGCATATTTTGCTAGTTGGAATGTAGTCGTTGTTCATAATGCTTCTTCATTTGTGGCAGTTTGTACTACCAATTACCATCGCAGGATGCCTTACTCCAAAAATACACAAGACTATTTATAGGTTGTCAAATTTTGTGCAATGGATCTTACAAAAGGAGATCAAGGCATCCTCTATTGAATCCGCAAGGCAGTGGAGCAGTGGAGATGGTCTATCTCTTTGAGAAGTACCTGCCCACCAGCATGCTCACAATACAAACCCACCTTGTGGTACATCTTGTAGATAAAGTGGAGATTGCTAGACCTTTCCATATATGATGGATGTTCTTCTTGGAGTGCTTCATGAAAACCCTAAAAGGCTTTGTACGACAATGAGCTCGGCTAGAAGGTAGCATGACTAAAGGTTAGTTGGTGTCTGAGGCATTAGTGCATATTTCATAGTGGCTACCAACAGTGGATTCAAACAACAGTATGCTATTGTCATTGAAGGACGATGATAGACTAACCAGAGATGTGGTGGTTGGAAATGGGGTGGAAAAAATAATGGATGCTACAATGGAGGAGAAAGTGAATTGTTTTTGTATGTTGCACCATGCCTCCATGGAGATGTGGCTTGCTAAGTACGAGCAAGCCAGGAAAGATTGGGAAAAAGTGTGATTTGAATTTCCATGTAGTATGCACCATCAACCGATTTGATATTACGAGGGCATGAAGGAGATGATGTGGTTTATGTCAACGCGATGGTTGGTGGAGCTTTGAGTGTAGCATCTCGCGAAGGGGTGGAGGTCTCAACTGAGGGGAGTGGAAATTCTCAAGGGGATGGAGTCCAAAGGTTACGATGTGTTTAGGATTTGTCGTATCTAGATTTTATATGCAACAACTAATTGAGTGTTTCAATATATAGTACAAAATATACAGTGCGGCGTGGTCACGCGGACAGCATTTTCGCATGGAGCATATCCACAAAATGCACTCCATAACAGATTGTGGTATCCTGGCAAAGTTTGAGCAAGAGATCCGACGACGAGCAACGGATCCAAATACCATTATAGATGAGATGGAGTATTTTGGGAACTTGCAAAGTATTATCATGGAGGATTACCATAGCTTCTCCATGATCCTATTTGATGTGCAGTGGTTCAAAGTGGTACTTGAAGGAGCTGGGGCAACAGTTCGACGAGGTCCATCTGGATTTCTTGAAATATATTCTGAAAAAAGATGGATGGATTTTTGCGAAACCTTTGTATATTGCCAGCCCATTGTGAGCAAGTACATGAACTCATGTTTTATTTTATTTTATTACGACATGGTACATGTCACAAAAGTTAAATCTCTCTTGTACGTGATTTTGAAAATGTAATTTTCTATCCAAACCCCTGACAACCTCGATGGTGGTATGTTGTACCTTCAGCTCCCTGAAGTGCGAGAGTATATGATCAAAGCAATGTTCCTAGTGTAGATGAGGATAGTATGCAAATAGAGGGGTCGATATTGCAAGGGATAGAGGCCACCAAAAGCTTGGAGCATATAGAGGAGCTAGAATTGGATAACAATGATGTAAATATAGGAGTCCAAGAGTTCTTTGAGAACAAGGTCGACTCATTCTTTTGTGGTGACCTGTCTATCGAGCTTCTAGTGTATAGGAAGTTGTGTCAAGTGATTGACATGGGACTGTAGGGTACTTCATACTTGGAGAGTATCCACCTACTCAATTTGTTGACAAGGGTATATAAGATATGTGTTTTAAGTAAGATCATCTTTTGAGGATTTATATTACCGTGCTTTGCTTGATTTATATTGATTATTATAACATCAATTTTTTTCTGTGCAGGTGTCCTTTATGGATATTTGAATCCGCACGATGAGCCGAGGGATGAGTGACAAGGAGCTACAAGAGATCTTCACACGTATGTCTCTAGATCAGATGGCGCAATTGATGAGAGATATGGCAAACCAGGAGCTATCTCAGACACCATCAGGTTATTCTATTAGATCTACTTTAGTACGCTCTGATGCTTCAGTTTCCAGTAGACGAGGTCGACGCTCCAGACTTGAGTCGGACAAAGGGAGTGGTTCTGAGGGATGCTGCGGAGATGTGGATGCACTGAGCTTGCGGTCAGCTAGGGATACAGGTGCTACTCCTCGCTCTCGTGTAACTTCGAGAGAGCATGGCTCAGGTGGTTGTTGTGGAGGTACCAACACAGTGTCTTCATCTCATTGTGCTACATCACCTATGGGATTTGTCACACCTGTGGGGATGTCTACTCCAGTCACACCAGCCGTTTGTAGGTGGCACCCCTATGGGTGCTACTCTGAGAGATGCTACCCTCGTAGGTACACCAGATGTAGAGGGGTCTCTTGGATATGCCTAGAAGCGTGGTCACATGTGGGAGAGGAAACATGTTTGGCATACCCCAGAGGGGTATGGATACCTTGTAGATGATAGAACAAGAGCCATTATCATGAATGATGAGGGGAGGAGGGTAATGGCTTGTATGAAAGAGTTGTGGCAACAAGTTTTTCGACACAAAATCTTGGATCATTGAAAGGACATACTTGAGGGGAGCAATGACTACATAGAAGCATCCTTGTATGAGGAGTTTTCGGTATCCGCCATAGTAGATAGGTTTTCCATAAGCTAGATGATGGAGTGCATGCGTGCGTACATGTCACACAGACGATCGGACGCATGCAAGGTACTTAAGAGTGGGGCCACAAAGCTCAAGTGGCTAGATGAAAACGACTCGTCGACTGAGGAAGGAGGCTACAAATTCTCTATGATGTTGGAGATAGCAACGCAAGGTGGCGAGGGTAGGACTAGAGGCAGGAGTGGTCCATCATCTTGGGAGTAGCGGCCACAGGACTTATCTGGAGGACTTTGTAAGTTCTTTTGTTATTATGCTTGCTTATTTTTTTGTAATATCCTTTGTACTGACAATCATGTTTCTAATAGTTGTATTTTGTTTTCTTTGCATCACTCCATTACAAACCGCGATCTCGCTGGCCTAGAGACTCGATATGTAGAGAGAGACGGTCTCACTGCATTGATCGACCGATGTATGGACGCGACGGCCCAATAAATCACTCATCTTTCTTGTCCGTAGTTACTAATTTTAATTAAAATGTATTATTGTATAGTGGACTGATGTGTAGTTGTTTCTTTCTTTGCAGAGTCCATTCGATACTCCTTTGCGGCAGGACAAGCTTTCGAATGGTGAGGATCTATAGCTCGTCCTTGGATCCGTGGATCGCACATCCTCTTCTTTTTTTGTCATGTGATTTATATAGGCATTTTCTATGCACTATACTATTATCATCCTTTGTATCTTGCCATGATTGTACCGTTGCTTTCATTATGCAATCTTGTATTTATTTTATGTATCAGTCTTATGGATTCAAGTACACTTTTCCTTCATGGAGACAAGCATTGTACACTTTACTATCACTCTTTTGTATGGCCCAAATAAAGCACATAGTGCTATTTGTGGCAAGGTAGCAATCACAAATTTTTTCCCCCGTGTAACCGTTGCTATTAGCTTCGCAAATTTATTGCACACATCGCTATTAGTGTCGCAGTTAATGTCGCAAATCGTCACTATATGCATCGCTAACTACACAGCGACGCATATAGTGACGATAATAGCGATTATTCTATGGCGTCGCTAATACCAACATTTTTTGCGACAACAGGGGCAAATATTTTTATGAACATTTTCATCACTTTGAACATCGATATGAGACCTGTATCTTGTAGTGTAAGAAATGACCTCAAACCATATTGAAAAAGTAGCAAAAAAGATGAAATGCAAAGAGAGATAGGCACCTATGTTTTGCCCAAAATTTGGAGCTTCACGGAGAAGAAAGTGCGGAGTTAAGTGGAATTCTCAAAACCCTAACTACTCTCACCAAGGAGCTTCAATGGAGACGAAAATTCACCAGTATAGAGAATAGAGGAAAAGTGGTTTTTTGCTCAACTTTTGGGTCAAACTGATTTCATGAGAGGGATAAAAACCAAAATTGAAAGTTCTCCAAAAAAAGGAAGGGAATACGAGATGAGAGAAACTCAAATTTTGTGTACTATTCATTCTCCCTTTTTTTAAATCCCTCATTGTCCCTTTTTCTAATAAAATCCCAACTAATAAAAACCCAAGATTTGGAGAGAGAATATCAACCCTCCATGGATGTCAACGTCATCTAGCCTTTCTATTGGACAATCCAAGAGGTCTACATCTTAAAATATATATTTTTTAAGGGCCCATTTGTGAGTTCATTTTTTTCCTAATGTATGCTTGTTATCAAAATAGGTTGCATGCTCACCCAAATCTTTCATCTCAAATTTTTTCTTCAAAAAGTCCTTAACTTCAGCAATCCCATTGTCATTGTCTCCTGTAATAATCAAGTCATCCACATAGATGATTATGATGACCAAACATGCATCTTCCTTTCTCACATAAAGTAAGTGATTAATATTAAAAATATAAAAACCAATATTGACAAGATACTCTCTGACCTTGCCAGACCATGCTCTAGGTGCTTGCTTCAACCCCTATAGAGCACCTTCTTTAACCAGCAAATATATGTGGGATGCTCTAAATCTTCATAACCTGGTGGTTGCTCCAGATAGACCTCTTCTTGCAATGCACCATGCAAGAAGGCATTCATTGATATCCATTTAGTGCAAACTCCAACCTTTGGCTGCTGCCAAAGCAATCATGCATCTAATAGTTGCCACCCTAGCAACTAGATTGAATGTCTCTTCATAATCTATTATATATATTTGAGCAGAGCCTTTTGCAACCAACCTAGCCTTATACCTACTAACTGAACCATCCACATTATGCTTGATTTTGTAAACCCACTTACAACCAATAATATTCTTGCACTTATGCAAGGGTACCAAATTCCAAGTCTTATTGGCTTCTAATGCATCCATCTCCTTATCCATTACTACATCCCAATGAGCATGACCATCAATATTCTCACAAAAAGTGGGCTCAGCTAACTTTACCATATAAACATAATGATGAGAAACATAACCTTCAAAACTGAATCTTTTAATAGGGTATCTAATCTTGCTAGACCTGCATACCACTAGATCAGTTAATGGAGCCTTTACATTACCATGTTCTCTTTGTACACCTAGTGTCTTGACTAAAGGAATACTGAGCTCATAATCCAAACTCTCTAAACCACTAGAACCTCCATCAAATCACAAATGACTAGTAGATGCATTATTACCATTTGATACTTTCTCCTTCCCTTTGTCTTTACCTGCAACACTTGTAGATTCACCTGAAGATGTGTGGCTACTCCTTAGTCTCCCAGCTAACTGTATATGTAGTACCAAATAATATTTTTGGTCCATTAAGACTATATGATTTTTGTTTTTTTTCTACACATAACTATCATGATCATCATCATCATCTAATGCATCACAACTAGATTCATACCAACTACTCATCTCATAACAAATAGCATCCCTCCTCACTCTGAACTCATCTATGACAGGGGTATAACAATGATATGCTTTCTACGTCAATCCTAAAGAGTATCCGATAAAAATATAAACATGCATGAAATATACCCATAGATTTCTTCCCATAGATTTTTGGAATAATCATTAATGAATGTAACAAAATATTTGCTATCACCAAGAGATATGTTTTTTGTAGGCTCCCAAACATCTGTATGTAAAACATCAAGTATGTTTTTACTCACATATCTGTCATGCAAAAAAGGTTTTCTTGCTTGCTTACCAAGCTGACATGCTCCACATACTTTATGAAATTTTGAAACTCTAAAACCAAACAATCTTGTAATCAATCCTTTGGACTATATTACTTTCAATCTTTCCACAAAACTTTTGTTCTACCATCACCTCTTCCTCTAGAGCTCCCCCTGCCTCTAAAGTTTCCATGGCCTCTTGAAACCTACATTTCATCAAATTATTGATTTAACCTATTTTACTGGTTATCACCAACACATTCCATATCATGGCCTCTCGAAGAGGATCTACCATGTCTCCTTTTTTAACTTAAGTAAAAGGCTTGGACCTGTTCACCATTTCTTTCAGTTAGTCTCTCTACATATTGATCTCTTCAGTAATCATGAGAGAGACCAACTCATCAAAATCTAAAAATGGCTTTCGTATATATATAGAAGTGATAAATGATTTTTGAGAGTTCTCATTATTTATGCCACCCAAAGTAGATCGAACCAAATCATCATCATCACTCATTACATCAATTGCTGCCAAAGCATCTACAATGCTCCTTATTACCTTCAAAACATACTCATTGACAATAGACTCTTGCTTGAGTTGAATCTTTTGTGCCTTTGTATTTATTGAAAATATATTCTCAAAATTTATGAAAGCCTTCGTATTATCAATGACTACAGATAGCCAATAGATTACTTTCTTTTCCTTTGCATTCCATTCATTCCATGCCTTTAATTCATCTACAGTCGCAAGGTTACTCAGCTTTGGCTTCTTTCTTTAACCTAAAATGAATTCATAAAGGCCTTTTCCAATAGGAAAGTTTATCACACGAAACTTGCATGATGGGTACTTATTCTTATCCAACTTCTCAATTATGGGATTTCCACTGTTCTCTATCATTATCACAAAAATGATACAAAACAATAGGCAATTCTTCTGCAACCTTTCACAACAAGTGCACAGTAATGCACCAAGAACCCTTTTTCACTGATTGCTCAACAATACATCTAATCTACAATCTTTTTGCATATAAAACTTATGTTTGCTTCCTTGAAAACATCTCTAAGATTAAAAAGTTCAAATCTATAACTTGTGTGCCCACTTTCAAGACCGACATAGCCAAATTTACAATATGCCCTAAAACTAATGTCTGCAACCTTACGTGTCTAAAATGGGGCCCGAAATGGTCTCAGATGGCTAAAAAACCTGCACACACAAGTCCTAAATGTCTTATCTGTAGAATATATAATGCTCTACTTGCATACCAAATCTCAGAGCAATCTGAGATTTTCACTCTGTCGCCCTGCTTCCTGTGCCTCCACAGGCACTATCTAAGAGAAAGAGTGGAAGAATATGAGATTTTTGTACCCATTGCTTGCTTGCTTGAATCCTTACTTCTTCTCCTTCTTCATTTTAGCCTTCAAATCCAGCCTCTCTCCATGGTACCACTCTGATACCATGTCAAGAATCATGTGGTGGGGGGACTTGCTTGAGATGTCATGCCAAATACCCACAATACACATAAGAGAAAGCTCACTCAAGAATACAGGAAGAGAGATTGAGGCCAAAACGTTTTCTTGCTAGTTTCTTCTTCTTCTTCCATACACACAATATAATTTACACAAAGTATAGATAAGATACAACATAAAGGAAAGTGGCCTACTAATCAACTGACTATACTAATTAACCGACAATGTAACTATACCAACTATAGGTAGGTGCAACAAACTAAATATAATAAGTGATAAGTCTATGGCCATATGAGGATCATAATGACCACCAACATGCTAAGTGTAAATACATGGACCCATCTAGCCAAGTGATCCATGATCAATGTCTACACGTGTTGAGCTTGCCATCTCAACAGCACTGCAACTAGTTTCGAGATTCATGTCCTCCTAGTTGCTATAAGCCCTTTATTGATTATATCATGGTGACAAATGCTATTGATCCACTTACCTACTATAAGGAGGTGATGCATAGAGGTGATTCTCATTCTTGGAAGAGGCTATGTCTAAATTCAATTTTCGTAGAAGAACCATACATGGGACTTGGTTTCCTTGTCTGGTGATGAAAAGCGCGTATTGCCATGCAAGTGGATGTACAAGTTATAGAGTATCCTTGGTCGCCCAAAGCTAGCATATAAGGCCAGATTAGTTACTAAGGATTTTAAGCAAGAAAAGGGAGTTGATTTTGATGAGATATTCTCTCCTATGGTCAAGATGACTACCTCATGCTTGGTATTGGCCTTGGTTTCTCAATTGGATTTGGATATCTATTAGATGGATGCGAAGATAACTTTTCTACATGGGGACCTGCATGAGGATATTTATATGAAATAGCCTAAGGGGTTTGTGGAAAAAGGAAGGACACAGCTAGCGTACAAATTGAAGAAGAGTCTTTATGGGCTTAAGTAGGCACCTAGAGAGTGGTACTATAAGTTTAATACATTCATATATTCATACAAATGGATCCATGTTTATATATGAAGAAAGTCTTTGACGGTCCTTATTATCATGGTACTTTATATTGGTGATATACTTATTGTTGAAAGTAATCATGCTATGCTGGATGCTTTAAAGGCTTAGCTTAAGAAGAGCTTTGAGATAAAAGACATGAGGCAAGCCTCACACATACTTGATATATACATTATGCACAATTCATTTAAGGGACTTCTCTACTTCTACTAGAAGGAGTACATTCATAGAGTACTTGATTCTATATGCAGGATGGTAGGTCTACTAGCTATCCATTAGCTTCTCATATAAAGGTTAGTCAACCTGATTGTCTACAGTCAAATGATGAGATGGCCAAGATGGCTAAGGTTCCATATGCATCTGCTGTCATGCCGCTACACAGACACAGGGTGAAAAACTCTAGAGTGTGGCTTTCTTATTGATCTAGAGATCCAATGCCATATTAGTCATTAGTGTCAGTATCTGTAGTGTGGATGGTTCAAAAATACTAGATTTTTGGACAAGTTTAGCCAATTTTTTATATTTTAGATATTATCTCTTGTAAAAATCCAAAAATTATAGACAACTTCTAGAATAGGATAACATGTAAAAGAAAGCATGTAGCTTTCAGCCATTTTGGGAGGATTTTATATAAAAAGAATGATTGGCAAAATCGCACAATGCGTGATCGCTATTTTCAGGCAATAAACAACACTTCGAACTGGGAGATGAAGGAGTGATCTGGAAAAATTCTGGCCAGGTGTCCTAGTATTTTACCCCCCTTTTGGATCCAATGGAAGCATTAGATTGGTGGTCTGAGAAGCATAGATGAATGTATTGTTTTATGCACGTTTTTTTCTAAAGAGATTTATCTTCTCATAATGCAAAAATAAATTGACAGGTTTCACCTCTGAGAGTATTCTTCCACATCTTCTAACCCTCTTCCATCTACTCCTCTCCCTGAATCTCCCTTCACCCTATTGTCTCTTGCCCCCGCAGTAGATTTTCGACCCCAAATGCTCCGACATTGGTGAACCCGACGAGAAGACAACAGGTGTGTAAAGATGGGGGATTTTGCAAGTTCAAGTGGTGGTGATGCTTTACAATAGATGATTGCTTTGTTGCAGCAACAACAATAGCAACAGTTATTGTTACAACAATAGATGCAAACTCAACGAGAAGCAAAAAGAATTGATTCCTTAGCTGTGAATGCATTGCAGGAAGTGGGACAAGAATTGAAGCAGTTTAAAGGTCAAAATGTTTTAGCCTTCATCCGGTTGTATGAAGAAAATATGTTGTTTCATGGGGTACCGCAGTATGCATGGAGTTGGCATTTCTCACGTTTGGCCATGCATACATTGCATGATTGGATTCATGAGTCACATAGAAGAGATGCTCATTAGGAAACTTTTAAGAAAGCTTTGAGAGAAGAGTTTTTCTTGGAAGATGCAGGATTGGCAACTAAAAAGACATTTACAAATTGGATTGAAAAGCCTAATAAAGGGTTGGCTGCTATAGCTTTGCTCTTGAATTTGAAATGTCGGTATGCGTAGTTCGATACCAATGAGCAGCAATCATTGGAGAGTCACAAAATTGATTTGTTTTTTAAGGCTATAGATCTTGTCTAGCTGGCTGATTGTTTAGAAGATGCCTCTTCTGAAACAGGGTTGAAATCAGATTGGGCTAATGTAACTGAGGCAATGCATATGTTGGTAAAGAGAGAGCATATGAAATTAAGATGGAACATGCACCACACTTGCCAATGCTTAGAAGGAGGTTGAAATTGTAGCCGAGGAGCCTATGGCTATGGTGGAACAACTGGCTATACATGTTGGTCCAACTCTTAAAGGTGATGCTCTAGATGAATTGCTCAAAGGCATGCGTGATTTGAGGCTGAATTTGACAGAAATCTATGCAAAGGTCAAAAATTTGGATGCCAAGGTAGAAGAGAAGGCTTGGGCAGCATCCCAAAGGCCGTTTAGAGAAAGATACAAGAGGAGATGCATTTGGTGTAACAATTTACAGCATGAAAAGTGAGACTGTACAGTCTACCGTGAAGTAGAAGCAAAAAGGTTAATCTTTTGGAAAAATGGAAAAACACATGCAATAGAAAATGGTTTTCCAATGGAGCCAAATTTTGGAAATGGTGGCATGTGAAAGAGGTTGGAAGACATGGCTGCAAGGACAACATTTGTTGCCATAGACATAATCACATATAGGTTGAGAATTGGAAGAACTGATGAAGCTCATAACGGAGGCATGGCTGAAGCAAAATCTCGTGTGTGGATGCAAGCATTAGATTGCATGGAAAAGGAAAAAACAACAAGGTTTGAATTGGCTGATACAAGTCAGCCTATACAAGGGAGAACAGGATGGAGTGCACCAATGGATTCGTTTTGAGCCTATGCTTATTTGACTGAGGTTCATAATCAAGAAGCTCTTGTGGAAGAAAAGAGAAGAAGAGACGAGGACACTACTAGTTCTTCCTCTTCAAGCCCATCTAAACTCATAACACAAAGTAAAATGGAGCAGTAGAAAGAGGCTGAAAAATCCATACCTGAGCATGTTATGGAGAATGCATCTCAAGAGAAGAAACAAGAAGGGAAGAAAAGGGGCAAGTAGCCTGGTTATAGGTTACAATTGGATCTTGAGATTGCCACAAACCTTAAAAAATTCTAGGAAGATCGCATACTTGGCAGTAGAGTGGAATTCACACTTGGCAAATTTCTTGGAATCGCAAAGCGTGAATTTCATGATGCAATCATTGATATATTGAAACGAAAAAGATAGTTTGATGGTGAAGTTTTGCAACTATTGATATAGGTTGACAAAGACATAGAGAAACATCTTCAAAGGGAATATGATGATGCATGTAATGTTGTTTTGGAATAGGCTGATACTAAAAATGGGCTAAATGGGAGTATAGATAGCAAGCTTGTGGCTGAAAATGGTATTATGGGTAGTACTAAGCATAGAGAGAAGTCTATGTATAATGGGATGTCCATCAATAATCACATGAAGAAAAAGATGCTCATTTTATTCCAAGCAGTCATTATTCACAAACGCATTTGGCTCGCGCTACAACAGAGACAATTGTCAAAGTGGGAGAAAGAGAGATGCCTTGCATAGCTCTGTTGGATCATGGTTTCAAAATCAATGTTATGGCACACAGCTTATATGAGAATGGAGGTTGGCCGATTGATGTAGATCTGGGATGGCGCATGCGAGTAGCAAACAATTTGTCAGGGGATCTTTATGCAATGTGTTTAAATGTACATGTGACTGTTGGAGATGTTAGGGATGAATATTATTTTTTTGTGCAAGATTCATGTAGTTATCTGGTGATTTTGGGACAACCCTACATTTCTAAATCAAGGCTACAAAAACAAAATCCTTCGATGATGGTTCTTCGGATTCGGAGTAAAGACAATACAAAGGTAGTATAGTTTCTCACTATTTGTGTGAATCATCCCCACAATCGGGATAGGCTGCGGGATAGTCCATGCCACCTAATGCATGAGAGTTTAAGGGTTTTTAGACAACACTATTGTAAGTGGAGGCTATGGCAGTGCCTCTAGGAAGATAATTATGCCTCCAAGAAAGGGGAAAACTATGTTTGTGTGTGGATTGCAGGAATGGATAGCACGTAGTCTTAGCAGTTTTAAGAATATTTCAATCGTGAGTGCAGGTCTGAAAAGAAATATGTAGGATGGGTTGAAAAAGAGTTGAAGCCATATGGTTTGATGGCTGCAAATAAAGGTATTTCAGGGCTATTTTCAAGGTTGGTTGATGTTGATACAATGGCTGAAATTTCTGTAGTAGCAATTAATGTTGAAAATAGGGAAGAAAAAGAGGCTACTTATGTTGACACTTTAGAGATATATGAATTCATTCAAGAGTTGGATATTGAGCGTGAACATGAAAATATGGAAGAAGAAGAGGTAGAAGATGAAGACATTGACATGGCAAAGGATACTTCTTCTGACACTGCGAATCCACTACAAATCCATAATACTTTGGCACATGCCGGAGGATATGCAAGTTACGAGGGGTGGATGTCGTGCCGCTATACAGACACAATGTGAAAACTCTAGAGTGTGGGTTTCTTATTGATCTAGAGAGCCAATGCCATATTAGTCATTAGTGTCAGTGTTCCTAGTGTGGATGGTTCAAAAATACTAGATTTTTGGACAAGTTTAGCCAATTTTTAATATTTTAGATATTATCTCTTGTAAAAATCCAAAAACTGTAGACAACTTCTAGAATAGGATGACATGTAAAAGAAAGTTTGATTCACATTTTTTGAATACTTAAAAGGTGGCACCCAGATAACATGCCCATAAGTTTCTCAAAACCATATGATGTGGCCTATCATTGGAAAGTGCTTGAAAAATGGAATCTATTGAGCTATAGAGCACTCGATTTGGAGTTATCGTGTTCAAGTTATGACAAATCCAAAGATTTGACCACATGTCCCAAACTTATGGGAAATTCCTATATTCCCCAATATTGTGTTTACATGGGTGATAGTGCTACTCTAGATATAAATGTTCTAGATATGGAATTTACATTCCATATCCAACAATCTTGGTATTCCCTCACAAGTTTAAGTTGTATAATTGGATATGTGCAAGGAATCAAGATGCATGTCAATACTCTAAGCATAGTAGACTTAAGGTTAAGATAATCAAATTTTAATTTATTTTTAAACTCTACATATTGAAAGTTTTCCAAAAGGGATATAAAACCATTTTTCTCGATATGAACTATCTTATAGAGACCATACAATTTGGGTTTTAATTTCCTAAGGAATAGTTCATGTCATGCATCACAATATATAAGTAATTGTCCCTCTACAAAGGTCTTTTCTCGTCATGTAGATCATGTAACACTTTTTATTTGCTTCTTTTCACTTCTTACTGCAGAAATTATTGTGGTTGGATCTCATCAAGATGCACTAAAAAAGCGTGTCTTTCTTGCAAGGCCTCCTCATATCCTAAAGAATAATTTAGTACAAACCTCATAGTGGGTAGCTCACTCGCTAAAGGAAGCACACATTCTTCCTTATATACGAATTTGAATGGGGTGTGGCTGTCGCTCTTTTGAAAGTCATATTGTATGCTCACACATATAATCTCCTATCATAGCCACACTTACCCTTAGTTATATCCTTAGATTAAAACCCCAGGAGTTGCTTATTAGTACTCTTGACTTGCCCATTTGCATGGGGCATTGTAAGGGGTAGTTTTATTATGTTTAATTTTCAAAGCCTCTAGTAAGGCCTCAATGAATTTATTCGAGAAATGTATCCCTCAATCAAAAATTCATTTGGGACCAACTCAATATACAATTTGCTCCAAGATCAACATGTGGTTTTCTTTGCATTATCCTTCTTCTGAGTTGCATAGGCTTTAGATCATTTTGTAAAGAAATATGTTCCTTCAATGATGTATCACTTACGTGATGATGAGAAACGATGAATGGCTTCTACAAAGTCAATACTTACATTCTCAAAGGGTAAAGAGATAGGATAAGGTTCGATTTCTGCTTGAGGTTTTTGCTATCTTCATAAACATACATTGCAATACTTCATATACTTGAAATCATCTTGAAAATTTGTGGATCACCAACATTCAACATGCAAGGTTCTCTAAGCCATCTAGCAAAAAGGGTTCACATAGCGAATCATGACATTCCTCTAAAATAAATGGAGCCTCATTAGGCACCACACGTCAATGATACACATCAACCACTCTCTTTTTCTACAAAACACTCACTATCAAGGTAAAGTAGAGTGCTTATTGCTTGAATTTTTGCTTCTTTGACTTAGATAGATTCTCTAATAGGTTACTTTTTGATAAAAAATATATAATAGAGATATACCATAATCATTAAGGTCATCTCATTCCTATTAAGGTTTCCCACATTAGGGGAGATTTGGACATAAGTTTGCACTCTTTAGCTTTAGAGAGAGAAATCCTCTCAACCAATAGTAGGAGAGCCACTATTACGGTGGTAAAATTGAGTTTTTCAATTTTAAGGTCTTTTATCTAAATTTTAAATATTTTTAGAATAATATTTTTAAATAATTTTTAGGCACAAATTTGTGGAGGCATAGAGAACAAGAGGTACTAGTATGTAAGACACTAGATAGAGACATTTCTTGTTCGTCCTAAACAAGCTTGCAATATCTTGATCATTTTCTTGAAATTCTTGAATAATATACTTACATGATTTTTCTCCATCGTAATATCCTTATTGTTTTCCCAAAAATCTCACAGCTCAACAAAATAGTGCATTTCCTTCCTTCATTTTCCCTCTTTTCATTCAATATCTTGTTCTGCTTTATCTTCTATTTCAATGGAAGCTTCAAGTCCATGTCGTCTTTTCTCTTCTATTAGAGCAATCAATATATACAAGAATTTTGATCTTGATAACCAAAGGTGGATTCCTACTCTATGGTGGGTACTTGGGTTATGTTGTAGAAAAATAAGAGATTTATTGGCACTTATAAGGGACGAGTCAAAGATTTCAAGCTTGAAGGACCAATTAAAAAATCAAGGAGGTTCTTATGTAAGATGCATATATGCACTCAGAATTGTGCATACAAAACTAGTTTATTGACATGCCATGCCATAGACCAATTTGTAAGTTCAAGATTTATCATCAACTTTCGGCTAGGTTATATGATTCTAGAATTTTCTAAAGTTTGTTTATATTTTTAGTTATATATTTGTCAAACCTCAAAGATTAGCAATCTATCGAAAGCACATTTGGGATCATTAATGCATTTCATGGTTCTATTGGTGAGCTGTTTTACAAAGCTACATCAGATAGGTCATTGGTTGAGGATGGGATTTTCTTTTATGATCAATTTTGCAATACACCATCGAACATGATATTACATGGAACTATTAAGCCTTTTTCACTCCCGACTCTAGATAGTGTAGAATGGCCAATTTCAAAACCAAAAACAAGTGAATCTTTTATATTAAAGATCTATGCATATATTCAAAGATATCTACAATCTAATATAGCAAGTCGATAGGTGAAGATGAAAATATTCATACCATTAAATGTCTTTTTGGACTTCTTTTGTGATGAGGAAACTCGAAAAAATATCATCGATGTTCATATACAAATAAGAAAATTTCTTAGACTTCCTAGGTCAAACATGGAATATGAAAGAAGTAGGTTGAACTATATCCAAAGTGAAATGGAGATCTATTTTTTGTAAATATATGATTATATCACAAATATTAAGTTTGAGTTTCTATTACATGAGATGGCATTATGTGGATAGAAAGATCGATCAATACTTAAAAGATGACATTGATAATCCTATGAGAATATTAGAGGTTTGGATAGAGAATGAGCTCTTAGTGATGCTCAGTGTAAGGGCAAATATCCTTTTATGTCAAATGTGAATAGACTAATGCCAGGAGGCATATTACACAGTGGATTCCGTGAGGTTTTACGGTGGATTCCGTAAGATTTTATTAGCGGGGCTCATACACAAAGTGGATTCTTTGTGCGAGAAGTCGATGGGGATGCCTATCCTTTTCGGGCGTTTTGTTAATTTTATGTGTACATGGGTGATTCCATAGCGGGTGATTCTGCAAAATACATATTTAATTAATAAACGTTTATGAGTTTAGAGTGCGCACTCGTGATAAATTAAGGTTAGGATTGATTTCTAACCAATTTATTTATGTAGCTGAAGACTGCTAGGTATTCACTTTTGTCAGTTTAATTGTATTATTTTACTAACAATTGTGAATGATTCAGTTGATGTGTAGAGCAAGCAACAGTGGCAGTGGGAAGCATTGGAGGATAGTGTGTATTCAAATGTATCGTCAATATTATGGGTGCATATCTTAGGCATGGCGCCTATATTTTATCGTGCTTATTTATCAAAGCGCTTGATATTTATTTATTATTTTTGTATGCGCATGGGCGCACGATTTAGATATTTGTATTTGGACATTGTATTTGGGTACGCGTGACTTCTTGGGCGCCCATTAGCTTTAATTCTCTATTGGCACAAAAGCAAACTCAAAAGCTAAAGCGTGCTATTTTGTAATTTGGGCTATTATTTGAGCTTGAAGATGATTAATATATGAAATACATGCTTTGTGGAGCGCTCACACAAGGCATGGGGGGAGATTGCACCCAATTGGTCTCTTGTTCATGTCGTGCAAGCTTTCTTCATTGATTTGTGTGCAAAAAGTAGAGTTCTTTTGTTCTTGGGGACCTTTTGACGCTCACTACGCGCGCTTACGGCATCCGATCTATGCATCAATGGTATCAGAGCGAAGCTGAGATCGAGAGCTTCCAATCGCTTACCATCTTGTGTGAAGGCGGAGCTCCTGGAATGATCGAGCTCTACAGTCAATTTCGTCATGCACGATCGATACCGGTGTGTTCCGGGAGGTCAAGAACCCCCTTCTGCACTCTCTAATCGCAAAGGACGAGCTTGTGGAGGCGGAGGACCACGTGGAAAGCTCTTTCTTCAAGTCGTTTTTCAACCAGACAAACAGTAAGCTCCATATCTAAAAAAGCTTTAAAGCTTTAAATTAAAGCTTAGTAAGCTTTATAAGAAGCTTATAAAAGCTTCAATCCACGAATTCGATGATTGGCGGCAACGGCATCATCTGGGTGGCGTCAAAACGGCCGAGGACATATTCATGTCCTAAAAATCCACGCTTGATCACAGAGAGCCTTGAGCTCTTAAGTTCCCCAAGTCCACCAAGCCTCTTTAATCTTGCAAGTCATCAAGGTCATAGAAGTCATAAAAGACTTACTTCAACCACTCCCATAAAGGTTGTTCATACGCAGAAGCACAGAATCACGGTATTGCTCTCTGGTAGACTCTGTTCACATTTGCAAACTTGTTGAACTAGTTTCAGCAAATGCAGAAGTTCATACGCAGGTCATACGAAGATTATACGTTGTTTCTACGAAGACAACGAATACCGCATACGCAAAGGAGAAAGATCATAAAAGCCAAACAAAAATATATAAGCCTTGTATACCCGCCTTTGAGCTACGCTCATCCCGCTAATCAGATTTCGAGAGTGTGAGGTCTTTTGGATTTTACAGGATGATGGAACAAAACATGGACGATTTTATGGCTGAAGGTGATTTACCCGAACCAACAATGGAGCAAAATTTGGATTTGATTATGATGCAGCTCAAAGAAGAACGAAGAGCCCGACAAGCTTTGCAAGCTCAATTGGCCAATTTGCAATGAACTACCACCGACAAAGATGGACCGCAATCCGAAGATCTTATACGACGTACCATGGATGCGACACTTGAAGCCCAATCCATCCGCAAAGAAGCAAAGATAAGTAAAAGAAACTTCAAATTTCGTACTTTCAATGGATCACGAGATGGAAAGACTGTACTTGCATTTATCAGCCAATTTGATTATTACTTCCATGAAGAAACATACGCTGAGAAAGACAAAATTAAATGTGTCACTAACGATTTAGTTGATCGAGCATCTTTATGGTGGACTATGGTCCGCAAGAGCATTGATTGTCCCACTACCTAGGAGAGTTTCCAAAAGAAGTTTTTGCAGAATTTCCTTCCTCCTCAGTTCCATGAAAAAGCCATAAAGCAATGGGATCTTCTATAGCAAAGAGATCGTGAACCTATTTCCCAATACACTGAACGTTTTTGGAATGGCCTATTGCAACTACGCATGCTCGAAGATGTACCTGAAGCGACTCATAAACGCAAGTTTATGTCTGGCCTACTTGGACATTTCTATGCTGAAGTCAATATGTTCAAGCCAACAACCCTTGAAGATGCAATTTCCTTGGCTCATGACACTGAAGACAAGATTCGCAGAAGAGACAAGCGACCACAACAATTTCAAACTAATGGTAACTATGGTTCCAAACAATTCAATTCAAATTTTCGAAGATTCAATCAAAGTCGTTTTCTTCCATCTTCATTCCGTAAGTCTTGGACACGACCACCTGCTTTGCCATCAAACACCAATCCAAACCCTAAGCCATCCTCACAGTCAAATCCCAACATTCCTAAACTTCCTGCCATTACCAACAATGTATCTAAAGCCAAACCTATAGTTTGTTACAAATGCCATCAACCTGGACATCTAGCAGCAAATTGTCAATCGAAAAAGCCACCTGTCCATATCAATTATCTTGGAGCAATGGAAGAAGAACGTGAGGAAATGCCTGATTTTACGGAAGATGATGATGACATTGGTACTATTTCGGATACTTTGCCAGGTATGCCAACTCCCCATTCTTTGTTAACAATGAAATGTTTTGTGCATGGTAAAGAAAAGACTATTTTACATGATGATGGTAACACACATGATTTTATTTCTGGAATGCCTTGGTGTCATCAGTATAATCTTAACATAGATTATTCTACACATTCAATTAAAATTTATTTTCAAGGAAAACAAATCACATTGCATCGTATGCACGCTTCTAATAATTTTCCACTCCTTACTCATACTCAAGCTAAACGTGAATTACGTAAAAGTAGCAAATCTTATTTAATATGGGTGAATGAACTTCAAGCTAAAGAAAAACAAATGCATCCTAGGCATACACAATTTCTTGCTCAATTTCAAGATTGTTTTGCTGATGATTTACCACCTGGATTACCACCTTCACGTCCTGAAGATCACAAAATAGATTTAATTCCTGGAACGCAACCACCATGTAAAGCACCATATAGACATAACCAAATTGAACAGAAAGAAATTCAAAATCAAATAGAGGAATTGCTTAACAGAGGATTAATTAGACCTAGTAGTTCTCCATTTGGTGCACCTGTCTTATTAGTAAAGAAGAATAATAATACTTATCACATGTGCATTGATTATCGTGCCCTAAATAAAATTACTATTAAGAATAGATATCTGATTCCTAGGGTAGATGATCTTATGGATAAACTACAAGGATCTGCCATATTCAATAAGATAGATCTTAAATCTAGTTATCATCAAGTAAGACTGGATAAATGTGATATATTCAAAACTGCATTTAGAACACAATTTGGACACTATGAATTTCTAGTGATGCCTTCGGTCTAACTAATGCACCAGCTACATTTAGTCGCATGATGAATCGCATATTCTTGAAACATCAGCATTGTGTTATAGTATTCTTTGATGATATATTAGTATTCAGTAAAAATGAGAATGAGCATTATGAACATCTGTCTTTAGTTTTCAAGTTGTTAAAAGACAATCAATTGTATGCTAATCCAGAAAAGAGTGAATTCTTTCAAACAGAAATTGAATATCTAGGACGTATTGTTTCATCAGAAGATATTAAGGTTGATCCTAAAAAGATAGAAGCAATTTTAAATTGGCCCATACCCAAAAATGTGCATGAGTTACGTTCTTTTCTAGGTCTTGCTAGCTTTTACAGAAAGTTTGTGAGAAATTTTTCATTACTTGCATTACCTTTGACAAAAATTTTAAAGAAGGGTATTGTGTATAACTGGTCTGACAATCAACAAAAATCTTTTGACTTATTGAAACATGCTTAAACCCATGCTCCTGTATCACAACTACGTGATTTCAATAGACCATTCTTTTTAGTAGTTACTGATGCTAGTGGATCTGGAATAGGAGCCGTTCTTATGCAAGATAATCATCCCATAGCCTACTCTAGCTGTAAACTTAAACCATCTGAACTTAGATATTCTACTTATGATAAAGAATTGCTAGCTGTAGTACAAGCCTTATGTCAATGGAAACATTATTTAATGGGTTCTGAATTTATGATTAAAACTGACCAACAAAGCATTAGACATCTCCTTAGTCAACCCCACAAATATATGACCGACATATTAAATGGGCCGCTTTCATTCAAAGTTTTCATCCCCTTGTACAATATCAACCAGGAAAAGAGAATGTTGTAGTCGGTGCTTTAAGTAGAAGACCAACAATTCATAATATTTCTATAATATCATTTGATTCCCTTATCCCTATGAAAGATACTTATCATCAGGATATTACTTTTCAAGCTGATTGGAATAAATTAGTTGCAAATAATTGGATTCCTATTGATTCACTGTCTTACAATAATGGATTCATGTTTTATGAAAAGAGATTATGTGTGACAATTCCATTTTGATCATTTGTTTTGCATGAGATTCATTGTCCTCCATATCAAGGTCATAGATGTATTATATCTACTTTTCGTACATTGACTGAAGATTTTTATTGGCCACATATGGACATTGATGTATCTAACTTTGTATCTGAATGTTTAGTTTGTCAACGAGTTAAAAGAAACCATGGTAAACAATATGGTTTACTAATGCCATTATCTATTCCATCACGACCATGGGAACAAATTTCAATGGATTTATTACTGGTTTACCTAACACTAAAGCTAACCATGATATGATTTGGACTGTTGTAGATAGGTTTAGCAAACAAGCATATTTCATTCCATGCAAGAAAACTTTAACTGCATCTCAATCTACTCAATTATTTTTTAAAACTGTGTTTACTAATCATGGTTTAACAAAAGTTATTATTTCTGATCGTGATTCTAGATTCTGTAATAATTTTTGGATTACTTTGTTTGCTAACTTAGGAACAAAGATTGATTTTTTATCTGCATTTCATCCTGAAACAAACGATCAAATAGAAGCTACTAGCAGTACTATTTTAGATCTTTTACGTGCTTACACTATTTCAAATCCACACACATGGGATACACATCTACATTTACTTCAGTTTGTATATAATAATACACCAGACACATCTATAAAGAAAGGACCATTTGAAGTTATTTATGGATATAGATTGCCTACACCTATTGCATCATTATCAAACAAAATTCAGACTGATGATGATATTGCTAACATGCATGTCACTATTTTTTATGAAGTTAAAGATATGATTGCCAAAGCCCAGCAATCATATACAAAGCAAGCAAATAAGAAAAGACATGCTATAAATTTTAAAGTTGATGATTATGTTTGGTTACGCATAGAAAAACGTAGATTACAAAGTGTAAATAAACACCCAATTGTGAAATTAGCACCTAGATTTTATGGACCATTCAAGATCATATACAAAATCAATGACAATGCATTTAAACTAGAACTACCACAACATTGGAAAATCCAC
Organism: Lygodium microphyllum; assembly: GCF_053477565.2. Taxonomy (NCBI): domain Eukaryota; kingdom Viridiplantae; phylum Streptophyta; class Polypodiopsida; order Schizaeales; family Lygodiaceae; genus Lygodium; species Lygodium microphyllum. Next base: position 72,705,606 of record NC_141136.1, read on the forward strand.
AACACCTTTCATATTAGTTTATTACGACCCTTTAGAGGCCAATTACCTGTACACCCTGTCTATGAAAACCCACCTTTGCTAGATGAAGAGATTGAAATCCTTGAGCCTGAAACTATTATAGATACTGACTTTATGACCACTAGAACTGACCGTAGATATTCTAGATATTTAGTCAAGTTTAAAAACCATCCTGTTGAAGAGGCCCAATGGATGCACGCTAGAGACTTAAATGCTTTCCCCACTCTGTTAGCTCCACATTGAGCTAATAGCAATTGAGGACAATTGCTATCCCACCCCGGGGGTATGATGCCAGGAGGCATATTACATGGTGGATTTCGTGCCACGGTGGATTCCGTGAGGTTTTACGGTGGATTCCGTAAGATTTTATTACCGGGGCTCATACACAAAATGGATTCTTTGTGCGAGAAGTCGATAGGGACGCCTATCCTTTTTGGGCGTTTTGTTAATTTTATGTGTACATTGGTGATTCCATAGCGGGTGATTCCGCAAAATACATATTTAATTAATAAACGTTTATGAGTTTAGAGTGCGCACTCATGATAAATTAAGGTTAGGATTGATTTATAACCAATTTATTTATATAGCTGAAGACTACTAGGTATTCACTTTTGTCGCTTTAATTGTATTATTTTACTAACGATTGTGAATGCTTCAGTTGATGTGTAGAGCAAGCAGCAGTGGCAGTGGGAAGCATTGGAGGATAGCGTGTATTCAAATTTATCGTCAATATTTTGATGGGCGTATATCTTAGGCATGGCGCCTATATTTTGTCACGCTTATTTATCAAAGCCCTTGATATTTATTTATTATTTTTGTATGCGCATGGGTGCACGATTTAGATATTTGTATTTGGACATTGTATTTGGGTACGATTGACTTCTTGGGCGCCCATTAGCTTTAATTCTCTATTGGCACAAAAGCAAACTCAAAAGCTAAAGCGTGCTATTTTGATATATGAAATACATGCTTTGTGGAGTGCTCACACAAGGCATGGGGGGAGGTTGCACCCAGTTGGTCTCTTGTTCATGTCGTGCAAGCTTTCTTCATTGATTTGTGTGCAAAAAGTAGAGTTCTTTTGTTCTTGGGGACCTTCTAACGCTCACTATGCGCGCTTTACGGCATCCAATCTGTGCACCATAGACCCAGCAAACAATGATCTAAATATTTATATTATGTATCTATATTCAAGTGCAATGGTTACACAATAAATAACATATGTAATCTAAAACTATGTTAAATTAAGTAAGTACGTGTGATTTTTTTAATTTAGATGCCTCAGAGAAGAAAGAAAAATTCTTCATATAGATATATTCTCACGAAGCACATTTTCCTCCTATCACATTCTACTTGAAAGAAATACAAATTGAAATGATTGTAAAAATCAGGGTTCGGGAAAAAATTTTGAGGAAGAGGAAGTAAATCCTTTTCATCATCATCTGAGAAGGAAGTATCCCCTGTTGAGACTGTATCTTATACATAAATTTAACAAGTGTAACTATATTTTGAGAAATTTAAAGAGGATTTATTTCCTTCTTCTAAAAATTTGAGAAGGATTTTTGTCAAGGTGAACAAGTTCTAGGTTGAAGCGAATCCACCTTTTCCCGGAACCTTGGTAAAATGGTGAAAAGTAATACAAAGTCAGTTTGAATTCCATTACAAAGATGATTTTGCAATTTGATATCAAAGTTTTATTTTTATATACAAGAGAGGAGTTTGTGATTTAAATACAAAATTTTGTGGATATAGTGCACATGTGGTTGGGCCTATCTACAATCTTTGCATTCTCTCTGTATCCAAATTTGATGCATTTGAACTCTTTGTGATATCATCCAAACCCTCCAAATCTATATAATTAGGATGGAAAGATGTGTGTGTGGTGGGCTTGGGTGGTGGGCATGGCGGGGGAGGCATGTAACTTGGCAGTATTGAAGTGTTTCTATATGATGCACAGTCAATGAGATTCTCCACCATCTCCATTCTAAACATAACAAGGTCATCATCCATAGAATTTTCCAAATAATCACCTTGCATAAGATCACACAAAATGAGGCTAAGTATTAAGTCTTTAACACTTGTACTAGGTCAATTTAAGAAAAATTAAACTTACATTGCTTGTCTGTAACCTAAGTAAATGCTCCAAGAGTAGTTTAGCATTGTAGTGGACCCTCCAATTGCAACTATAGCCATCAGCTTGATTTAACACTTTAACATCTCTCTCTCTCTCTCTTTGGTTCTCTCTTTCCCCTTCTTATAATCTTAAGAACTTACTACTTCAAATTGTTGTGCTACCCTTATGTTGAATTGGTAATAAGAAAGCATATTCTTATTGCAATATCATACAATATCAACCTCTAATGAGATTTGCATAGCAAGAAATATAATAAATTTACAAAAAAATCAACTTGACATAACTTAAAGGAAATACGTCAAAGAGTTACTTACCTTTCATTGTATGTCATCATGAGACACTACACAAAATCTAGATTGGAGTCCCTATACCAAGGGCACACATCCAAAAGTGATGTTATCTCTTGCATAAGCATTGTTATAATAGAGGGTCTATTATGAACACCTTGTCTTGTTGATAAAATGACAAATTTACAAGAATTAAGCTACAATAGCAAATTGTAGAGACACTACACAAAATCTAGATTGGAGTCCCTATACCAAGGGCACACATCCAAAAGTGATGTTATCTCTTGTATAAGCATTGTTATAATACAGAGTCTATTATGAACACCTTGTCTTGTTGATAAAATGACAAATTTATAAGAATTAAGCTACAAAAGCAAATAAACAATAAGTGTCAATCCATTTGATTACAATGAGAAACATGTAAAGTTTTTGAAGTATTAAGATTTAACCAGCCATTAAAACAACATTCATTACATGATAATTGATCTCGTTTCGTAAGGTCTACAAGTACTAAAATATCTTTCTTATTGAGATTAAAAGCACTCCATTGTTGTTAGTGCAGTGCACTTTAGAGGTAGAACCACATCAAAATGTAGGCCTATCATTTCTAGGGTCGCACAATTCTCCTTGTGTAGGCTAGTGTGCCTCTCCTAGAGATTCTTGCTCTCTTCCTATCACATCTACTATTGTTCTTTGCTCATCCTCTGTGCATTTAGCCTAGTAATGCAAGGAGCCATGTATTGTGAGAATGAGATGGATCCTTTGTAACCTATGTTACCTTCACCTTTCTAGTCCTTTTGAGGGGAGAAATCTCCAAAATCCCCTTCATTTTCCTATTGGTTATCTTTGTTGAAATCAGAAATTTATGATCTAAACTTGAACAGATTAAGGGATGTGAAGTCCCTTGGCATAACAATCACCCTATTGTATATGCTGCCAAAATATAGGCATCTTGGAAAAACTCAACTGTGAAATCTTATGCAGCCTTATGTTATCAATCCAAGGTCGAAGAATGCTAATGGAAGTCCAAAATTTTCTACTCGCAAATCTCTATGACGACCTTGGTGAATAGAAACTTTGGAATGACCACCTTAGTGTGGTTCATGATTCTCCTTAGCTAGACGGAGCTATGCTATTTCTACCTTTTTTTGTCAAGATCTAGCTTGTAAAGTAGGCATACTCTTCCCAAATGCAAATCATTTTTTCATGATATGAGGATCTCTCATCGAGACTAGTTTTGTGGTCTACTTTGTTTGAACCATCTCTATGAAAAAGTAGAAGAAAAACTAGATAAGAACTCTAAATAGTAAAATGGATGAAAGATAAGAAAAATGGAGTAAAGGATACATGACCAAAACAATGCGAGGGGGTTGTTGGCAAAATCTCAAGGCCTCACCCTTGCATTGTGTAGGTCCTAGACTAGCATAACATGGGGGGGACTAGTGAAAAATGGGGTCTAGGACCTACACAATGCAAGGTCGGGCCCTTCATATTTTGTACTAACCTGCCCTTGTATTGTGCTAGTTAGGTCCCACACAATGCAATGATGGGGCCTTTAGATTTTGCAATGCCCCCCTTGTATTATGCTAGTCCAAGACATACACAACATGAGCATAGAGCCTCGAGATTTTACATTCGCCTCTCATTGTTGCATCATGTCGATCCAGGTCTTACGCAATGCGAGGAAGGGGGTTACAATATGTGTAGGTCAAAGACTCACTATTTTGATATCTTGTTGAGATTTGTGGGCCAAGAAGACTATGGAGCTCTAAGAGGCATGCAATGTGTGAAATAAATTTGGGCTATACAAGGTGATTACATTGGCCTTGCATTGACTGACATCACTCATTACATATCATCTTTATACACAATGGCCCACACATATCAAAATGTATTATGGATATTCGTGCTAGTATGTGATCCTCGAGGCTATAAAGGTCTCAACTATTGTCAATTCAACCTTCCATTTTCATGCTCTCTCTCTCTCTCTCTCTCTCTCTCTCTCTCTCTCTCTCTCTCTCTCTCTCTCTCTCTCTCTCTCTCTCTCTCTCTCTCTCTCTCTCTCTCTCTCTCTCTCTCTCTCTCTCTCTCTCTCTCTCTCTCTCTCTCATGTTGTGTAGGAGTGAAGCACCCTCTATTCTAAGGCATGGCCCTAATTTAGTTCTTTTTCTCTCCTCCTATATATTCAATTGAGTTCACACAATGTGAATGTAAGTTACCAATCATCTTCGAGTCTCCCTCCCCCATGTGTTTAGGTCCTCAAGCCCCAGAACCTGCAATAGGAACAATGTTTTTCAAAACAATGAGATATATTTTATTATATGAGGATCTTTACAAAAATTGATGGATGTTCCATGGTGTCAAGTTTTCCACAAAACTTGTCTTTGTCTAGTTTGTCGCCACATAATATGTTTTATTGCTACATTATAATTTTGTCAAAATTCATTTCTTTTTTGTCTCTTTAAATGTTGCATTTACTTTATACATTTTAGATGTTCTTAGTGCTTCTTTTCTGTTAGCTCTATGGGCAAGCTTTTTGTTGGCCCCCTTTGGAACATTGCACGTGTGTTTTAGGATTTTGAGATCATCTACTTGATGGCTCTCTACTTTGTATCATCCAAAGCTTTTTACCTCCAATATTCTCCAATTCCTTTGCTCACTAATAATTTGTGCTATGTTTATCTTATGAAAAATCTAATGCAAGCTTTCAAAATTCACAAAGGTAACTTGGAATGCATACATATTATATGCATGTAACACTATTAGTTTGATACAACCACACTATCAATTTAAGAAAACTTCCAATATAAATATATTGCTCACCTCAAAGGACTCTAGAGAAAATATATTGTTTTTAGATTGGACGCTAAATCATTTTGGATTTTCCTTTGAAATTTTTGGATTAATTGCCTTGTTTATCAAGGTGATGGTACCCTATTCTAGCTTTTTATCCTTCATAGTTTGTCACTCCTCGAACTTGAGTAAATTTTTTAGGATACCATCACATTTATGCGGAGTAACTTTAAATAAGTAAATAGAGTATGATTGTAAGGCCTTCAAGTTGTAAAATATGTTATTGTATTTGTTATAGACCACCTCCCCTGTTGCTCCATACAATGTATCTTCAACTTGCTTTCACATTCCTCTAAGTGATATTAGATTTCGCAACATACATCCACGTAGCCTAGATTCCTTCATTTTTTATTGAAGAGATTTCTAAATAGATGTGCATTCTATGTTTGATATACCTGTCTCATCCAACAAGACCTGCATATCGCTTGATTTCTTTTCAAGAAGGTCTCAATCTCCTCTTTTGTAAGCTTTTGATATTTTTGATCCTTCAAGATCACTTTGATAGCTCCTTATTGAGAGCTATTTTTATGTGTGCACTTGATGCCTCCATGCTTGAACCCCTTTCTTCATTAGGTTGTAAGAATCTATGTATTGAAAATCACAATGTTCAATTATCATAAAATATTTCAAACAATAATTTTTGAGATGGAAAAAGCAGTAACAAAAAGAGTGAGCTTACTTCATTGCTTGTATTCTCTTCTTAATGCCACCACTTTGTAGCTTTGTACCTTGAATATTCTGAAGCTTTTGTATCATTTATAAACCCCTAATACTATTTGTAAAAGCCTCAATTGATCTCTCTATTTCTCCAACTTTAAAATAGTTTCTTATTCTATACTAATTTCTACTTTCATTGCTCTAATGTTAGCCTCAAAAAGGCATTCTCCCTCTCTAATAAATGGCTTTCTAACTTCTATACATTCGCAATCACATCCAAATGTTGCGTATATCCTTAGATGCCATTATAACCATCTCCAACAAAAGCTAACTAATGATGTTATATCCTTGAATGGAGACAAAGAGTTATGTAAAGAATATTTCAGATACATTGTCATCAGTCCATAGATCTATATTATTATTTCCTTGTGACCTATACATTTCTTTGGATGTAGAAGACATGAAATATGATTTGTTTTTCTTGCATAATGGCTTGTACTCATGATCAAGATCAACATGGATGTGATATACCTCTCTCATATACCTCTTTGATGATGAGTTATGCTCTTCCATCTCCATTTGTGATGTTGATTCAGCCATCCCCATTTCTTATGTTGATTTAGCCTTAGCTATCCCTATTTGTGATATTTGTAAAGTTAGTTCAAAAAACATGAGACAACACAAAATGTTTCAAAACATTATGTGGTGAGATCAACTCGAGTCTTCACACTATTTTTTGGCTCATCTTTTGATAAAAAGAAACTACACCATTAGTCCTAAAAAATGTGGATACAAGCCATCAATGTTTGAGTATCAACTAGTCTATTCAAAGTATTTATCTGTAGACTCTTAATTAGGACTAATTGACAACTAAAAAGCTACGAGCTAATTCATTATTTTGAAAAAAAGAAGAAAATTTTGATAAATTCAACATTTATATCTTTTTAGTGTTTTTTGAATTACCTCTCTCTATGTTGAGGTGGAATTTACTGGGCCCAAACTTGAGTCAAAATCTTCCCTAATGGCTTTTGCTACTTCTAAAAGCTTTATCTACTCACATGATAGCCTTGTAAACTTTTTTTGAGTAAGATTTTGGCATATTCCAAAGCACTTCTCTAGGAGTGCGACATCTATTCCTGTTTTATAGCCATTTGATCACCATGTCTTTTTTATATCTCTATCTTTTTTGTATAATTCTCATTTGATTCAAGACGAGCCATTTGAAATCACTTATTTCAATTATTTGCATATTATTTCTATAATACTACTTAAAAAACATTTTTATATAGTTTTAAAAATATAAATAGTAAATAATATTTTAAAAATTATATAATATTAAAGGCTATATCATTATGAAGTATAAAATATTAATTTTTAAATTTTTTTATTTTATTAATTTTTTTATTAAAAATAATATTTTGTATAAAATATTTAAAAATATCTCTTATAAAATATTGAAACAAAATTATTAGATCCACCCAAATGTATTGAAAGCGTCTTATTTGAATGCTTATTTGAATGCATTTTTCCATGTCATATACTTTCCATGATGTGAGTTTTCATGAAGTTAGAAAGACAAGTATTTGCAACATGCTTCTTGTTGGGGCTTGGACTACACCATTACTTTAGTATTTATACTTTAGTATTTATGTATACATATAGGCACCTGGAATCAGCATGTATGAAGTGACCCTTAATGTCTTTTAATTTCACCTAAAGGGGGTGACTATTTTGTTTATTTGTCAAATGTATCTTTTCATATCATTGTCAAGAGAAATGCAAGGATCTTGAAGATGGCACTCACATAGGATCGCTTGTGTCTGATTTTTCCATTCTATTCTTATATCCTAAAAATTCGATTAATATTTTTCAACACAGCAGTACTCTATGAATGATTATAATGTATATTATATACCCACATATAAGTCTTGAAGTATGAATGATTATAATGTATATTATATGTCTACATATCAATCTTGAAGATTATTGATTGATATGGCTGTAAACTGGTTCAGTAAGTTGTAACACTATATTAGTGAATTTGGGAATTTCCCTAGTCCCAGTTCCAAATAGGTGATAAATATTTAACCACATGGTTAAATCTTAATCCATATTTGAAAGTGGGATTTGGGAAGGCAACTTATATAGTATTAAGGGTAGACTCCACCTTTAAGTAAGACAACAAGATTTGACCATGTGGTCAAATAATAAAGAAATTGGGGGTTTTGAAAGTGCATGGAAATTCCTGAATTCCCTAATATAGTGTTTTGTTAGTAGTAGTAGGAATATTTCAAGAAGATTGATGTTTTTGTATTTCTGTTTTGGTCTTGAGAGGACATAACACTTTGGCGATCTTGCTTGGCCTGTGTGCATAATGCTCATGATTTAGGCATCCGGCCTAGAAGAAATAAAATTTTAGGAATGTAGGATTCTAATGGCAATGATCAAGTCTAAAGTGCTATTGATGGGTAGCATTTATGTTAGGAAGTCGCCCTCAACTAGAGAATTGGATTATCACAAGAGCTCAAGTAAGAGAACTGAGAGAGACCTTAAAAAGGGGAAATCAATAGGTGCTATTTGAGGTGGAATTTGAAGTATAAGTGGATGAAGATGTGCACGTTGTTAAAGTGGGATAGCTTGATGGGTAGGCTAATGCACATTTATATGTCCGGAAGAGCCCAAACCTGAAGATTTGGCACCAAAAGATGTCCCTTCCACAACTACATCTAGAGGAAGGGGTAATTTGGAACCTGATGTGGATAGTCAAATCCCTCTTGATGATTTTAGAAGAAGAATATAGGATGTCCTAGTGGTAGGTATTGCTCATTATTAGCAGCAGTCCTAATAGAGCTACTTGACCAAGATAAGCAAAGGTAACCTTCTGAAGGTGCATAGACTACCCGGGAAATTCACTATACGTATACCCTCTATATCACCTACGTTCAAGGCATATTTATAAATATCCTTATATGTGAATTTCTCCTTAATAAAGCATGACCCTTTTCTATTCAATCTATAAGTAACCCCTTTATATGGGATCCTTCTCTATGTAAAAAATATATAAAAATGGTATTTTAAAAATCCCTTGAGTTGAA